>NC_092714.1:279160505-279460505 GCF_047496885.1 Scyliorhinus torazame | reverse complement strand
AGCTGTTGAGATTTGGTTGATTTTACTGCAGCGGGGAGTGTGTTCTAGCAGCGAGCACACTGAGAGGCTGGTGGAACTCCATCTCACAGCACACCGGCTGCCTCAGACACACAGCCAGTCAGGCCTGGGCAGACCACACTGTCGGGGGCACACATGCAGGTGACAAACAGAGACACAGAGCTCTGTGTTTACACTCTCGACCTTTTCCAGAACACGCTGTATGTGTCTGCTGGCTGAACATACGTCCTCCAAATAGTGTACAATGCTTTTACTCATTCGTCCCGGGACACCTTAATCACTCACCAGCCGCGCCCCCATCCACCCCCTCCCCCAGCCACACCCAGCAGAATGGAATAATCAGAGGTATAGATGGGGCCTTGTGAGGCAGAGCTAACCCCCCCCCCCCTCCCTCCCCCCCGACCCCCAGTGGGGGAGGAGAGGGGGAATTAGCACTCTTTAACAATATTACACCATATTGTCCACAAGTTCCCCCCATCCCAACATCACCTTTCACACTGTGTGGAATCATCCCTGGCTAATCTCTGTAACAACACACGAGAATAATTTCCACAAATCATTCCAGGTGATGTGGAAGATTTTATTGAATAAATTATGAGGGAAAGCCTTTGAGCGGGACTGTTTTGAGGGACTCGGGCTAGCTAAATGTTTTTCAGGAGGGATTGAACAGCATGGTGAGATAGGAGGCTCAGTTAATGCCATCTGGCTGCTTGTCCCAGTTTGAAAATGATTTGTGTTGTTGTGGTTTTTAGTTGCGGAAGCTCTTGCTCATTCTGATGAAGGAATCTCCGCTGGAGAGATGACAGAAACCTATTTTAAACAATTAATATCTCGACTGTAAAATTCAGATAAAGAAAGTGGTGATAAATTCGTAAAGATACAAAATCCTGATCGGTACAAATTGGAGAATTTGAGAATCTTGATTGAAATAAGAGGTCCCAAGATGTAGTCCAAGTTTTACAGGACAGAGAGAGGCCTTCAGCACATCGTGGCTGTGTCGGCCGTCAAGCACGGACCGATTCTACTCCCATTTTGCCGGACTTGCTCGATAATCGGGATCTTGGAAAGGATGGGGTGTTGGACTTTGCTGAGAGATATTTGTGGAACGTGTGGAGATGTGTAACTGGGCGGGGCAATAGGGCCACTCTCAGTCAGCAGTGACTGAAAGAGGAGACGTTGCTCCTCCATCAGCGAGCTGCCTTGTGCTCACTGTCGCTGGAGAGACTGCAGGACAACCACGTCACAATGTGAGCCCGTAGTTCAGCAGGGCACAGCTGTGCCAGTTCTCAGTGGGATCCAGATACATGCAGCTTTATCTGTTGCAGTTTCTCAGGATGATGCCATCTGGAGAGAGGTTGAACTGAAAATTAATGTAAATGTGATGCGATAAATTGAACAGTGTTTCCATAGCGACAGGTAGGAAGACAGCAAATGCAAGTTGATTAATGCAGGCAGTTCTCACCCAGAGTTCTTACCGTGGAGATTGTGATGGGGGAGAATCTGCTCCCCCTGGGTCACAGTTGTGTTGACCTGTGATACTGGACTCCACTGTGTGCACCATCCAGTGTATTGAAAGCTTAGAGGTTGCCCTTTGTGCACACAGCACTGGAAAGCAACAAGTACAAGCAATTGGAAGCAAATTGCATTCTGGCCTTTGTTGCCGCTGGAGCATCGGAGTAAAGGCTTGCTCCAATTGTACAGGGTGTTGGTGAGAGATCACCTGGAGGACCTCGGACAGCCCTGGTCTCCTTATCTACGGAGGAATAGACCTGGTTTAATGGGAGTGCAATAAGGACTCACCAGATGGACTTCAGGAATGATGAGGAATTGAGCAGGAGCAGTCTGGGCTTTCTGGAATTTCAGGGAACGAGATCCTTTAGGGGACAACAGGGTAGACCCTGAAAGAATCGTTCTCCTGACCTGGAGAATCTCAAACAGGGGACACCAGGTCCGAATGGAAGATCCACCATTTAGGACCCATTTGAGAGTCACTCAAAGGTTGTGAATCGTTAAAATTCTTTAGCCCAGGGACTTGTGGACATTCAGTCGATGGACAGGGGTCTGGTGAACAGATAATTGGTCTTTCAGGAAACCCAGGAGAGTGGGTGGGAATGTGGAGCTAAAACTCAAGGTCAGATTTGAGGAGGAGACCAGCTCGAAGGGCTGAATTGTCTCCCCCTGTTCCTATTCCTTCTGTTCTTACAAGAGGGAGGACGGGGAAGAGAGGAACGGGATTGGGCGAGACCTCAGGAGAATATAGCCAAAGAACAAAGAACAAAGAAATGTACAGCACAGGAACAGGCCCTTCGGCCCTCCAAGCCCGCGCCGACCATACTGCCCGACTAAACTACAATCTTCTACACTTCCTGGGTCCGTATCCTTCTATTCCCATCCTATTCATATATTTGTCAAGATGCCCCTTAAATGTCCCTATCGTCCCTGCTTCCACTACCTCCTCCGGTAGCGAGTTCCAGGCACCCACTACCCTCTGCGTAAAAAACTTGCCTCGTACATCTACTCTAAACCTTGCCCCTCTCACCTTAAACCTATGCCCCCTAGTAATTGACCCCTCTACCCTGGGGAAAAGCCTCTGACTATCCACTCTGTCTATGCCCCTCATAATTTTGTAGACCTCTATCAGGTCGCCCCTCAACCTCCTTCGTTCCAGAGAGAACAAACCGAGTTTATTCAATCGCTCCTCATAGCTTATGCCCTCCATACCAGGCAACATTCTGGTAAATCTCTTCTGCACCCTCTCTAAAGCCTCCACATCCTTCTGGTAGTGTGGCGACCAGAATTGGACACTATACTCCAAGTGTGGCCTAACTAAGGTTCTATACAGCTGCAACATGACTTGCCAATTCTTATACTCAATGCCCCGTCCAATGAAGGCAAGCATGCCGTATGCCTTCTTGACTACCTTCTCCACCTGTGTTGCCCCTTTCAATGACCTGTGGACCTGTACTCCTAGATCTCTTTGACTTTCAATACTCTTGAGGGTTCTACCATTCACTGTATATTCCCTACCTGCATTAGCCCTTCCAAAATGCATTACCTCACATTTGTCCGGATTAAACTCCATCTGCCATCTCTCCGCCCAAGTCTCCAGACAATCTAAATCCTGCTGTATCCTCAGACAGTCCTCATCGCTATCCGCAATTCCACCAACCTTTGTGTCGTCTGCAAACTTACTAATCAGACCAGTTACATTTTCCTCCAAATCATTTATATATACTACAAACAGCAAAGGTCCCAGCACTGATCCCTGTGGAACACCACTGGTCACAGCCCTCCAATTAGAAAAGCATCCCTCCATTGCTACCCTCTGCCTTCTATGGCCTAGCCAGTTCTGAATCCACCTTGCCAGCTCACCCCTGATCCCGTGTGACTTCACCTTTTGTACTAGTCTACCATGAGGGACCTTGTCAAAGGCCTTACTGAAGTCCATGTAGACAACATCCACTGCCCTACCTGCATCAATCATCTTAGTGACCTCCTCGAAAAACTCTATCAAGTTAGTGAGACACGACCTCCCCTTCACAAAACCGTGCTGCCTCTCACTAATACGTCCATTTGCTTCCAAATGGGAGTAGATCCTGTCTCGAAGAATTCTCTCCAGTAATTTCCCTACCACTGAAGTAAGGCTCACCGGCCTGTAGTTCCCGGGATTATCCTTGCTACCCTTCTTAAACAGAGGAACAACATTGGCTATTCTCCAGTCCTCCGGGACATCCCCTGAAGACAGCGAGGATCCAAAGATTTCTGTCAAGGCCTCAGCAATTTCCTCCCCAGCCTCCTTCAGTATTCTGGGGTAGATCCCATCAGGCCCTGGGGACTTATCTACCTTAATATTTTTTAAGACACCCAACACCTCGTCTTTTTGGATCACAATGTGACCCAGGCTATCTACACCCCCTTCTCCAGACTCAACATCTACCAATTCCTTCTCTTTGGTGAATACTGATGCAAAGTATTCATTTAGTACCTCGCCCATTTCCTCTGGCTCCACACATAGATTCCCTTGCCTATCCTTCAGTGGGCCAACCCTTTCCCTGGCTACCCTCTTGCTTTTTATGTACGTGTAAAAAGCCTTGGGATTTTCCTTAACCCTATTTGCCAATGACTTTTCATGACCCCTTCTAGCCGTCCTGACTCCTTGCTTAAGTTCCTTCCTACTTTCCTTATATGCCACACAGGCTTCGTCTGTTCCCAGCCTTTTAGCCCTGACAAATGCCTCCTTTTTCTTTTTGACGAGGCCTACAATATCACTCGTCATCCAAGGTTCCCGAAAATTGCCGTATTTATCTTTCTTCCTCACAGGAACATGCCTGTCCTGTATTCCCTTCAACTGACACTTGAAAGCCTCCCACATGTCAGATGTTGATTTGCCCTCAAACATCCGCCCCCAATCTATGTTCTTCAGTTCCCGCCTAATATTGTCATAATTAGCCTTCCCCCAATTTAGCACATTCATCCTCGGACCACTCTTATCCTTGTCCACCAGTACTTTAAAACTTACTGAATTGTGGTCACTGTTACCGAAATGCTCCCCTACTGAAACATCTACCACCTGGCCGGGCTCATTCCCCAATACCAGGTCCAGTACCGCCCCTTCCCTAGTTGGACTGTTTACATATTGTTTTAAGAAGCCCTCCTGGATGCTCCTTACAAACTCTGCCCCGTCTAAGCCCCTGGCACTAAGCGAGTCCCAGTCAATATTGGGGAAGTTGAAGTCTCCCATCACCACAACCCTGTTGTTTTTACTCTTTTCCAAAATCTGTCTACCTATCTGCTCCTCTATCTCCCGCTGGCTGTTGGGAGGCCTGTAGTATACCCCCAACATTGTGACTGCACCCTTCTTATTCCTGATCTCTACCCATATAGCCTCACTGCCCTCTGAGGTGTCCTCTCGCAGTATAGCTGTGATATTCTCCCGAACAAGTAGCGCAACTCCGCCTCCCCTTTTACATCCCCCTCTATCCCGCCTGAAACATCTAAATCCTGGAACGTTTAGCTGCCAATCCTGCCCTTCCCTCAACCAGGTCTCTGTAATGGCAATAACATCATAGTTCCAAGTAGTAATCCAAGCTCTAAGTTCATCTGCCTTACCCGTAATGCTCCTTGCATTAAAACATATGCACTTCAGGCCACCAGACCCGCTGTGTTCAGCAACTTTTCCCCGTCTGCTCTGCCTCAGAGCCACACTGTCCCTATTCCCTAGTTCTCCCTCAATGCTCTCACCTTCTGACCTATTGCTCCCATACCCACCCCCCTGCCATACTAGTTTAAACCCTCCCGTGTGACACTAGCAAACCTCGCGGCCAGGATATTTATGCCTCTCCGGTTTAGATGCAACCCGTCCATCTTATACAGGTCACACCTGCCCCGGAAGAGCTCCCAGTGGTCCAGAAAACGGAAACCCTCCCTCCTACACCAGCTGTTTAGCCACGTGTTTGTCTGCTCTATCTTCCTATTTCTAGCCTCACTGGCACGTGGCACAGGGAGTAATCCCGAGATTACAACCCTCGAGGTCCTGTCCTTTAACTTTCTGCCTAGCTCCCTGAACTCCTGCTGCAGGACCTCATGCCCCTTCCTGCCTATGTCGTTAGTACCAATATGTACAACGACCTCTGCCTGTTTGCCCTCCCCCTTCAGAATTCCCTCTACCCGTTCGGAGACATCCTGGACCCTGGCACCAGGGAGGCAACATACCATCCTGGAGTCTCTTTCACGTCCACAGAAGCGCCTATCTGTGCCCCTGACTATAGAGTCCCCTATTACTATTACTCTTCTGCGCTTTGACCCTCCCTTCTGAACATCAGAGCCAGCCGTGGTGCCACTGCTCTGGCTGCTGCTGTTTTCCCCTGATAGGCTATCCCCCCCGACAGTATCCAAAGGGGTATATCTGTTCGAGAGGGGGACAACCACAGGGGATTCCTGCACTGACTGCCTGCCCTTTCTGGTGGTCACCCATTTCTCTGCCTGCACCTTGGGTGTGACCACATTTACATAACTGCGATCTATGACGCTTTCCGCCACCTGCATGCTCCTAAGTGCATCCAATTGCTGCTCCAACCGAACCATGCGGTCTGTGAGGAGCTCCAGTTGGGTGCACTTTCTGCAGATGAAGCCACCTGGGACGCTGGAAGCCTCCCGGACCTGCCACATCTCACAGTCAGAGCACAGCACCCCTCTAACTGACATTGCGTCAATTAATTAAAATTAAAATTTGTCTTTTTTTTTTTTAAATACTTTTTTTTTTTAAATTGCAAAGTTACTGTCAACTATCTGTTTCCTAGCACTAAATTTCTAATAGAAATACGATAGCTAACTATAATACTCTCCGATCTCTGGCTTAGATATCCTCTAAATTATAATTAAGTTATTATGTTTAATTAGTTCCCAAATACTCAAATATTTTTTAAATTTAGGTTAGAATCCCAACCAGCCACTCAGGTCACAGCTTTTCTGTGATGTCGCTTCAATTTCCCCCCGACACACACAATTTGAAAAAAGGTATAAAAGTAAAAATCACTTACTTGCCTTCTGAGTGTCTGAGATGTTCTCAGGTTCTCTCGCTGACAGAGACTGCTCCTCCACCACCGATCCTTGACCTGCACAATGCGAATAATATAATATGGCACTTACCTTACACCAATGGGTCTTATTATTAGGTTAGAGGAGGAGGGCGGGTGGGAGACACTACACGTGTAGTGTCTCGGGTTTCCTCTCCACCAGAATTTATTGGTTGGGGGGGGGGGGGGCACTTGCCAGAGGTAGAACTTCCGGTTCCCGCCTTATATAAAAACAAATAAAACTGCTGTCACTACTCACCTCCAAGAAGGCCCCTGCGCACCGAAATCCAATGGGCTGCTCCTGTAAAGGTAAGTGGTTTTAAATTCCCTACTCACCTCCAAGAAGGCCCCTGCGCACCGCTGCCGCCGAAATCCAATGGGCTGCTCCTGTAAAGGTAAGGTTTTTAAACTAACTACTCACCTCCCAGAAGGCCCCTGCGCACCGCTGCCGCCGAAATCCAATGGGCTGCTCCTGTAAAGGTAAGGTTTTTAAACTAACTACTCACCTCCCAGAAGGCCCCTGCGCACCGCTGCCGCCGAAATCCAATGGGCTGCTCCTGTAAAGGTAAGTGGTTTTAAATTCACTACTCACCTCCCAGAAGGCCCCTGCGCACCACTGCCGCCGAAATCCAATGGGCTGCTCCTGTAAAGGTAAGTGGTTTTAAATTCACTACTCACCTCCAAGAAGGCCCCTGCGCACCGCTGCCGCCGAAATCCGCCGAAGCCAGTGAAGCTGAGGGACGATGTCCTGGTCAATGGGATTCTTCATCATCTCACTGGAATTCCGAGCAGTTTGGATCAGATTCCCGTGGCTCTGAGGAGCCGGGTTGGGGGGGGGGGGGGGGGGGGGGGGGGGGGGTCAATACCGGGCTGATCATATTTGCAACATTCTCATTGCAGGACATTCCCATTGGTCAGTACATGAAATGAAATGAAAATGAAAATCGCTTATTGTCACAAGTAGGTTTCAAATGAAGTTACTGTGAAAAGCCCCTAGTCGCCACATTACGGCGCCTGTTCGGGGAGGCTGGTACGGGAAGTGAATTTGTGGAATTTCTCCAAGTTTATCTGGGAATACAGTTGGGGAAATCTCGGCTGGATTCCCCATTTCCCAGCCGTGGTTTCTGAGACACACTGTTCGTTGTGGCTGGATTCTCGCTCCGGGTCAGTGGGATATCCCATTGAAGCCCCCCCCCCCCCACCCCCCGCCATGCCACCAGGAACTCCGCGCCAGTGCGCTGCTGGAGGGAAAAGGGAGTCCCGACAGCTGGAAAATTCCGGACATTGTTGTAATGTGTGGTGTCCAGTCCACAAGATGACATTTCCCAACTTGGGAAATAAAACAGTTTTATAAAATTTTTAACACAGAATCCCTACACTGCAGAAGGAGACCATTCGGCCCATCGGGTCTGCACCGACCCTCTGAGAGAGGCCAACTCCCAGTAACCCCACCTAACCTGGACACGAAGGGCAATTTACCATGGCCAATCCATCTACCCTGCACAGCTTTGGACTGTGGGAGGAAACCGGAGCACCCGGAGGAAACCCACGCAGACACGGGGAGAACGTGCAGACTCCGCACAGACAGTGACCCAGCGGGGAATCGAACCTGGGACCCTGGAGCTGTGAGACAGCAGTGCTAACCACTGTGCTGCCCTGGCACCATGAGGCAACAGTGCTAACCACTGTTCCTCCTGCATTCAGCACAAGTTAACAGTTGGACACGGCAGCGGGCTGATTTGTTGAAAGTGTGAGTGAATTTGACGACCTTGCTGATGCTCACGGTTGTGTCACTCACTCCAACCAGCGCCACAATTCTGTGAGCGACAAAGGATCCGACCACTGAGAATTCCTGTCTGCTTGGTCAGGAATGGGAATTCTAACCAGGGAAGCATGAAGATTGACTCAGGATCGGCAGGTTTGTACCACCTTCAAATTCCTGCCTGAATTCTGCCTGATGTGAGGAAACATGTCAGAGAGACGAGGCGGAGTCGCACATGACGAGGCGGAGTCACACATGACGAGGCGGAGTCGCACATGACGAGGCGGAGTCGCACATGACGAGGCGGTGTCGCACATGACGAGGCGGAGTCACACATGACGAGGCGGTGTCGCACATGACGAGGCGGAGTCACACATGACGAGGCGGAGTCGCACATGACGAGGCGGGGTCACACATGACGAGGTTAAGTCAGGATGATTATTATGATAATTATGGCACCATTTGTCTCTGCCAATCGAGGGAGCGCTGCGCTGTCACACAGTCAGTACTGAGGGAGTGCTGCACTGTCAGAGGGTCAGTACTGAGGGAGTGCTGCACTGTCAGAGGGTCAGTACTGAGGGAATGCTGCACTGTCAGAGTGTCAGTACTGAGGGAGTGCTGCACTGTCACACGGTCAGTACTGAGGGAGTGCCGCACTGTCAGAGGGTCAGTACTGAGGGAGTGCTGCACTGTCAGAGGGTCAGTACTGAGGGAGTGCTGCACTGTCAGAGGGTCAGTACTGAGGGAGTGCCGCACTGTCGGAGAGTCAGTACTGAGGGAGTGCCGCACTGTCAGAGGGTCAGTACTGAGGGAGCGCCGCACTGTCAGAGGGTCAGCACTGAGGGAGTGCCGCACTGTCGGAGAGTCAGTACTGAGGGAGTGCCGCACTGTCAGAGGGTCAGCACTGAGGGAGTGCTGCACTGTCAGAGGGTCAGTACTGAGGGAGTGCCGCACTGTCAGAGGGTCAGTACTGAGGGAGTGCCGCACTGTCAGAGGGTCAGTACTGAGGGAGTGCCGCACTGTCAGAGGGTCAGTACTGAGGGAGTGCCGCACTGTCAGAGGGTCAGTACTGAGGGAGTGCTGCACTGTCAGAGGGTCAGTACTGAGGGAGTGCCGCACTGTCAGAGGGTCAGTACTGAGGGAGTGCCGCACTGTCAGAGGGTCAGTACTGAGGGAGTGCCGCACTGTCAGAGGGTCAGTACTGAGGGAGTGCTGCACTGTCAGAGGGTCAGTACTGAGGGAGTGCTGCACTGTCAGAGGGTCAGTACTAAGGGAGTGCTGCACTGTCAGAGGGTCAGTACTGAGGGAGTGCCGCACTGTCAGAGGGTCAGTACTGAGGGAGTGCTGCACTGTCAGAGGGTCAGTACTGAGGGAGTGCCGCACTGTCAGAGGGTCAGTACTGAGGGAGTGCCGCACTGTCAGAGGGTCAGTACTGAGGGAGTGCTGCGCTGTCAGAGGGTCAGTACTGAGAGAGTGCTGCACTGTCAGAGGGTGAGTACTGAGGGAGTGCCGCACTGTCAGAGGGTCAGTACTGAGGGAGTGCCGCACTGTCAGAGGGTCAGTACTGAGGGAGTGCTGCACTGTCGGAGAGTCAGTACTGAGGGAGTGCTGCACTGTCAGAGGGTCAGTACTGAGGGAGTGCTGCACTGTCAGAGGGTCAGTACTGAGGGAGCATTGCACTGTCAGAGGGTCAATACTGAGGGAGTGCCGCACTGTCAGAGGGTCAGTACTGAGGGAGTGCCGCACTGTCAGAGGGTCAGTACTGAGGGAGTGCTGCACTGTCAGAGGGTCAGTACTGAGGGAGTGATGCGCTGTCACACGGTCAGTACTGAGGGAGCGCCGCACTGTCAGAGGGTCAGTACTGAGGGAGTGCCGCACTGTCAGAGGGTCAGTACTGAGGGAGTGCCGCACTGTCAGAGGGTCAGTACTGAGGGAGTGCCGCACTGTCAGAGGGTCAGTACTGAGGGAGTGCTGCACTGTCACACGGTCAGTACTGAGGGAGCGCCGCACTGTCAGAGGGTCAGTACTGAGGGAGTGCCGCACTGTCAGAGGGTCAGTGAGGGAGTGCCGCACTGTCAGAGGGTCAGTACTGAGGGAGCGCTGCACTGTCACACGGTCAGTACTGAGGGAGCGCTGCACTGTCAGAGGGTCAGTACTGAGGGAGTGCTGCACTGTCAGAGGGTCAGTACTGAGGGAGTGCCGCACTGTCAGAGGGTCAGTACTGAGGGAGTGCCGCACTGTCAGAGGGTCAGTACTGAGGGAGCGCCGCACTGTCAGAGGGTCAGTACTGAGGGAGTGCCGCACTGTCAGAGGGTGAGTACTGAGGGAGTGCTGCACTGTCACACGGTCAGTACTGAGGGAGCGCTGCACTGTCAGAGGGTCAGTACTGAGGGGCTGCTGCACTGTCAGAGGGTCAGTACTGAGGGAGTGCCGCACTGTCAGAGGGTCAGTACTGAGGGAGTGCTGCACTGTCAGAGGGTCAGTACTGAGGGAGCGCCGCACTGTCAGAGGATCAGTACTGAGGGCGTGCTGCACTCAGAGGGTCAGTACTGAGGGAGTGCCGCACTGTCAGAGGGTCAGTACTGAGGGAGTGCTGCACTGTCAGAGGGTCAGTACTGAGGGAGTGCCGCACTGTCAGAGGGTCAATCCTGAGGGAGTGCTGCACTGTCAGAGGGTCAGTTCTGAGGGAGTGCCGCACTGTCAGAGGGTCAGTACTGAGGGAGTGCTGCACTGTCAGAGGGTCAGTACTGAGGGAGTGCTGCACTGTCAGAGGGTCAGTACTGAGGGAGCGCCGCACTGTCAGAGGGTCAGTACTGAGGGAGTGCTGCACTGTCAGAGGGTCAGTACTGAGGGAGTGCCGCACTGTCAGAGGGTCAGTACTGAGGGAGTGCCGCACTGACAGAGGGTCAGTACTGAGGGAGTGCCGCACTGTCAGAGGGTCAGTACTGAGGGAGTGCTGCGCTGTCAGAGGGTCAGTACTGAGGGAGTGCCGCACTGTCAGAGGGTCAGTCCTGAGGGAGTGCTGCACTGTCAGAGGGTCAGTTCTGAGGGAGTGCCGCACTGTCAGAGGGTCAGTATTGAGGGAGTGCTGCACTGTCAGAGGGTCAGTACTGAGGGAGTGCTGCACTGTCAGAGGGTCAGTACTGAGGGAGTGCCGCACTGTCAGAGGGTCAGTACTGAGGGAGTGCCGCACTGACAGAGGGTCAGTACTGAGGGAGTGCCGCACTGTCAGAGGGTCAGTACTGAGGGAGTGCTGCGCTGTCAGAGGGTCAGTACTGAGGGAGTGCCGCACTGTCAGAGGGTCAGTCCTGAGGGAGTGCTGCACTGTCAGAGGGTCAGTTCTGAGGGAGTGCCGCACTGTCAGAGGGTCAGTATTGAGGGAGTGCTGCACTGTCAGAGGGTCAGTACTGAGGGAGTGCTGCACTGTCAGAGGGTCAGTACTGAGGGAGTGCTGCACTGTCAGAGGGTCAGTACTGAGGGAGCGCTGCACTGTCAGAGGGTCAGTACTGAGGGAGTGCTGCACTGTCAGAGGATCAGTACTGAGGGAGTGCTGCACTGTCAGAGGGTCAGTACTGAGGGAGTGCTGCACTGTCAGAGGGTCAGTACTGAGGGAGTCTCAGAGGGTCAGTACTGAGGGAGTGCTGCGCTGTCACACGGTCAGTACTGAGGGAGCGCTGCACTGTCAGAGGGTCAGTACTGAGGGAGCGCTGCACTGTCAGAGGGTCAGTACTGAGGGAGTGCTGCACTGTCAGAGGGTCAGTACTGAGGGAGTGCTGCACTGTCAGAGGGTCAGTACTGAGGGAGCGCTGCACTGTCAGAGGGTCAGTACTGAGGGAGTGCTGCGCTGTCACACGGTCAGTACTGAGGGAGCGCTGCACTGTCAGAGGGTCAGTACTGAGGGAGTGCTGCACTGTCAGAGGGTCAGTACTGAGGGAGCGCTGCACTGTCAGAGGGTCAGTACTGAGGGAGTGCTGCACTGTCAGAGGGTCAGTACTGAGGGAGTGCCGCACTGTCAGAGGGTCAGTACTGAGGGAGCGCCGCACTGTCAGAGGGTCAGTACTGAGGGAGTGCTGCACTGTCACACGGTCAGTACTGAGGGAGCGCCGCACTGTCAGAGGGTCAGTACTGAGGGAGTGCCGCACTGTCAGAGGGTCAGTGAGGGAGTGCCGCACTGTCAGAGGGTCAGTACTGAGGGAGCGCTGCACTGTCAGAGGGTCAGTACTGAGGGAGTGCTGCGCTGTCACACGGTCAGTACTGAGGGAGCGCCGCACTGTCAGAGGGTCAGTACTGAGGGAGTGCCGCACTGTCAGAGGGTCAGTACTGAGGGAGTGCCGCACTGTCAGAGGGTCAGTACTGAGGGAGTGCTGCACTGTCACACGGTCAGTACTGAGGGAGCGCCGCACTGTCAGAGGGTCAGTACTGAGGGAGTGCCGCACTGTCAGAGGGTCAGTGAGGGAGTGCCGCACTGTCAGAGGGTCAGTACTGAGGGAGCGCTGCACTGTCACACGGTCAGTACTGAGGGAGCGCTGCACTGTCAGAGGGTCAGTACTGAGGGAGTGCTGCACTGTCAGAGGGTCAGTACTGAGGGAGTGCCGCACTGTCAGAGGGTCAGTACTGAGGGAGTGCTGCACTGTCAGAGGGTCAGTACTGAGGGAGTGCTGCACTGTCAGAGGGTCAGTACTGACGGAGCGCCGCACTGTCAGAGGATCAGTACTGAGGGAGTGCTGCGCTGTCACACGGTCAGTACTGAGGGAGTGCTGCACTGTCAGAGGGTCAGTACTGAGGGAGTGCCGCACTGTCAGAGGGTCAGTACTGAGGGAGCGCCGCACTGTCAGAGGGTCAGTACTGAGGGAGTGCCGCACTGTCAGAGGGTGAGTACTGAGGGAGTGCTGCACTGTCACACGGTCAGTACTGAGGGAGCGCTGCACTGTCAGAGGGTCAGTACTGAGGGAGTGCTGCACTGTCAGAGGGTCAGTACTGAGGGGCTGCTGCACTGTCAGAGGGTCAGTACTGAGGGAGTGCCGCACTGTCAGAGGGTCAGTACTGAGGGAGTGCTGCACTGTCAGAGGGTCAGTACTGAGGGAGCGCCGCACTGTCAGAGGATCAGTACTGAGGGCGTGCTGCACTCAGAGGGTCAGTACTGAGGGAGTGCCGCACTGTCAGAGGGTCAGTACTGAGGGAGTGCTGCACTGTCAGAGGGTCAGTACTGAGGGAGTGCTGCACTGTCAGAGGGTCAGTTCTGAGGGAGTGCTGCACTGTCAGAGGGTCAGTTCTGAGGGAGTGCCGCACTGTCAGAGGGTCAGTACTGAGGGAGTGCTGCACTGTCAGAGGGTCAGTACTGAGGGAGTGCTGCACTGTCAGAGGGTCAGTACTGAGGGAGCGCCGCACTGTCAGAGGGTCAGTACTGAGGGAGTGCTGCACTGTCAGAGGGTCAGTACTGAGGGAGTGCCGCACTGTCAGAGGGTCAGTACTGAGGGAGTGCCGCACTGACAGAGGGTCAGTACTGAGGGAGTGCCGCACTGTCAGAGGGTCAGTACTGAGGGAGTGCTGCGCTGTCAGAGGGTCAGTACTGAGGGAGTGCTGCGCTGTCAGAGGGTCAGTACTGAGGGAGTGCCGCACTGTCAGAGGGTCAGTCCTGAGGGAGTGCTGCACTGTCAGAGGGTCAGTTCTGAGGGAGTGCCGCACTGTCAGAGGGTCAGTACTGAGGGAGTGCTGCACTGTCAGAGGGTCAGTACTGAGGGAGCGCCGCACTGTCAGAGGGTCAGTACTGAGGGAGTGCTGCACTGTCAGAGGATCAGTACTGAGGGAGTGCTGCACTGTCAGAGGGTCAGTACTGAGGGAGTGCTGCACTGTCAGAGGGTCAGTACTGAGCAAGTGCTGCACTGTCAGAGGGTCAGTACTGAGGGAGCGCTGCACTGTCAGAGGGTCAGTACTGAGGGAGTGCTGCACTGTCAGAGGATCAGTACTGAGGGAGTGCTGCACTGTCAGAGGGTCAGTACTGAGGGAGTGCTGCACTGTCAGAGGGTCAGTACTGAGGGAGTCTCAGAGGGTCAGTACTGAGGGAGTGCTGCGCTGTCACACGGTCAGTACTGAGGGAGCGCTGCACTGTCAGAGGGTCAGTACTGAGGGAGCGCTGCACTGTCAGAGGGTCAGTACTGAGGGAGTGCTGCACTGTCAGAGGGTCAGTACTGAGGGAGTGCTGCACTGTCAGAGGGTCAGTACTGAGGGAGCGCTGCACTGTCAGAGGGTCAGTACTGAGGGAGTGCTGCGCTGTCACACGGTCAGTACTGAGGGAGCGCTGCACTGTCAGAGGGTCAGTACTGAGGGAGTGCTGCACTGTCAGAGGGTCAGTACTGAGGGAGCGCTGCACTGTCAGAGGGTCAGTACTGAGGGAGTGCTGCACTGTCAGAGGGTCAGTACTGAGGGAGTGCCGCACTGTCAGAGGGTCAGTACTGAGGGAGCGCCGCACTGTCAGAGGGTCAGTACTGAGGGAGTGCCGCACTGTCAGAGGGTCAGTACTGAGGGAGCGCTGCACTGTCAGAGGGTCAGTACTGAGGGAGTGCTGCACTGTCAGAGGGTCAGTACTGAGGGAGTCTCAGAGGGTCAGTACTGAGGGAGTGCTGCGCTGTCACACGGTCAGTACTGAGGGAGCGCTGCACTGTCAGAGGGTCAGTACTGAGGGAGTGCTGCACTGTCAGAGGGTCAGTACTGAGGGAGCGCTGCACTGTCAGAGGGTCAGTACTGAGGGAGTGCTGCGCTGTCACACGGTCAGTACTGAGGGAGCGCTGCACTGTCAGAGGGTCAGTACTGAGGGAGTGCTGCACTGTCAGAGGGTCAGTACTGAGGGAGCGCTGCACTGTCAGAGGGTCAGTACTGAGGGAGTGCCGCACTGTCAGAGGGTCAGTACTGAGGGAGCGCCGCACTGTCAGAGGGTCAGTACTGAGGGAGTGCCGCACTGTCAGAGGGTCAGTACTGAGGGAGCGCTGCACTGTCAGAGGGTCAGTACTGAGGGAGTGCTGCACTGTCAGAGGGTCAGTACTGAGGGGCTGCTGCACTGTCAGAGGGTCAGTACTGAGGGAGTGCCGCACTGTCAGAGGGTCGGTACTGAGGGAGTGCTGCACTGTCAGAGGGTCAGTACTGAGGGAGCGCCGCACTGTCAGAGGATCAGTACTGAGGGAGTGCTGCACTGTCAGAGGGTCAGTACTGAGGGAGTGCTGCACTGTCAGAGGATCAGTACTGAGGGAGTGCTGCACTGTCAGAGGGTCAGTACTGAGGGAGCGCCGCACTGTCAGAGGGTCAGTACTGAGGGAGTACTGCACTGTCAGAGGATCAGTACTGAGGGAGTGCTGCACTGTCAGAGGGTCAGTACTGAGGGATCGCCGCACTGTCAGAGGGTCAGTACTGAGGGAGTGCTGCACTGTCAGAGGGTCAGTACTGAGGGAGTGCCGCACTGTCAGAGGGTCAGTACTGAGGGAGTGCCGCACTGACAGAGGGTCAGTACTGAGGGAGTGCTTCACTGTCAGAGGGTCAGTACTGAGGGAGTGCCGCACTGTCAGAGGGTCAGTCCTGAGGGAGTGCTGCACTGTCAGAGGGTCAGTTCTGAGGGAGTGCCGCACTGTCAGAGGGTCAGTACTGAGGGAGTGCTGCACTGTCAGAGGGTCAGTACTCAGGGAGCGCCGCAGTGTCAGAGGGTCAGTACTGAGGGAGTGCTGCACTGTCAGAGGATCAGTACTGAGGGAGTGCTGCACTGTCAGAGGGTCAGTACTGAGGGAGTGCTGCACTGTCAGAGGGTCAGTACTGAGGGAGTGCTGCACTGTCAGAGGGTCAGTACTGAGGGAGCGCTGCACTGTCAGAGGGTCAGTACTGAGGGAGTGCTGCACTGTCAGAGGGTCAGTACTGAGGGAGCGCCGCACTGTCAGAGGGTCAGTACTGAGGGAGTGCTGCACTGTCAGAGGATCAGTACTGAGGGAGTGCTGCACTGTCAGAGGGTCAGTACTGAGGGAGTGCTGCACTGTCAGAGGGTCAGTACTGAGGGAGTGCTGCACTGTCAGAGGGTCAGTACTGAGGGAGTGCTGCACTGTCAGAGGGTCAGTACTGAGGGAGTGCTGCACTGTCAGAGGATCAGTACTGAGGGAGTGCTGCACTGTCAGAGGGTCAGTACTGAGGGAGTGTCGCACTCTCAGAGGGTCAGTACTGAGGGAGTGCTGCACTGTCAGAGGGTCAGTACTGAGGGAGCGCCGCACTGTCAGAGGATCAGTACTGAGGGCGTGCTGCACTGTCAGAGGGTCAGTACTGAGGGAGTGCCGCACTGTCAGAGGGTCAGTACTGAGGGAGTGCTGCACTGTCAGAGGGTCAGCACTGAGGGAGCGCCGCACTGTCAGAGGGTCAGTACTGAGGGAGTGCTGCACTGTCAGAGGATCAGTACTGAGGGAGTGCTGCACTGTCAGAGGGTCAGTACTGAGGGAGTGCTGTACTGTCAGAGGGTCAGTACTGAGGGAGCGCCGCACTGTCAGAGGATCAGTACTGAGGGAGTGCTGCACTGTCAGAGGGTCAGCACTGAGGGAGCGCCGCACTGTCAGAGGGTCAGTACTGAGGGAGTGCTGCACTGTCAGAGGATCAGTACTGAGGGAGTGCCGCACTGTCAGAGGGTCAGTACTGAGGGAGTGCTGCACTGTCAGAGGGTCAGTACTGAGGGAGTGCTGCACTGTCAGAGGGTCAGTACTGAGGGAGTGCCGCACTGTCAGAGGGTCAGTACTGAGGGAGTGTCGCACTGTCAGAGGGTCAGTACTGAGGGAGCGCCGCACTGTCAGATGGTCAGTACTGAGGGAGTGCTGCACTGTCAGAGGATTGGATTGGATTGGATTTGTTTATTGTCACGTGTACCGAGGTACAGTGAAAAATATTTTTCTGCGAGCAGCTCAACTGATCATTAAGTACATGAGTAGAAAAGGGAAAGGGAATAAAAGAAAATACATAATTGGGCAACACAACATATACAATGTAACTGAGCACTGGCATCGGATGAAGCATACAGGGTGTAGTGTTAATGAGGTCAGTCCATAAGAGGGTCATTTAGGAGTCTGGTGACAGCGGGGAAGAAGCTGTTTTTGAGTCTGTCCGTGCGTGTTCTCAGACTTCTGTATCTCCTGCCCGATGGAAGAAGTTGGAAGAGTGAGTAAGCCGGGTGGGAGGGATCTTTGATTATACTGCCCGCTTTCCCCAGGCAGCGGGAGGTGTAGATGGAGTCAATGGATGGGAGGCAGGTTTGTGTGATGGACTGGGCGGTGTTCACGACTCTCTGAAGTTTCTTGCGGTCCTGGGCCGAGCAGTTGCCATACCAGGCTGTGATGCAGCCCGATCGGATGCTTTCTATGGTGCATCTGTAAATGTTGGTAAGAGTCAATGTGGACATGCCGAATTTCCTTAGTTTCCTGAGGAAGTATAGGCAATGTTGTGCTTTCTTGGTGGTAGCGTCGACGTGGGTGGACCAGGACAGATTTTTGGAGATGTGCACCCCTAGGAATTTGAAACTGCGAACCATCTCCACCTCGGCCCCGTTGATGCTGACTGGGGTGTGTACAGTACTTTGCTTCCTGAAGTCAATGACCAGCTCTTTAGTTTTGGTGGAATTGAGGGAGAGATTGTTGTCGCTACACCACTCCACTAGGTTCTCTATCTCCCTCCTGTATTCGGACTCATCGTTATTCGAGATCCGGCCCACTATGGTCGTATCGTCAGCAAAACTTGTAGATGGAGTTGGAACCAAGTTTTGCCACGCAGTCGTGTGTACAGGGAGTAGAGTAGGGGGCTAAGTACGCAGCCTTGCGGGGCGCCGGTGCTGAGGACTATTGTGGAGGAAGTGTTGTTGTTCATTCTTACTGATTGTGGTCTGTTGGTCAGAAAATCGAGGATCCAGTTGCAGAGTGGGGAGACAAGTCCGAGGTTTTGGAGCTTTGATATGAGCTTGGCTGGGATTATGGTGTTGAAGGCGGAGCTGTAGTCAAAAATGTAGGAGTCCTTGTTTTCGAGATGCTCTCGGGATGAGTGTAGGGCCAGGGAAATGGTGTCTGATGTGGACCGGTTGCAGCGGTATGCGAATTGCAGTGGATCAAGGCGTTCTGGGAGTATGGAGGTGATGCGCTTCATGATCAACCTCTCGAAGCACTTCATTATGACTGAAGTCAGGGCCACTTGTCAGTAGTCATTGAGGCACGTTGCCTGGTTCTTCTTTGGCACCGGTAGGATGGTGGTCTTCTTGAAGCAGGTGGGGACCTCGGAGTGGAGTAGGGACAGGTTAAAGATGTCCGTGAATACCTCTGCCAGCTGGTCCGTGCAGGCTCTGAGTGCACGACCAGGGATCCCGTCTGGGCCCGTCGCCTTCCGAGGGTTCACTTTCAGGAAGGCCAATCTGACTTCGGAAGCTGTGATGGTGGGTATGGGTGAATTATGGGCTGCTGGGGCACTCGCCAGCGGATTGTTGGTTACCTGCTCGAACCGAGCATAGAATGCATTGAGTTCATCGGGGAGGGTGCGCTGCTGCCAGAGATACTGTTCAGCTTCGCTTTGTAGCCCGTTATGTTGTTTAGTCCTTGCCACAACTGCCGAGAGTCTGTCTGTGACTCTAGCTTGGTTTGATCTTCTCTCTTGGTCAGTACTGAGGGAGCGATGCACTGTCAGTGGGTCAGTACTGAAGGAGTGCTGCACTGTCAGAGGGTCAGTACTGAGGGAGTGCTGCACTGTCAGAGGGTTAGTACTGAGGGAGTGCCGCACTGTCAGAGGGTCAGTACTGAGGGAGTGCCGCACTGTCAGAGGGTCAGTACTGAGGGAGTGCCGCACTGTCAGAGGGTCAGTACTGAGGGAGTGCTGCACTGTCACACGGTCAGTACTGAGGGAGTGCTGCACTGTCAGAGGGTCAGTACTGAGGGAGTGCTGCACTGTCAGAGGGTCAATACTGAGGGAGTGCCGCACTGTCAGAGGGTCAATACTGAGGGAGCGCTGCACTGTCAGAGGGTCAGTACTGAGGGAGTGCCGCACTGTCAGAGGATCAGTACTGAGGGAGTGCTGCACTGTCAGAGGGTCAGTACTGAGGGAGTGCTGCACTGTCAGAGGGTCAATACTGAGGGAGTGCCGCACTGTCAGAGGGTCAATACTGAGGGAGCGCTGCACTGTCAGAGGGTCAGTACTGAGGGAGTGCCGCACTGTCAGAGGGTCAGTACTGAGGGAGTGCTGCACTGTCAGAGGGTCAGTACTGAGGGAGCGCTGCACTGTCAGAGAGTCAGTACTGAGGGAGTGCTGCACTGTCAGAGGGTCAGTACTGAGGGAGTGCCGCACTGTCAGAGGGTCAGTGCTGAGGGAGTGCCGCACTGTCAGAGAGTCAGTACTGAGGGAGTGCTGCACTGTCAGAGGGTCAGTACTGAGGGAGTGCCGCACTGTCAGAGGGTCAGTACTGAGGGAGCGCTGCACTGTCAGAGAGTCAGTACTGAGGGAGTGCTGCACTGTCAGAGGGTCAGTACTGAGGGAGTGCCGCACTGTCAGAGGGTCAGTGCTGAGAGAGTGCTGCACTGTCAGAGGGTCAGTACTGAGAGAGTGCCGCATTGTCAGAGGGTCAGTACAGAGGGGGTGCTGCACTGTCAGAGGGTCAGTACTGAGGGAGTGCTGCACTGTCAGAGGGTCAGTACTGAGGGAGTGCTGCACTGTCAGAGGGTCAGTGCTGAGGGAGTGCTGCACTGTCAGAGGGTCAGTGCTGAGAGAGTGCTGCACTGTCAGAGGGTCAGTACTGAGAGAGTGCCGCACTGTCAGAGGGTCAGTACTGAGGGAGTGCTGCACTGTCAGAGGGTCAGTACTGAGGGAGTGCCGCATTGTCAGAGGGTCAGTACTGAGGGAGTGCTGCACTGTCAGAGGGTCAGTACTGAAGGAGTGCTGCACTGTCAGAGGGTCAGTACTGAGGGAGTGCTGCACTGTCAGAGGGTTAGTACTGAGGGAGTGCCGCACTGTCAGAGGGTCAGTACTGAGGGAGTGCCTCACTGTCAGAGGGTCAGTACTGAGGGAGTGCCGCACTGTCAGAGGGTCAGTACTGAGGGAGTGCTGCACTGTCACACGGTCAGTACTGAGGGAGTGCTGCACTGTCAGAGGATCAGTACTGAGGGAGTGCTGCACTGTCAGAGGATCAGTACTGAGGGAGTGCTGCACTGTCAGAGGGTCAGTACTGAGGGAGTGCTGCACTGTCAGAGGGTCAATACTGAGGGAGTGCCGCACTGTCAGAGGGTCAATACTGAGGGAGCGCTGCACTGTCAGAGGGTCAGTACTGAGGGAGTGCCGCACTGTCAGAGGGTCAGTACTGAGGGAGTGCCGCACTGTCAGAGGATCAGTACTGAGGGTGTGCTGCACTGTCAGAGGGTCAGTACTGAGGGAGTGCTGCACTGTCAGAGGGTCAATACTGAGGGAGTGCCGCACTGTCAGAGGGTCAATACTGAGGGAGCGCTGCACTGTCAGAGGGTCAGTACTGAGGGAGTGCCGCACTGTCAGAGGGTCAGTACTGAGGGAGTGCTGCACTGTCAGAGGGTCAGTACTGAGGGAGCGCTGCACTGTCAGAGAGTCAGTACTGAGGGAGTGCTGCACTGTCAGAGGGTCAGTACTGAGGGAGTGCCGCACTGTCAGAGGGTCAGTGCTGAGAGAGTGCTGCACTGTCAGAGGGTCAGTACTGAGAGAGTGCCGCATTGTCAGAGGGTCAGTACAGAGGGGGTGCTGCACTGTCAGAGGGTCAGTACTGAGGGAGTGCTGCACTGTCAGAGGGTCAGTACTGAGGGAGTGCTGCACTGTCAGAGGGTCAGTGCTGAGGGAGTGCTGCACTGTCAGAGGGTCAGTGCTGAGAGAGTGCTGCACTGTCAGAGGGTCAGTACTGAGAGAGTGCCGCACTGTCAGAGGGTCAGTACTGAGGGAGTGCTGCACTGTCAGAGGGTCAGTACTGAGGGAGTGCTGCACTGTCAGAGGGTCAGTGCTGAGGGAGTGCTGCACTGTCAGAGGGTCAGTGCTGAGAGAGTGCTGCACTGTCAGAGGGTCAGTACTGAGAGAGTGCCGCACTGTCAGAGGGTCAGTACTGAGGGAGTGCTGCACTGTCAGAGGGTCAGTACTGAGGGAGTGCCGCATTGTCAGAGGGTCAGTACTGAGGGAGTGCTGCACTGTCAGAGGGTCAGTACTGAACGAGTGCTGCACTGTCAGAGGGTCAGTACTGAGGGAGTGCTGCACTGTCAGAGGGTCAGTGCTGAGGGAGTGCTGCACTGTCAGAGGATCAGTGCTGAGGGAGTGCTGTACGGGAGGGCGTGTCTCGACTCGTCATGCAACCGCCTGACGTAGTCTTACTTACTGAATCGTACCTTATAGACCATTGTCCCCAACACCACGGTCCCTGCCTCTGTCCAGCGCCACCATCAGCACAGACCCAGCAGAATTAGCAGCACAGTGGTCTGAGTTGTCTGGAGTCTTCGACATTATCTCTGCAACTGGCGCACCCCGCCCTCCCCCCCACACACCGCCCTCCCCCCCACACACCGCCCTCCCCCCCACACACCGCCCTCCCCCCCACACACCGCCCTCCCCCCCACACACCGCCCTCCCCCCCACACACCGCCCTCCCCCCCACACACCGCCCTCCCCCCCACACACCGCCCTCCCCCCCACACCCCGCCCTCCCCCCCACACACCGCCCTCCCCCCCACACCCCGCCCTCCCCCCACATCCCGCCCACCCCCCCACACCCCGCCCTCCCCCCCCACACCGCGCCCCCCACACCGCCCTTCCCCCCCACAGCCCCCCCTCCCCCCCACACCGCCGTCCCCCCCACAATGCCCTCCCCCCCCACACCCCGCCCCACTGTCCCCACACCACCCTCCCCCCCCACACCGTCCTCCCACCCCCCCATACCACCCTCCCTGCCCCACACCGCCCCCACCGCCGCCCCCCACACCCCCACTGTCACCCCACCGCCCCCCCACACCGCCCCCCCACACCGCCCCCCCACACCGCCCCCCCACACCGCCCCCCACACCGCCCCCCCCACACTGCCCCCCCCACACCGCCCCCCCACACCGCCCCCCCCACACCGCCCCCCCCACACCGCCCCGCCCCACACCGCCCCCCCCCACACCGCCCCCCCCCACACCGCCCCCCCCACACCGCCCCCCCCCCACACCGCCCCCCCCCACACCGCCCCCCCCCCACACCGCCCCCCCCCACACCGCCCCCCCCCACACCGCCCCCCCCACACCGCCCCCCCCACACCGCCCCCCCCACACCGCCCCCCCCACACCGCCCCCCCCACACCGCCCCCCCCACACCGCCCCCCCCACACCGCCCCCCCCACACCGCCCCCCCCCACACCGCCCCCCCCCACACCGCCCCCCCCCACACCGCCCCCCCCACACCGCCCCCCCCACACCGCCCCCCCCACACCGCCCCCCCCCACCGCCCCCCCACACCGCCCCCCCACACCGCCCCCCCACACCGCCCCCCCACACCGCCCCCCCACACCGCCCCCCCACACCGCCCCCCCCCACACCGTCCCCCCCACATTGCCCTCCCCCCCACACCGCCACACCGCCCTCCCCCCCCACACCGCCCTCCCCCCCCACACCGCCCTCCCCCCCCCACACCCCGCCCTCCCCCCCACACCCCGCCCTCCCCCCCACACCCCGCCCTCCCCCCCACACCCCGCCCTCCCCCCCACACCCCGCCCTCCCCCCCACACCCCGCCCTCCCCCCCACACCCCGCCCTCCCCCCACACCCCGCCCTCCCCCCCACACCCCGCCCTCCCCCCCACACCCCGCCCTCCCCCCCACACCCCGCCCTCCCCCCCACACCCCGCCCTCCCCCCCACACCCCGCCCTCCCCCCACACCCCGCCCTCCCCCCCACACCCCGCCCTCCCCCCCACACCCCGCCCTCCCCCCACACCCCGCCCTCCCCCCCACACCCCGCCCTCCCCCCCACACCCCGCCCTCCCCCCCACACCCCGCCCTTCCCCCACACCCCGCCCTCCCCCCACACCCCGCCCTCCCCCCCACACCCCGCCCTCCCCCCCACACCCCGCCCTCCCCCCCACACCCCGCCCTCCCCCCCACACCCCGCCCTCCCCCCCACACCCCGCCCTCCCCCCCCCCACACCGCCCTTCCCCCCCCACACCCCCCCTCCCCCCCACACCGCCCTTCCCCCCCCACACCCCCCCTCCCCCCCACACCGCCGTCCCCCCACAATGCCCTCCCCCCCCACACCCTGCCCCACTGTCCCCACACCACCCTCCCCCCCCACACCGCCACCCCCACCGCCCCACCGCCGCCCTTCCCACCGCCGCCCCCCCCACACCGCCCCCCCACACCGCCCCCCCCCCCACATTGCCCCCCCCACATTGCCCTCCCCCCCACACCGCCCACCGACCTCCCCTCCCACACCGCCCTCCCCCGCCCTCCCCCGCCCTCCCCCACACCGCCCTCCCCCTCCCCCCCCACACCACCCTCCCCCCCACACCTCCCCCCCCCCACACTGCCCTCCCCCTCCCACACCGCCCTCCCCCCGCCCTCCCCCACAAAGCCCTCCCCCCTCCCCCCCACACCACCCTCCCCCCCCACCTCCCCCGCCCCCACACCGCCCTCCCCCTCCCCCCCACACCACCTTCCCCCCCACACCTCCCCCCCCACACTGCCCTCCCCCCCACACAGCCCCCCCCACTGTCCCCACACCGCCCTCCCCCCCCCACACCGCCCCCCCCCCACTGTCGCCACACCGCCCTCCCCCACACCGCCCTCCCCCCCACACCGCCCTCCCCCCCCACACCGCCCTCCCCCCACACCGCCCCCCCCCACTGTCCCCACACCGCCCTCCCCCACACAGCCCTCCCCCCCACACCACCCTCCCCCCCACACCTCCCTCCCCCCCACACCTCCCTCCCCCCCACACCTCCCTCCCCCCCACACCTCCCTCCCCCCCACACCGTCCTCCCCCCCGCCCCACACCGCCCCCCCACACCGCCCCCCCACACCGCCCCCCCATACCGCCCCCCCCCCCCACACCGTCCCCCCCCACACCGTCCCCCCCCACACCGTCCCCCCCCACACCGTCCCGCCCCACACCGTCCCGCCCCACACCGTCCCCCCCCACACCGTCCCCCCCCACACCGTCCCCCCCCACACCGCCCCCCCCACATTGCCCTCCCCCCCCACACCCCGCCCTCCCCCCCCCACACCCCGCCCTCCCCCCCCACACCCCGCCCTCCCCCCCACACTCCGCCCTCCCCCCACACCCCGCCCTCCCCCCCCACACCCCGCCCTCCCCCCCACACTCCGCCCTCCCCCCCCACACCTCACCCCACTGTCCCCACACCGTACTCCCCCCCCCACACCGTCCTCCCACCCCCCCATACCACCCTCCCTGCCCCACACCGCCACCCCCACCGCTGCCCATCCCACCGCCGCCCCCCCCACTGTCCCCACACCGCCCCCCACGCCCCCACCGCCCCCCCACACCGCCCCCCCCCCCACATCGCCCCCCCCACACCGTCCCCCCCCACACCGCCCCCCCCACACCACCCTTCCCCCCCCCCCCACACCACCCCTCCCCCACTCCGTCCTCCCACCCCCCCATACCACCCTCCCTGCCCCATACCGCCACCCCCACCGCCCCACCGCCGCCCTTCCCACCGCCGCCCCCCCCCCACTGTCCCCCGCCCCCCGGCCACACCGCCCCCACCCACACCGCCCCCCCCACACCGCCCCCCCCCACACCGTCCCCCACACACCGCCCCACCCCCACATTGCCCCCCCACATTGCCCCCCCCACATTGCCCTCCCCCCCACACCGCCCACCGACCTCCCCCTCCCACACCGCCCTCCCCCCGCCCTCCCCCCCACACCTCCCCCCCCCACACTGCCCTCCCCCCCCACACCGCCCCCCCCACTGTCCCCACACCGCCCTCCCCCCCCCCACACCGCCCCCCCCCACTGTCCCCACACCGCCCCCCCCCACTGTCCCCACACCGCCCCCCCACTGTCCCCACACCGCCCAGCCCCCCCGCCCTCCCCCCTACACCACCCTCCCCCCCACACCTCCCTCCCCCCCACACCTCCCTCCCCCCCTCACCGTCCTCTTCCCCCCCCACACCTCCCTCCCCCCCACACCTCCCTCCCCCCCTCACCGTCCTCTTCCCCCCCCACACCGCCCTCCCCCCCCCACACCGCCCTCCCCCCCCACACCGCCCTCCCCCCCCACCGCCCTCCCCCCCACACCGCCCTCCCCCCCCACACCACCCCCCCCACTGTCCCCACACCGCCCTCCCCCCCCACACAGCCCTCCCCCACCCACACAGCCCTCCCCCACACCTCCCTCCCCCCCACACCTCCCTCCCCCCCACATTGCCCTCCCCCCCCCCCCCCACACCCCGCCCCACAGTCCCCACACTGTCCTCCCCCCCCCCCCCCCCCACCGGCCTCCAAACCCCCCACACCCCACCCCACCCCACTGTCCCCATACCGTCCTCTCCCCCCCCCCCCACACCGCCCTCTTCCCCCCCCCCCACCGCCCTCCCCCCCACACCGCCCTTCCCCCCCCCCCCCCACACCGCCCTCCCCTTTCCCCCCACACCGCCCTCCCCCCCCACACCGTCCTCCCTCCCCCCCCCACCGACTCCCCCACCGACCCCCGCCCCACTGTCCCCACACCGTCCTCCCCGCCCCCCCCCACCGTCCTCCCCCCCCCACCCACCCACCGTCCTCCCCCCCCCCCCACCGCCCTCCCCCCCCCCCACAACACCCCCCCCCACTGTCCCCACACTGCCCTCCCCCCCCCCCCCCCCCCAACCCCACCACCACCCTCCGCTGATTAATCCGTACTCTTCCACATTAAACACCAATTGGTGGAAGCAGTGAGGTTGTCGAGGGTGCAGAATACGCTCCATGTCCATCACCGACAGTCGCTCGGTAGCACCACAGACCGAGCTGGCCGGGTCCTAAAGGACATAGACTGGGACTGCAGCAGGTGATGAGGGAAAATACTTGACCTCCTCCTCACCAACCTGCCTGCTGCAGATGTATCTGTCCATGACCGTATCGGTAGAAGTGACCACCACACAGTCCTTGTGGAGTCCCGTCTTCACATTGAGGGTGCCCTCCATCGTGCTGTGTGGTACTACCACCGCGCTAAACGGGATAGACTTCAAACAGATCGAGCAACTCCAGACTGGGTATCTATGAGGCTGTGGGGCATCAGCAGAATTGTATCAACCGCAATCTGCAACCTCATGGCCCAGCATATCCCCCACTCTACCATTACCCCAAGCCAGGGGGCCAACCCTGGTTCAATGAAGAGTGCAGGAGAGCATGGCAGGAGCAACACCAGGCATGGTGTCTCTGTACTGGAACAGCTTGGCTAGGGGCGCGGCACGTTCTGGAACACAAGTCTTCAGTACTATTGCCAGAATATTGTCAGGGCCCATAGCCTTTGCAGTATCCGGTGCCTTCAGCTGTTTCTTGATGTCATGTGGAGTGAATCGTATTGGCTGAAGACTGACATCTGTGATGCTGGGACCTCCGGAGGAGACCGAGACGGATCATCCACTCGGCACTTCTGGCTGAAGATTGCTGCAAATCTCTCTGCCTTGTCTTTTGCACTGATGTGCTGTTCTCCTCCATCATTGAGGATGGGGATATTTGTGGAGCCTCCTCCTCCAGTGAGTTGTTTAATTGTCCACCACCATTCACGGCTGGATGTGGCAGACTGCAGAGCTTTAGATCTGATGCGTTTGTTGTGGAGTCGCTTAGCTCTGTCTATCACTTGCTGCTTATGCTGTTTGGCTCACAAGTGGTCCTGTGTTGTACGGCTGCAAACTTGCCATTTAACCGGCAATGTGGAAAATTTCCTAGGTCTATCCTGTCCACAAAACCCTGGACCAGTTACTGCCCCATCAGTCTACTCTCCATCAGCAAAGTTGAAGGAGTGTTTGCCCATGGAATATTCTGCCAGGCGATTCCCATCCTCATTGCTTATTGGATCTCATCTAGAAAGACAGGAATTCCAGGATGTCCAGATGCTGCCAGATATACAACCCACAGATCATTCCTCAATGCCTCCATGGAGTTCTGTGTGGAGAGCTCAGTCTTTGTGATGACCATATGGCCAGTTGCTCTGTAATTTACAGGAACCCTCTGAAAGAATAGCAGTGGATGATGTGCTATCTCCCTAATCCTGTACCAGCTCTTTATACCAGTAATTCCTGTGCTACTAATGTTCTGGGAGTATTCGTTCCCTGGAGATCAGGGGTTGCTGGAATCTGCCGCCTCTCACACTCCCTATCAGGTAAATTATATTTCACCTCCAACCCCTCAGCCTGTCACTCTCTCGTGAGTTGTCAGTCTCATTTCCGTCGATTCCACATCTAGACTGTCCGTATCGTTACCCACCTGGGTCAGTGACGGGCTTCATGTGGGAAAAGGGCAGTCATGGTTGGCAGTCCCACGTGCCCATTGATTTGTATGATTCTCTCCCCACTGTCCAGCCCCCTTCCGGCACCCCCACCAGCCCATTGTCCTCTGTGGCGGAGTGCACTCCATGGGCCGAGTGGCCTAATTCTGCTCCTGTATCTTATGGTCTATGACCTACTCCGTGTCAGTGGTAAAGTTGAGGATATTTCTCTGTCCTTTCGCTTGTCTATAAATCTATGAATTCTGTTTCACACAAGACAGCTCCTTTGGAGAAAGTGAGCTATTTTGAAAGCAGGTGCTGAAAGCAAGGATTGAGGTCAGTGCTGAATTGGCGGTGAGAATTCGAGGTGGTGGGAGTGGAATATTTTCCTCACAGGATTGTTGCTCCTCCTGCATCAGGACGGGGAAAATGTAAACCTGAAGTGAGGGTTCTGTGGGCAGCTGAAGATCAATGTTAGAATGAGGAGATACTGAGTCATTGTCTCGGCCCGAGGGAGAACACCTCAAAGTGCAGAGGCCAATCACAGCTTCCTGTCTTTCAGTCTCGACATGAACCTTTTGCAATCCATGTTACAACCTCATTTTGCTCTCTTTGTTCAATAAAACTGCAACCAATTGTCTTTCTGTAGATTTCTGTCTTCCTCCCGTCCCCCACAGACCAGCTTTAATCATTGCCAGACCCAATGTGACTGCCCTCAGAATAGACTTCAGCCCACAATCAAAAGGCTTTTCAAATTCAATCTTGTCACCTCACTATCACCTCCGAATTTATCTTCTCATTTCCTGACGAACTGTGGACTCTGACCCCTCACCTCCATTTTAATGAGAGCGAGAGTATGAGGCTGTGGTGCTGGGAGATTAATTGGACGTTGATCCATTGGGAAGATGTTGGCTGTCACGTGCAGGAACTTCCATGTGACCTTGTTTCTTTGGCACCCTCATGTTAGCAGTTTGATTGGAGCTTTACATAAGGTGACGTATGGGCACAGAACAGGCCATTCGGCCTCCTCCTAGCCCACCATCTCACCCGAGCAGTATATCCTTTTATTCCTTTCTCCCTCATGTATTTATACATCTTCCCCTTAAATGTACCTATTCTATTATGGGCAGCACGGTGGCACAGTGGTTAGCACTGTTGCTTCACAGCTCCAGGGTCCCAGGTTCGATTCCCGGCTTAGGTCACAGGCGCCAGGTGACACTAGCAGTGCCAGCCTGCTCAAAGGACAAGCAAAGAGCCTCGGATCCCCTGGGAGACCCCTACGAGTGCCGTCTGGTCCCTGTTTGTGCAGACCAGTGCTGAACGACGCTCGCCTGAGGTTACGGGGATGGTTCCCAAAGCCTTCGGTACCTCGAGAATCCACACATTCGAGTGAGACTATCTGCCTCGCTCTAATATACAGATTTGCCAAAAGGTGTTGCTGCCCACAATGTTCACATCGTAACCTCGCGCGAGATTGCGTTCGATCTCCTCAGTGATTCAGATACAATCTTCCTCGTGCTTGTGTCAGGATTTTGTGGGTGCCCAGTATCTGTGGGCGCAGGATTGGGGGCACTTGTGACTGCAGCTGGTGATGCCCCATATTGGAGGGTGGGGGGCGAATGGTGCCAGTATTGGCCAGAGGCAGTATTTGGCAGGCTGGATGGTGCCAGTAGGGTCAGTATTTGGCTGGCTCAGTATTTGGGAGGGTCAGTATTTGGCAAGGTCATTTTTTGGCAGGCTGGTGCCAGTGCTTGGCGGGTCAGCATTTGGCAGGGTCAGTATTTGGCGGGCACAGTATCTGGCAGGCTGGATGGTGCCAGTATTTGGCAGGCACAGTATTTGGCAGGCTGGATGGTGCCAGTATCTGGCAGGCTGGATGGTATGGGCTGAGGTTAGAAACAGGAAAGGAGGTCACCCTGTTAGGGGTTTTCTATAGGCCTCCGAAAAGTTCCAGAGTTGTTATGGGGGACTTTAACTTTCCAAATATTGACTGGAAACGCTATAGTTCGAGTACATTAGATGGGTCCGTTTTTGTCCAATGTGTGCAGGAGGGTTTCCTGACACAGTATGTAGATAGGCCAATGAGAGGCGAGTCTATATTGGATTTGGTAATGAACCAGGACAGGTGTTAGATTTGGAGGTAGGTGAGCACTTTGGTGATCGTGACCACAATTTGATTACGTTTACTTTAGTGATGGAAAGGGATAGGCATATACCGCAGGGCAAGAGTTATATCTGGGGGAAAGGCAATTATGATGCGATGAGGCAAGACTTAGGATGTATCGGATGGAGAGGAAAACTGCAGGGGATGGACACAATGGAAATGTGGAGCTTGTTCAAGGAACAGCTACTGCGTGTCCTTGATAAGTATGTACCTGTCAGGCAGGGAGGAAGTGGTCGAGCAAGGGAACCGTGGTTTACTAAAGCAGTCGAAACACTTGTCAAGAGGAAGAAGGAGGCTTATGTAAAGATGAGACATGTAGGTTCAGTTAGGGTGTTCGAGAGTTACAAGTTAGCTAGGAAGGATATGTCAGGAATAAACAAATGACTAGGGTAAGAGTAGGGCCAGTCAAGGACAGTAGTGGGAAGTTGTGCTTGGAGTCCGAGGAGATAGGAGAGGTGCTAAATGAATATTTATCGTCAGTATTCACACAGGAAAAAGACAATGTTGTCGAGGAGAATACTGAGATTCAGGCTACTAGACTAGAAGGGCTTGAGGTTCATAAGGAGGAGGTGTTATCAATTCTGGGCCAGATGGGATTTATCCTAGGATTCTCTGGGAAGCTAGGGAGGAGATTGCTGAGCCTTTGGCTTTGATCTTTAAGTCATCTTTGTCTACAGGAATAGTGCCAGAAGACTGGAGGATAGCAAATGTTGTCCCCTTGTTTAAGAAGGGGAGTAGAGACAACCCCGGTAACTATAGACCAGTGAGCCTTACTTCTGTTGTGGGCAAAATCTTGGAAAGGTTTATGAGAGATAGGATGTATAATCATCTGGAAAGGAATAATTTGATTAGACATAGTCAACACGGTTTTGTGAAGGGCAGGTCATGCCTCACAAACCTTATTGAGTTCTTTGAGAAGGTGACCAAACAGGTGGATGAGGGTAAAGCAGTTGATGTGGTGTATATGGATTTCAGTAAAGCGTTTGATAAGGTTCCCCACGGTAGGCTACTGCAGAAAATACGGAGGCATGGGATTCAGGGTGATTTAGCAGTTTGGATCAGAAATTGGCTAGCTGGAAGAAGACAAAGGGTGGTGGTTGATGGGAAATGTTCAGACTGGAGTCCAGTTACTAGTGGTGTACCACAAGGATCTGTTTTGGGGCCACTGCTGTTTGTCATTTTTATAAATGACCTGGAGGAGGGCGTAGAAGGATGGGTGAGTAAATTTGCAGATGACACTAAAGTCGGTGGAGTTGTGGACAGTGCAGAAGGATGTTACAAGTTACAGAGGGACATAGATAAGCTGCAGCGCTGGGCTGAGAGGTGGCAAATGGAGTTTAATGCAGAAAAGTGTGAGGTGATTCATTTTGGAAGGAATAACAGGAAGACAGAGTACTGGGCTAATGGTAAGATTCTTGGCAGTGTGGATGAGCAGAGGGATCTCGGTGTCCATGTACATAGATCCCTGAAAGTTGCCACCCAGGTTGAGAGGGATGTTAAGAAGGCGTACGGTGTGTTAGCTTTTATTGGTAGAGGGATTGAGTTCCGGAGTCGGGAGGTCATGTTGCAGCTGTACAAAACTCTGGTGCGACCGCATTTGGAGTATTGCGTGCAATTCTGGTCGCCGCATTATAGGAAGGATGTGGAAGCATTGGAAAGGGTGCAGAGGAGATTTACCAGGATGTTGCCTGGTATGGAGGGAAGATCTTATGAGGAAAGGCTGAGGGACTTGAGGCTGTTTTCGTAAAAGAGAAGAAGGTTAAGAGGTGACTTAATTGAGGCATACAAGATGATCTTGTATGGGGGACAGTGAGAGCCTTTTTCCTCGGATGGTGATTGTGGTAGTATGTATTGGGGGTCATGTGGGACTGGAAGCCCTAATGTCATTGGCTGACAGATCCCGGGTCCTGGTTGGCCGTTGACCTCATGCTCCGCCCTGAAGGCGAAGTATAAGAAGCCGGTGTCTTCCCCCGCAGGCCAGTTTACTATCGGGCTGCTGGGGAACAGACACGCTTAATAAAGCCTCATCGACTTCACTCTATTCGTCTCACGGAGTCTTTGTGCGCTACAGTGATGTCTAGCACGAGGGGACATAGCTTTAAATTGAGGGGAGATAGATATAGGACAGATGTCAGAGGTAGGTTCTTTACTCAGAGAGTAGTAAGGGTGTGGAATGCCCTGCCTGCAACAGTAGTGGACTCGCCAACACTAAGGGCATTCAAATGGTCATTGGATAGACATATGGACGATAAGGGAATAGTGCAGATGGGATTTAGTGGTTTCACAGGTCGGGCCTGTACTGCGCTGTAACGTTCTGTGTTCTATTTGGCAGGCTGGATGGTGCCAGTATTTGGCAGGCTGGATGGTGGCACTATTTGGCAGGCTGGATGGTGCCAGTATTTGGCAGGCTGGATGGTGCCACTATTCGGCAGGCTGGATGGTGCCACTATTTGGCAGGCTGGATGGTGCCAGTATTGGGCAGGCTGGATGGTGCCACTATTTGGCAGGCTGGATGGTGCCAGTATTTGGCAGGCTGGATGGTGCCACTATTTGGCAGGCTGGATGGTGCCACTATTTGGCAGGCTGGATGGTGCCAGTATTGGGCAGGCTGGATGGTGCCACTATTTGGCAGGCTGGATGGTGCCAGTATTTGGCAGGCTGGATGGTGCCACTATTTGGCAGGCTGGATGGTGCCAGTATTTGGCAGGCTGGATGGTGCCACTATTCGGCAGGCTGGATGGTGCCACTATTTGGCAGGCTGGATGGTGGCACTATTTGGCAGGCTGGATGGTGCCAGTATTTGGCAGGCTGGATGGTGCCACTATTCGGCAAGGTCAGTAGGAAACTGGCAACTTGCCCTCAGGCTGAAGTTAAAAACTCTGGATTGAAGCAGCTTTGGGTTGAGACTCATTGATCCGGAGTTTGCAACATTTTCAGAAGTTGTTCAGGAGAGTGGCTGTGATGGACACCTGCTTGTGCCAATAAAGATTATTAAATTAATTAGTGGATTTTCAGGTCACACCTCACCAGAGTCCAGTTATCCCAGGTCCGCGGTTTGTTTCTGATTTTCAACGTTAGCTCAGACTGTCCCCTCAGCTGCATTAACTCCATGGTTCCTATTTTGCTGCTTCTCAATTGGTTTATAGAAGTTTAAATTTTTATTATTTTTCCGTTGCACTGCTTCAGATTAATCATTTTAAAATATAATCCGTTTTCCCCCTCCCCCCACGCCGCCTGGGCAATCTGTTTCGAGTTGCCCTTTAACTCACTGCTCACCTTGGTTATGCCGTTTACACATTCTAATCTCTTTCTCTGCCACTACCAGCCCCTCCTTAACCTCACTCACCCCCATTTACATTCCCTTTGTCTTCTGTCCACGACATCTTTGTCAATCTCCACCTATCACTGGCCCCTACCCAGCCCCACCGCTCCACACTCCCCACCCCACCCCCGCTCCACACTCCCCCCCCCCCCCCACCCCATCCCCGCTCCACACTCCTCCCCACCCCCCCACCGCTCCACACTCCCCCCCCCCCACCCCCCCACCGCTCCACCCCCCCACCCCACCCCCGCTCCACACTCCTCCCCACCCCCCCACCGCTCCACCCCCCCCTCCCCCCCCAACCCACACACACACACCACAGTGTAAATCTGACCCTATTTCCAGTTCTCTCCAACTCCAGGCTCAAAATGTTAGCTCCCTCTCTCTCCACAGACGCTGGGTGCGATTCAGTGAATTTAAAACCAAGTCCGACCGTTGTTGGGGATTTTTAGCGAGTGTTTCTCAGTGGCTGCACCAAGAGACACTGCACTATTCAAGGGCACTTTGCCGGCAGTTGTTCTGGTCACCCAGTTTCTCCTCTCTCTCTCTCTCCTCTCCCCCCCCCCCCCCCCCCCCCCCGCCCCCACCCCGAGGCCACGCTCAGAGGCATTTTGAGATGATCTCGTCAGCTGTCAGACTCAATTAAATAGTCAGATTTGGATATCACCACTGGACGGAGCAAGTTGGGTCATTCGCGATTGGCGCAGCGCTCGGCGCCTCTCGTGTGATTCACCCGTTGCTCCTGCTCCATGCCGGGCGCAATGGGATCGCTGAATCGCTGTCAGGCATGCTGAGATTCTCAGCATTTGTTTAGATTCCAGCGTCAGCAATAATTTTATTTATCAAGTGTGTGAGCAACATGAGCAGTGTGGACAGGACGTGTTTGAGAGTCTGTGTATGTGTGAGTCTGTACATGTGTATATGTGTGAGAGTCTACATGTGTGTATGTGTGAATGTCTGTGCATGTATGTATGTGTGAGAGTCTTCATGTGTGTATGTGAGAGTCTGTACATGTGTGCATGTGAGCGAGTCTGTACATGTGTGCATGTGAGCGAGTCTGTACATGTGTGTCTATACGTGTGTATGTGTGAAACTCTGCGCATGTGTTTATATGTGCAAATGTGTATGTGTAAGAGTCTGCATGTGTATGTGTGAGAGTAGCTGTACATGTGTGTATGTGTGAGTGTCTACATGTGTGTGTATGTGAGAGTATCTGTCCATATTTGTGTGTGAGAGGGTCTGTGCATGTGTGTGTGTGAGTCTGCATGTGTGTGTGTGTGTGTGTGCGAGAGTCTGTACATGGGTGTGTGTGTGTGAGTCTATGTGAGTCACGTGTGTATGTGTGTGTGAGTCTGTACGTTTGTATGTGTGTGAGAGTCTACATGTGTGTGTGTGTGAGAGAGTCTATGTGTGAGTCACATGTGTGTATGTGTGTGTGAGTCTGTGCATGTGTGTGTGAGAGTCTACGTGTGTGTGTGTGTGTGTGTGAGTCTGTACATGTGTGTGTGTGTGTGAGAGAGAAAGAGAGTCTGTACATGTGTGTGTGTGTGTGTGTGTGTGAGAGAGAGTCTGTACATGTGTGTGTGTGTGTGTGTGTGAGAGAGAGTCTGTACATGCGTGTGTGTGAGAGAGAGAGAGAGTCTGTACATGTGTGTGTGTGTGTGTGCGTGTGTGTGTGAGAGTCTGTACATGTGTGTGTGTGTGTGTGTGTGTGTGTGTGAGAGAGAGAGAGAGAGTCTGTACATGCGTGTGTGTGTGTGCGTGTGTGTGTGAGAGTCTGTACATGCGTGTGTGTGTGTGTGTGTGTGTGCGTGTGTGTGTGAGAGTCTGTACATGCGTGTGTGTGTGTGCGTGTGTGTGTGAGAGTCTGTACATGCGTGTGTGTGTGTGTGTGTGTGTGCGTGTGTGTGTGAGAGTCTGTACATGCGTGCGTGTGTGTGTGTGTGTGTGCGTGTGTGTGTGAGAGTCTGTACATGCGTGCGTGTGTGTGTGTGTGTGTGTGTGCGTGTGTGTGTGAGAGTCTGTACATGCGTGCGTGTGCGTGTGTGTGTGTGTGTGTGTGTGAGAGTCTGTACATGCGTGCGTGTGTGTGTGTGTGTGTGAGAGTCTGTACATGCGTGTGTGTGTGTGTGTGTGTGTGTGCGTGTGTGTGTGAGAGTCTGTACATGCGTGTGTGTGTGTGCGTGTGTGTGTGAGAGTCTGTACATGCGTGTGTGTGTTTGTGTGTGTGTGCGTGTGTGTGTGAGAGTCTGTACATGCGTGTGTGTGTGTGCGTGTGTGTGTGAGAGTCTGTACATGCGTGTGTGTGTGTGTGTGTGTGTGCGTGTGTGTGTGAGAGTCTGTACATGCGTGCGTGTGTGTGTGTGTGTGTGTGCGTGTGTGTGTGAGAGTCTGTACATGCGTGCGTGTGTGTGTGTGTGTGTGTGCGTGTGTGTGTGAGAGTCTGTACATGCGTGCGTGTGTGTGTGTGTGTGTGTGTGTGTGTGTGTGAGAGTCTGTACATGCGTGCGTGTGTGTGTGTGTGTCACTGGAGCAGATTGGCTGTTTTCCTCTAGTTCCTTGTGTAACTTTAAAGGGGGAACTCATTGTAGCAAAATGCAGACTTCTATCTCCGTGTTTAACAAGCTGATGTTACACAATCTAACCTGAGTACTCAGTCATGTTTTCATATTGAATTGTCTTGTATGGTATGATTTGAGTTTATGATTCATTATAAGAGCACAAGTGTCATCTTCACAATTCCAGCCTGACTGCAACAAATAGCAGTTTACTCAAAACACCAGTTCTGCTTTTGATCTCTACATTCACGCACACTAACCAGCAATTACTTTATTAACTATAAACAGCCACCAAACACCATGTCCCATATCCTGAAGACATGAACAAATGGCCTTCCCATTCCCTCAGTCCTGCAGCTTTCACAAAGCATTCCTGTTGAACTGAACTGAAATCTCTTTTAACTTCCCAGGTGGTACAAATAGCCCAGGATATTGACCTAGATGGGACAGGTAATGTGAACACACAGGAGCTACTAACTCTGTCCCGTTGACCAGATGCAGCACAGATGCAGGAATTGTCCTGAGCTTTAATGTTTGGTGATTGGAGTTCAATCGCATCACTGATTTACTAGAAACACAAGCTGCAAAAGCTTTTTGTCTTGTAGTCGTCAGAACAGACCGAAGAATACCAAATTTCAAAGGGAACAACAATTGATACTGCATGAGAAAGAGAGTGCTGATTGGTTGGCAAGTCAGCTCTGATTGTTTGAGGCATTGAGGTGGCAAATGCATACAGGAGCTAGCGTCTCGCTTGCTAGTGTGTGCCGAGGACCCTGCATTGCGAATATATCAGCACCCTTTCCTCACGCAATATAAATTGTTACTCCCTTTGAAATTTGGCAGTCTTGCATCTGCGTGAGTGCAAGATGAAAAATTTTGACAGCATGTCTCTCTTTTAAGCAATACTCGAGTTCTGCGTTTCCAAGCAATTATTCAGTAGCATCTTCAGACATGGTTAATCTTGAGATAATGTTTTTCTTTCTTTGCAGAATTGGTTGAAGACATACGGGTACTTTCTGCCGAATGATATTCGTACGTCCGCCTTGCGTTCTGCCCAGTCTATGCAAGCTGCCATTGCAGCAATGCAGCGGTTCTACAGGATCCCGGTCACTGGAGTGCTGGACGAGACCACGGTCGAGTAAGTCTGACAGATTTCCTACCTGTCTAGCTCTGGAACGTTAGACAACTGAATCATGTTCAGTCGGAATGAGCCATTGTGCAAAGCCGTCCATTGGGGTTGTGTCATTTCACTGCCCCTCAGTACAGAAAACTGCAACCTCACCTCGTAAAGGTCAGAACATGGGAACCAGTCATTAGGCCCAATCCTGGCACCTACCCTCCAGGCGGTAATCCCAATTATATTTACCTGCCATGTAGACTTTTATATTCTTCATCACTGGGCTGAATGAATCCTGGTGGCATGGTTGGCATAGTGGTTAGCACTGCTGCCTCACTGCGCCGGGGACCCAGGTTCAATTCCGGCCTCGGGTGACTGTCTGTGTGAAGTCTGCACGTTCTCCCCGTGTCTGCGTGAGTTTCCTCCGGGTGCTCTGGTTTCCTCCCACAGTTCAATGACGTGCAGGTTAGGTGAATTTGCCAAGATAAATTGTCCCTTAGCATCCAAAAGGTAGGTGGGGTTATGGGATAGAGTGGGGATGTGGGCCTAGGTAGGGTGTCCTTTCGGGGGGGGGGTCGGTGCAGACTCGATGGGCTGAATGGCCTCCTTCTGCACTGATGGGATTCTAAGATTCTTCCTCACTGTAAATGTTAATGGATTTTTTATTTGAAAAGTTACAAAAATTGTGTGAACTTGTTATTCTGGAACATTGGAGATAAGGTGATGGCAGTGACGAAGAATTCTGTCTCAACATTAGGAAGTAAAGATATTCTTGGGATAGCGTTATATCAATTCAGACTCACACAGTTAACAAAAAGGTAGAATTCAGGGTGGATTATCGGCTGTTAGCTGGAGATGTGCCTGAGGGGGAGCTCGACTGTTCCAGAATTGCAAAAACAATGAGTAATAATGTTGGGACTCTTATTTTACCTTCTAATAAGAGACGATAGTCCGGTTGATTGGAGGTGTCAAAAATACGACTTTGTTGCTAATTATTCACTTGAATACACGTGGATAAGTACTGAATCAAAACTGAGAAACAAAATATCAAACAATACATAAACAGGTCGAACACATGGCAAAAATCAAAAACTTAAAAGAAATTACTTTAACACAAACAAACAAATAGATGAGTCCAGAATTCAGGAACAAAGACCTCGACCACGAGGCCCTACTTTTAAAGGAATTCTTGTCTCTGGTTTAACCCCTCATTTACTCTCATTGGCTTCTAATTCTCAGCTGAAACCTCCTGGTTTGTTCAAATGAATGTCTGTTACTTAGAGGATGATTTCTGAATCAAACATTGGACATTACTTAAGATTGCCTGGTGCCTATCAAAACTAGCTCAGCGTCTGCGTTTGCAGTCTCAGGAAAATTACTGGATACCTTTTCACGCGTTCCGTGTTACACAGTTCGGCCCGGAGACTTTGTTGTAACTGATTAGTTGATTAGACCGAGAACATCCTGAGTGCTGAATGCACTGGAATACAACGGCTGATTCATTGTGTGAAACAAAGACTGGATTCCCACAGTCAATATACTTTAAATAATTTTACCTCTTAGCTACATGTATTCAACTAGCACCTTGGATTAAGTAGTGTAGGTGATAGTATGATCAGCACAGGAGGCCATTCAGCTCATTGTGTCTGTACATCTTCTTTGAGAGAACTAACCCATTTGTTCCACACCCCCTGTTCTTTCCCCTTAGAATCTGCATTCTCTGCCCTTTCACATCATAACTCACTGCGCCAAAAATATTCGTGTTGCCTCTGATTCTTTTGCCAATTACCTTAAATCCATGTCCTTCAGGTTACCAACCTTCCTGTCAGAGTTTCTCCTCATTGTGGAATAGTGAGGTCTTGCATCAACTGTAGCGAGGCTTGGTTAGGCAGTACCTGGAGCACTGGGCTGGATTCTCTCTCCCTGCCCGTCGCAAGAACCCCGGATAATGGAGAAGTCCATTGACCTCGGGCGGGATTCTCTGGCCGGCGAATGCGGCCCGCTCGGTGAGCAGTTTCAGTCCCCTTACCTCCGAAAGGATATTATTGCCATTGGGGGAGTTCGGTGAAGGTTCAGCAGACTGGTTCCGGGGGGTGACAGGACTGGAGGGACAGGGCCTGTATTCTCGAGAGTTTTGAAGAATGTGAGGTGATCTCACTGAAACTGACAAAATATGTAAAGGAATAGACAGAGTAGATGGGGGTAAGATGTTTCCCCGATTGGGGGTCTGGAATTTCAAAATAAGGGGGATACCGCCGAGGACCGAGTTGAGGAGAAATGTCTTTACGCAGAGTGTGGTGAATCTGTGGAATTCACGGCCCAGAGGCTGTGCAAGCTCAGTCACTGAGTGTGTTTAAAGTAGAGATTGACAGATTTCTAAATACCAATCAGATAAAGGGGATGGTGTGGGGATGATCAGCCATTATGGGATTGAATGCGGGGCAGGCTCGATGGGCTGAATGGCCTCCTCCTGTTCCCAAGTTCCTGATGCTTTAGTTAATAAAGTAAGAGACTTGTGTGGAGAAGGTGTAGGACTGACACAAAACCACTGCGAGCTGATGTAACGTCCGGGTGTCCAGGGCTGAGCGAGTTGATTGGCTGAGGAAACCGTACCGCCTACATGATGTCAGAGTCACATGACAAGTCTAATTGGAGAAAGCTCATGGCTTCGGCTGTGCTGTAGTCTTGTACGTGTCTGTAAAGAGGCGTGTTGTTGCACATGTCTATAAAGAGACATGAAATGAAATGAAAATCGCTTATTGTCACAAGTAGGCTTCAAATGAAGTTACTGTGAAAAGCCCCTAGTCTCCACATTCCGGCGCCTGTTCGGGGAGGCTGGGACGGGAATTGAACCGTGCTGCTGGCCTGCCTTGGTCTGCTTTAAAAGCCAGCGATTTAGCCCTGTGTGCTAAACCAGCACCATGTACAAGAACCAGCATGTTCTTGTACATGTCTAGAGGCGTGTTGTTGTATAGGTCTGCAGAGACATGTTCTTGTACATGTCTGTATAGAGACGTGTTGTTGTATAGGTCTGCAGAGACATGTTCTTGTACATGTCTGTATAGAGGCGTGTTGTTGTATAGGTCTGCAGAGACATGTTCTTGGACATGTCTGTATAGAGGCATGTTGTTGTATAGGTCTGCAGAGACATGTTCTTGTACATGTCTAGAGGCGTGTTGTTGTATAGGTCTGCAGAGACATGTTCTTGTACATGTCTGTATAGAGGCGTGTTGTTGTATAGGTCTGCAGAGACATGTTCTTGTACATGTCTGTATAGAGGCGTGTTGTTGTATAGGTCTGCAGAGACATGTTCTTGTACATGTCTGTATAGAGGCGTGTTGTTGTATAGGTCTGCAGAGACATGTTCTTGGACATGTCTGTAGAGGTGTGTTCTTCCAATAAACAAGTTACTTTTCAGACACCTATGCCTCTGAACCCTTTCCCTAGCCAATCACAATCACAACCAACAGACAACATTGCCTGTACTGACCAGCAGCAAAGAGGCAAATAAATAACGGTTTAAAAATGGTGCCTCATTGGGAGGTCACAGAGTTAGTTTTGCGTGTGTTTGTGAGTGAAAGCAGGGGGAGAGGCAGCTTCCCTCCGTCCAAAGAACATCAGTGAAGCTGCTGGGTTTTTACAAAGCTTCCTCCTTTCTCCAGGTGGAAGATTTCTTCAATTTCAGAACTGGCCACGGTGGGAAAGGAAACTGAACTCACAACCTGATCAAATTCTTTGATGAAGTCACAGAGAAGCTTGATGGGGGCGGACTGAGGTTCATGTTGTGTTTATGGACTTTCAAAAGGTGTTTGATCAAAGTGTCACATCATAGACGTGTTAGCAAAAGGGACAGTGGCAGTGTGGATATTAAACTGGCTGAGTGGCAGGAAGCAGAGAGAAATGGTGAATCATGGATTCTCAGACTGAGGGAGTTAGAGAGTGGGTGACCCTCAGGAGCTGGTGTTAGCACCGCTGCTGTTTCTGATATAGATCAGTGACATAGAATTGGGAAAGCAGGATATCATTTCAAAGTTTGAAGATGATATGAAGCCCCAAAATTTAGTAAATAGCGAGGAGGATAGTAACCGAGTTCAGGAGGCAGCCAGACCAGTAAATGGGCAGATACGTAGCAGATGGAATTTAACAGTGAAGTGTGAAGTGATTCATTTTGCCAGGAAGAGGAGACTATATAATTTAAATGTTACCATTTTAAAGGGAGTGTACAAAGAACAATTCAGCACAGGAACAGGCCCTTCGGCCCTCCAAGCCCACACCAATCACGTGTTCTATCCAGACCAACCGCCTGCATCCTTCTATACCCCGTCTGTTCATGTGTCTATCCAGATAAGTCTTAAAGGTCGCTAACGTATATGCCTCAACCACCTCACTTGGCCGTGCATTCCAGGCCACCACCACCCTCTGTGTAAAAAACTTCCCCCGCACATCTCCACTGAACCTTTCCCCCCTCACCTTGAACTTGTGCCTCCTTGTAATTGTCATTTCCGCCCTGGGAAAACGCAACCAACTGTTCATCCTATCTATACCCCTAATAATTTTATAAACTTCTATCAGGTGTTATGGATTCGGGTTTACAGAACCCCAAAGTGTTCCATGGAGTTCAACCGATCCACAACTTGTAATAGATTGTGGTGTGGGAAGCACACGGCGTACTCTCCAGGTGTGGTACAGCAGAAATGGACAAGTGGTTTTTAAAACAAAACAATGTTTATTCTATGAACTCAAGTTAATCTTTGAAAAACAAACATTGAATTTCTTAACACCCATTACTTCAAAGATAACCCCAAAAGACTACAACACTAAATAATCCTTCAAACTGTTCCTTTAAACATCCAAAAGACTTCAAACCTTCAAAAATAGGAGCACATTTGGTTACATTCAATATATTTATAGTCTTTGGATTGCAGAAATCAACAGACCAGCTCTGTGTTTCTTCATGCAGCTCACAGCAAAACACACACACACTCCCAGCTGCATTCTCAAACTGAAACTCAAAAAGCAGAAGTGAGCTCAGCTCCCCCCACCCTCTGACATCACTTCAGTAATATGATCAGCTCCATTTCTTGAAGGTACATTGCTTAAACATCCATTTCTTAAAAGGTACTCTACAATGACACAGGCCACCCCTCAGCCTCCGTCTCTCTAGGGAGAAAAATCCCAGTTTATTCAATCTCTCCTCATAGCTAATACCCTCCATACCAGGCAACATCCTGGTAAAGCTTTTCTGTACTCTCTCCAAAGCCTCCACATCCTTCTGGTAGTGCGGTGACCAGAATTGGACACCGTATTCCAAATGCGGCCTAACCAACATTCTATATAATTGTAACAGAATTTGAGCTTTTATACTCGATACCCTGTCCTATGAAGGAGTATAAAAGTGGGGTTACGGGCTAGGGTGGAGGTGTGGGCTTGGGTAACGTGATCTTTCCAAGGGCTGGTGCAGACTTGATGGGCCGAATGACCCCCTGTCCTCAGATCATTAGCCTGAACCTCTGGATTACTAGCTCAGTGACATACCCTATCATCTCCCCAGCCTCTGGTATATGTATCAAGTGTAATCTCAATTGTATATAGAAGCAAATTACTGGACAATCTCAGCAGGTCTGACAGCATCTGTGGAGAGAGAGGGGAGCTGATGTTTGGAGTCTGGAATCATCACGGCTTTGTCAAAGGGAGGTCATGTCTGACAAATCTGTTCGAGTTCTTTGAGGAGGAAACAAGGAAGTTAGACAAAGGAGAACCAGTGGACGTGATTTATTTAGATTTCCAGAAGACCTTCGACAAGGTGCCGCATAGGAGACTGTTAAATAAGTTAAAAGCCCATGGTGTTCAGGGTAAGATCCTGGCATGGATAGAGGATTGGCTGACTGGCAGAAGGCAGGGAGTGGGGATAAAGGGGTATTTTTCAGGGTAGCATTAGTGGTGTGCCTCAGGGGTCGGTGCTGGGACCACAACTTTTCACAATATACACAAATGATCTGGAAGAAGGAACTGAAGGCACTGTTAAGACCATAAGACATAGGAGCAGAATTAGGCCACTCGGCCCATCGAGTCTGCTCCCCATTCAATCATGGCTGATATTTTCTCATCCCCATTCTCCTGCCTTCTCCCCATAACCCCTGATCCCTTTGCTAAGGGATGTTGGGTGTTGCTAAGTTTGCAGATGATACAAAGATCTGTGGAGGGACAGGTAGTATTGAGGAAGCAAGGGGGCTGCAGAAGGACTTGGACAAGCTAGGAGAGTGGGCAATGAAGTGGTAAATGGAATACAATGTGGAAAAGTGTGAGGTTATGCACTTTGGAAGGAGGAATCTAGGCACAGACTATTTTCTAAATGGAGAAACGCTTAGGAAATCAGAAGCACAAAGGGACTTTCATTTCATTTCACTTAGGGGCAGCACGGTAACACAGTGGTTAGCACAGTCGCTTCACAGCTCCAGGGTCCCAAGTTCGATTCCGGCTTGGGTCACTGTCTGTGCGGAGTCTGCACGTTCTCCCCGTGTGTGCGTGGGTTTCCTCCGGGTGCTCCGGTTTCCTCCCACAGTCCAAGCAGGTAGGTGGATTGGCCATGATAAATTGCCCTTAGTCTCCAAATGGTTAGGTGGGGTTACTGGGCTGCGGGGAGAGGTGTGTGCTTAAGTAGGGTGCTCTCTCCAAGGGCCGATGCAGACTCGATGGGCCGAATGGCCTCCTTCTGCCCTGTGGAGTCTATTAAATTCTATGACTTGGGAGTCCTTGTTCACGATTCTCTTCAGGTTAATGTGCAGGTTCAGTCGGCAGTTAAGAAGGCAAATGCAATGTTAGCATTCATGTCGAGAGGGCTGGAATACAAGACCAGGGATGTACTTCCGAGGCTGTGTAAGGCTCTGGTCAGACCCCATTTGGAGTATTGTGAGCAGTTTTGGGCCCTGTATCTAAGGAAGGATGTGCTGGCCTTGGAAAGGGTCCAGAGGAGGTTCACAAGAATGATCCCTGGAATGAAGAGCTTGTCATTTGAGGAAAGGTTGATGACTCTGGGTCTGTACTGGTTGGAGTTCAGAAGGATAAGAGGGGATCTTATTGAAACTTACAGGATACTGCGAGGCCTGGATAGAGTGGACGTGGAGAGGGTGTTTCCACTTGTAGGAAAAACTAGAACCAGAGGACACAATCTCAGATTAAAGGGATGATCCTTTAAAACAGAGATGAGGAGGAATTTCTTCAGCCAGAGGGCGGTGAATCTGTGGAACTCTTTGCCGCAGAAGGCTGTGGAGGCCAATTCACTGAGTGTCTTTAAGACAGAGATAGATAGGTTCCTGATTAATAAGGGGATCAGGGGTTATGGGGAGAAGGCAGGAGAATGGGGATGAGAAAATATCAGCCATGATTGAATGGGGAGCAGACTCGATGGGCCGAGTGGCCTAATTCTGCTTCTCTGTCTTCTGGTCTTATGACTTTGTCAAATCTGGAAAGATCTGGAAATAGGGTCATATTTATATTGCTGTGGGGGGGGGGGGGGGGGCGTGGAGTAGTGGGGCTGGATCGTGAGCCAGCGAGAGGTAGAGATTAACAAAGATATCATGGACAGAAAGGTCAGGGTGGTGAGTGACTTGGAGGGGTACATAGAACAGAGAACATACAGTGCAGAAGGAGGCCATTTGGCCCATCAGGTCTGCACCGACCCACTTAAGCCCTCACTTCCACCCTATCCCTGTAACCCAGTAACCCCTCCTAACCTTTTTGGACACTAAGGGCAATTTATCATGGCCAATCCACCTAACCTGCACGTCTTTGGACTGTGGGAGGAAACCGGAGCACCCGGAGGAAACCCACGCACACAAGCGGGGCTGCTTTGTCCTGGATGGTGTTGAGTTTCTTGAGTGTTGTTGGAGCTGCGCTCATCCAGGCAAGTGGAGAGTGTTCCATCACACTCCTGGCTTGCATCTTGTAGATTGTACATCCACCGGTTCCCCTTTATCCACAGCAAATGTGACTCCTTCAAAGAACTCCAATATGTTGGTTAAACATGATTTCCCTTTCACAAAACCATGTTGACTCTGCCCGACTGTCTTGAATGTTTCCAAGTAGCTAAGATGTTAAAACATCATTAATAATAGCTTCTAACATTTTCCTTGTGACAGATGTTGAGCTAACTGGCCTGCAGTTTCTTGCTTTCTGACTTCCTCGCTTTTTGACTAAAAGGAGTTACATTTGCTATTTTCCAATCTCCTGGGATCTTCCCGTATCCAGGGAATTTTGGAAAATTAAAACCAATGCATCAACTATCTCATCAGCCACTTTTTGAATACCTTAGCATGACATCCATCCAAACTCGGGGATTTGTCCGCCCACAGACCCAACAATTTACTCAGTACCACTTCCCTGGTCTTTGTAATTTTCCTGAGTTCCTCCTTTGCTTTCATTTCCTGATTTTCAGATATTTCTGGGATGTTTCTTGTGTCCTCTATAGTGAAGACTGATCCAAAATTTCTGTCTAATTCATCCACCATAACTTACTTTCCATTATCAATACCCCAGACACACGTTCTATCGGACCAATGCTCACTTTGTTAACTCTTTTCTTATTTAAATGTCTAGAGAAACGCTTCCAGCCTGTCTTTATATTCCTGGCTCGCTTTCTCTCAGACTCTAGTTTTTCCATCCTGATAAATCTGTTTCTCATTCTCTGATGGTCTTTATATTCTTTCCAGTTTTCGGCCCTGCCTGTCGCTGTGTAAATTTAGGGGGCAGGATTCTCCGTTGCCTGTCGCTGTGTAAATTTAGGGGTCAGGATTCTCCGTTGCCTGTCGCTGTGTAAATTTAGGGGTCAGGATTCTCCGTTGCCTGTCGCTGTGTAAATTTAGGGGGCAGGATTCTCCGTTGCCTGTCGCTGTGTAAATTTAGGGGGCAGGATTCTCCGTTGCCTGTTGCTGTGTAAATTTAGGGGGCAGGATTCTCCGTTGCCTGTCGCTGTGTAAATTTAGGGGGCAGGATTCTCCGTTGCCTGTTGCTGTGTAAATTTAGGGGGCAGGATTCTCCGTTGCCTGACGCCGAAATCGGAACGGCGACTGAGCGGAGAATAGCCCTGACGGCCAAATTGTGGCACGCGCCGATTTGAGGCCGGGTCGCGGTGCTCCGCCCCCTCCAAATCGGCATCATCGCACCGTGTGCAGCTGCAACCGCGTTTGCAAATCATTGTCGGGCCCACCCGTGATGTGCCGAGTTCCCGACGGCGGGGACCACATCTGCTCTCAACAGTCGTGAGCCTGGCATGACGGCCACAGACAGAGAGAGAGTCCAGCACCGCCGTACTTCGCCAACAGCTCTGCCGCTGGCCGGGGGTCTTCTACCAGGGCTGGGGGGAATGACGGGGGGTGGGTCAGAATGGGCGGGTCCACGGTCCAGCACAACCGGCGCCATCTTTTCGTGCGCGATCGTTGTGTGTGTGTGGGGGGGGGTAGGCGTACGCGCGGCTGCAGCTTGTCAGCCTTGCGCGTTCCCATCACGAACCCTGCGATTCTCCCACCCTTTTCTGCGAGTTCCGCGGGTGTTCCATGCGGCGCCCGTGCGAGCCCCTCACCGGTAGCAGAATCAGTGCGGGTGTGGCGCCAATTTTTCCGTCGTGGTTCAACGCGGCTCCTCCATTGGCATCGGCACTTAGACGCAGACATGGAGAATCCGGCCCATGCTTCTTGTTGAAGTTTATTACTGTTGTGCGTTAACACTTACCGCCATCAGACATTCCGATAGGGATGTGGAATAGGATAAGAAACTCCCTCTGGCCTGGCATGGAGCCACCCAGCCCCGGCAATGCGGAATCACGGAGCACTGTGGATATTCTCGGCCACACACTCAGACGCTGTCTGTGCTCAGCGAGAAATTCTCACACTTTGTGATGAATGTGTGACCTTGGTGATGTTTTAAACATTCATTCATGTGATGTGGGCGTTGCTGACTCTCCCGCTATTTATTCCCATCTCCTACCTGCCTGTGAACTGAGAGACTAAGAGAGGGCAATTCACATATTCAATTCATAAAAATCTGGAATTAAAAACAAGCCGGATCAGGTGAGGACGGAAGTTTCCTTCCCAGAGGGAATCAGCGACCCAGGTGGGAATTTACGGCAATGATTCGGCACCTGATTCCAGAATTTTATTGAATTCAAATTTCACCATCTGGTGTGATTATCAACCTCTGGGGCGAAATTCTCCGGTATCGGTGCGATATCCGCCGACTGGTGCCCAAAACGGCGCAAATTAGTCGAGATTCCCGTCGCAGCGCAGCGAGATTCCCGTCGCAGCGCAGCGAGATTCCCGTCGCACCGCAGCGAGATTCCCGTCGCACCGCAGCGAGATTCCCGTCCCAGCGCAGCGAGATTCCCGTCCCAGCGCAGCGAGATTCCCGTCCCAGCGCAGCGAGATTCCCGTCGCACCGCAGCGAGATTCCCGTCGCACCGCAGCGAGATTCCCGTCGCACCGCAGCGAGATTCCCGTCGCACCGCAGCGAGATTCCCGTCGCTCCGCAGCGAGATTCCCGTCGCACCGCAGCGAGATTCCCGTCACAGCGCAGCGAGATTCCCGTCCCACCGCAGCGAGATTCCTGTCGCACCGCAGCGAGATTCCCGTCGCACCGCAGCGAGATTCCCGTCGCACCGCAGCGAGATTCCCGTCGCAGCGCAGCGAGATTCCCGTCGCACCGCAGCGAGATTCCCGTCGCACCGCAGCGAGATTCCCGTCGCACCGCAGCGAGATTCCCGTCGCACCGCAGCGAGATTCCCGTCGCAGCGCAGCGAGATTCCCGTCGCAGCGCAGCGAGATTCCCGTCGCACCGCAGCGAGATTCCCGTCGCACCGCAGCGAGATTCCCGTCGCACCGCAGCGAGATTCCCGTCCCAGCGCAGCGAGATTCCCGTCGCACCGCAGCGAGATTCCCGTCGCACCGCAGCGAGATTCCCGTCGCACCGCAGCGAGATTCCCGTCCCAGCGCAGCGAGATTCCCGTCCCAGCGCAGCGAGATTCCCGTCCCAGCGCAGCGAGATTCCCGTCGCACCGCAGCGAGATTCCCGTCGCACCGCAGCGAGATTCCCGTCGCACCGCAGCGAGATTCCCGTCGCACCGCAGCGAGATTCCCGTCGCTCCGCAGCGAGATTCCCGTCGCACCGCAGCGAGATTCCCGTCACAGCGCAGCGAGATTCCCGTCCCACCGCAGCGAGATTCCCGTCGCACCGCAGCGAGATTCCCGTCGCACCGCAGCGAGATTCCCGTCGCACCGCAGCGAGATTCCCGTCGCAGCGCAGCGAGATTCCCGTCGCACCGCAGCGAGATTCCCGTCGCACCGCAGCGAGATTCCCGTCGCACCGCAGCGAGATTCCCGTCGCACCGCAGCGAGATTCCCGTCGCACCGCAGCGAGATTCCCGTCGCACCGCAGCGAGATTCCCGTCGCAGCGCAGCGAGATTCCCGTCGCACCGCAGCGAGATTCCCGTCGCACCGCAGCGAGATTCCCGTCGCACCGCAGCGAGATTCCCGTCCCAGCGCAGCGAGATTCCCGTCGCACCGCAGCGAGATTCCCGTCGCACCGCAGCGAGATTCCCGTCCCAGCGCAGCGAGATTCCCGTCCCAGCGCAGCGAGATTCCCGTCCCAGCGCAGCGAGATTCCCGTCGCACCGCAGCGAGATTCCCGTCGCACCGCAGCGAGATTCCCGTCGCACCGCAGCGAGATTCCCGTCGCTCCGCAGCGAGATTCCCGTCGCACCGCAGCGAGATTCCCGTCACAGCGCAGCGAGATTCCCGTCCCACCGCAGCGAGATTCCCGTCGCACCGCAGCGAGATTCCCGTCGCACCGCAGCGAGATTCCCGTCGCACCGCAGCGAGATTCCCGTCGCAGCGCAGCGAGATTCCCGTCGCACCGCAGCGAGATTCCCGTCGCACCGCAGCGAGATTCCCGTCGCACCGCAGCGAGATTCCCGTCGCACCGCAGCGAGATTCCCGTCGCTCCGCAGCGAGATTCCCGTCGCACCGCAGCGAGATTCCCGTCGCAGCGCAGCGAGATTCCCGTCGCACCGCAGCGAGATTCCCGTCGCACCGCAGCGAGATTCCCGTCACAGCGCAGCGAGATTCCCGTCGCACCGCAGCGAGATTCCCGTCCCACCGCAGCGAGATTCCCGTCGCTCCGCAGCGAGATTCCCGTCGCACCGCAGCGAGATTCCCGTCGCACCGCAGCGAGATTCCCGTCGCACCGCAGCGAGATTCCCGTCGCTCCGCAGCGAGATTCCCGTCGCTCCGCAGCGAGATTCCCGTCGCACCGCAGCGAGATTCCCGTCGCACCGCAGCGAGATTCCCGTCGCTCCGCAGCGAGATTCCCGTCGCTCCGCAGCGAGATTCCCGTCGCAGCGCAGCGAGATTCCCGTCGCACCGCAGCGAGATTCCCGTCGCACCGCAGCGAGATTCCCGTCGCTCCGCAGCGAGATTCCCGTCGCAGCGCAGCGAGATTCCCGTCGCTCCGCAGCGAGATTCCCGTCGCTCCGCAGCGAGATTCCCGTCGCACCGCAGCGAGATTCCCGTCGCACCGCAGCGAGATTCCCGTCGCTCCGCAGCGAGATTCCCGTCGCTCCGCAGCGAGATTCCCGTCGCACCGCAGCGAGATTCCCGTCGCACCGCAGCGAGATTCCCGTCGCTCCGCAGCGAGATTCCCGTCGCTCCGCAGCGAGATTCCCGTCGCACCGCAGCGAGATTCCCGTCGCACCGCAGCGAGATTCCCGTCGCAGCGCAGCGAGATTCCCGTCGCTCCGCAGCGAGATTCCCGTCGCAGCGCAGCGAGATTCCCGTCGCACCGCAGCGAGATTCCCGTCGCACCGCAGCGAGATTCCCGTCGCTCCGCAGCGAGATTCCCGTCGCAGCGCAGCGAGATTCCCGTCGCAGCGCAGCGAGATTCCCGTCGCAGCGCAGCGAGATTCCCGTCGCTCCGCAGCGAGATTCCCGTCGCACCGCAGCGAGATTCCCGTCGCACCGCAGCGAGATTCCCGTCGCACCGCAGCGAGATTCCCGTCCCAGCGCAGCGAGATTCCCGTCGCACCGCAGCGAGATTCCCGTCGCTCCGCAGCGAGATTCCCGTCGCACCGCAGCGAGATTCCCGTCGCTCCGCAGCGAGATTCCCGTCGCACCGCAGCGAGATTCCCGTCCCACCGCAGCGAGATTCCCGTCCCACCGCAGCGAGATTCCCGTCCCAGCGCAGCGAGATTCCCGTCGCTCCGCAGCGAGATTCCCGTCGCTCCGCAGCGAGATTACATATAGCTCTTGGTGCTAAAGGGATCAAGGGGTATGGGGGGGGGGGGGATCAGGGTATTGAACTTGATGATCAGCCATGATCATAATGAATGGCGGAGCAGGCTCGAGGGGCCGAATGGCCTCCTCCTGCCACTATTTTCTATGTATGTTAGCCATTAGCTAAGTAACAGGTTCAGAGACAATGGCCGGGATTCTCCAAGAATTGGGCTAAAATGTCCGGGGTGATTCTCTGTTTTTAGGGGGTTTGCAGGGCCCCGGCGGCGCTGTGCTGCCCCCTGCTGCCTATACGCGGCTCAGCACCTCTGGCCACGGGCACCTTACCAGTGACATGCACATCTCAAGATCAAATAAAAAGATATCCGAACAGGAATGGATGGTGTTCAGAATTTGCAGACGGTGAACAGGAGAGCGGTCTGAAACTACTTTAAAACTTAAACTTTGAGCCTTTCGCAACCTCAATGTCCAGAGTGCTTTCCAATCCATGGCTTGTTTATTTGAAGTGTAGTCACTTATAATGTAGGAACTTTAAAAGGTATATGATAAAAATGGAGACTGGAAACCTATCTTATTAAGGCAGCACGGTAGCACAGTGGTTAGCACAGTTGTTTCACAGCTCCAGGGTCCCAGGTTCGATTCCCGGCTTGGGTCACTGTCTGTGTGGAGTCTGCACGTCCTCCCCGTGTGTGCGTGGGTTTCCTCCGGGTGCTCCGGTTTCCTCCCACAGTCCAGAGATGTGCAGGTTAGGTGGATTGGCCATGCTAAATTGCCCTCTGTGTCCAAAATTGCCCTTAGTGTTGGGTGGGGTTACTGGGTTATGGGGATAGGGCGGAGGTGGGGGCTCTTTCTAAAGGGCAGTGCAGACTCAATGGGCCAAATGGCCTCCTTCTGCACTGTAAATTCTATGATTCTAACAATGTTCCATCAGTGAGCACTTCCTGTGCCACAGACCTCACTTCCTGCTGTAGAGATTTGTCCGTTGGAGGAATCGTTGTCCAGAGGAAGAGACAAAGGGTTAAGATAGAAAGAAATGGGGTTTTATTGACATCTAAAGATGAAAGGATGTGTAATAATCCACAGGAGGCAGGGGTTCCGTCACTACACCAATATTTATTTGCGATAACTTCTATATACAAGCAGCTGCAAACAGTGCTGCTCGCATTCCAGTCAACTTAAGACTGCCTCACAAAGCCTACACAGGTGCTTATATGGGCCCCCTCAATGAGCTATCATTGAGGGAGCTCATACTCCAATTGGCCAACAATGCCCCCCCCCCCCCCCCAAGGTCCGAGGAATTCCTGCCAGCTGGCATTCATCTGAGCTTCCTGCTCCTCCTGTCCGGGTCGGTCACCTCTGTGTCGTCCGCCGGGTCGTTCTCCGACGTGTGTGGGGTGTACCTTATAGGTGCCCGTCTTTTCCTTGAAAATTGTACTTCCTCCTCCTCGGGGAGAGGTGTCACGGCGGCCTCGTCGAACGTGTCCATCTCCGACTCTGACGACTGGATCTGGAGAAATTGCTCGGGGCTGGGGTGTGGGGATCTTTTCCATCTGGGCTATCCCAGCTGGAGGCGGTCCTGCTTCACCTGCCTCCAGGTGTGGTTCCGCTGCCCTTATTTGGTCTCGGTGATTCTTCAGCACCTTACCTCCTATTGAAACTTTATACGATATGGGCCCTGTTTGGGACTCTACCGTGCCTTTGACGTTGGTCCATTCCCATAATTCTTGACCCAAACCGGTGCCCCCACCTGGACATGTCTCTGCTGCCGATTATTATCATGCCCCCTGCGTTGGAGCTCCTGTTGTTTCTCCACTTTCCCTGTTAAATTTGGGAAAAGGAGACTTAGCCTCGTTCGCAGCCGCCTTCCCATTAAGAGTTCAGCTGGCGGTATGCCCGTTGTGGAATGCGGTGTGGTCCTGTAATCAAACAGCCAGCGGGAGAGCTTTGTGTCCATTGACGCTGCCGGCTGCTTCTTGAGTCCCGCTTTTAGTGTCTGGACCGCTCTCTCTGCCGGGCCGTTGGACGCTGGATGGTAAGGGGCCGTTTTGATGTGGCGGACTCCGTTTCCCTTTAGGAATTTTCCAAATTCCCCACTTGTGAATGCCGTTCCGTTGTCCGACACCAATACCTCCGGAAGTCCATGTGTTGCAAACGAGGCCCTAAGCTTTTCAATTGTCGATGCTCTGCTTGCCGCGTTTACCCGGTGGACGTCCAACCATGTGGAGTGGGCGTCCACTATCACCAAAATCATTGAGCCCATGAAAGGGCCGGCGTGGTCAATATGCAGGCGGGTCCACGGTCTGCCTGGCCATTCCCACGGGTGCAGTGGCGCAGCTGGTGGCACTCTTTGCCCCTGTTGGCACTCCTGGCACCGACGTACCAAGGCTGCTATGTCTGTGTCCAATCCTGGCCACCAAACGTAGCTTTGAGCCAGCATCTTCATTTTAGACACCACTGGGTGTCCGTGATGTAACTCGGTTAAGATTGCCCGACGGCCCTGAGCTGGGACTATTACCCGGGTTCCCCATAATAGGATACCGTCTTCTACGGTTATTTGGTCCCTTCTGCTCCAGTATGGGTGCATCTGGGGCTCCACTGGTCTCTCCAGTTCCCCTGTTAGCAGTAAATGCTTCACCTTGGCTAAAACTGGGTCTTTTTGAATCCACAACCGAGTATGTTGTGCGTCCACTGGTAGGGTGTCCAAAAAATTTAGAATCATTACTGTCTCCTCTACTTTCAGTATGAGCGGCGGGGTGTCTGGGAGGGGAAGTCTGCTCAAAGCATCTGCATTTGCTACTCGCGTTCCCGGTCTGTGCTCCAGATCGTATCTATACGCCGCCAGTCGCAACGCCCAGCGTTGGATTCTAGCTGATGCAGTCGGGGGTATTGACTTGTCTTCTTTTAATAGCCCTAATAACGGCTTATGGTCCGTCACGGTGGTGAATTTCCGCCCGTACAGATACTGGTGAAATTTATTTACTGCAAATATCACCGCCAGTCCTTCCTTCTCGATTTGGGCGTACTTTCTCTCAGCCAGCGCCACACTACCAGAAGGATGTGGAGGCTTTAGAGAGGGTGCAGAAGAGATTCACCAGAATGTTGCCTGGTATGGAGGGCATTAGCTATGAGGAGCGGTTGAATAAACTCGGTTTGTTCTCACTGGAACGAAGGAGGTTGAGGGGAGACCTGATAGAGGTATATAAAATTATGAGGGGCATAGAACGAGTGGATAGTCAGAGGCTTTTCCCCAGGGTAGAGGGGTCAATTACTAGGGGGCATAGGTTTAAGGTGAGAGGGGCAAGGTTTAGAGTAGATGTACGAGGCAAGTTTTTTTACGCAGAGGGTAATGGGTGCCTGGAACTCACTACCGGAGGAGGTAGTGGAAGCAGGGACGATAGGGACATTTAAGGGGCATCTTGACAAATATATGAGTCGATTTCGGCGGGAGAACAGCTGGTGAGTCAGTTTCAGCGGGAGCATTGCGGAAGGAGGTTGCTGGGAGGTAAGTCAACCTTTAAAAGCACTTGTCTTTGCAGGGGCAGGCCAGTCGATTTCGGCGGGAGTGGAGTGGCTGGTTAGTCAATTTCAGCAGGAGCTGAGAATTTTTCTTTTTTTTTTTAAATTAGTTTTTTTAGGCGGGATCAGGAAGTCGACCCGCGGACGTCTGGGAAGACCCTCACCAATAAATTCTGGTGGAGAGGAAACCCGAGACACTACACGTGTAGTGTCTCCCACCCGCCCCCCTCCTCTAACCTAATAATAAAACCCATTGGTCTGAGGTAAGTACCATATTTTTATTATATTATTATTATTTTTTATAAAAATTTAATTTAGTTGTTAGCCAGATCTTGGTAGAAAGTTAGAGGAATGGCAGGGAAGGGAGTGCAATGTTCCTCCTGCAGGATGTTTGAGGTGAGGGATGCAGTTAGTGTCCCTGCTGATTTTACCTGCAGGAAGTGCTGCCATCTCCAGCTCCTCCAAGACCGAGTTAGGGAACTGGAGCTGGAGTTGGAAGAACTTCGGATCATTCGGGAGGCAGAAGGGGTCATAGATAGCAGCTTCAGGGAATTAGTTACACCAAAGATTGGAGATAGGTGGGTAACTGTAAGAGGGACTGGGAAAAAGCAGTCAGTGCAGGGATCCCCTGCGGTCGTTCCCCTGAGAAACAAGTATACCGCTTTGGATACTTGTGGGGGGGACGACTTACCAGGGGTAAGCCATGGGGTACGGGCCTCTGGCACGGAGTCTGTCCCTGTTGCTCAGAAGGGAAGAGGGGAGAGGAGCAGAGCATTAGTAATTGGGGACTCTATAGTCAGGGGCACAGATAGGAGATTTTGTGGGAGCGTGAGAGACTCACGTTTGGTATGTTGCCTCCCAGGTGCAAGGGTACGTGATGTCTCGGATCATGTTTTCCGGGTCCTTAGGGGGAGGGGGAGCAGCTCCAAGTCGTGGTCCACATTGGCACTAACGACATAGGTAGGAAAGGGGACAAGGATGTCAGGCAGGCTTTCAGGGAGCTAGGATGGAAGCTCAGAACTAGAACAAACAGAGTTGTTATCTCTGGGTTGTTGCCCGTGCCACGTGATAGTGAGATGAGGAATAGGGAGAGAGAGCAATTAAACACGTGGCTACAGGGATGGTGCAGGCGGGAGGGATTCAGATTTTTGGATAACTGGGGCTCTTTCTGGGGAAGGTGGGACCTCTACAGACAGGATGGTCTACATCTGAACCTGAGGGGCACAAATATCCTGGGGGGGAGATTTGTTAGTGCTCTTTGGGGGGGTTTAAACTAATGCAGCAGGGGCATGGGAACCTGGATTGTAGTTTTAGGTTAAGGGAGAATGAGAGTATAGCGGTCAGGAGCACAGATTTGACGTCGCAGGAGGGGGCCAGTGTTCAGGTAGGTGGTTTGAAGTGTGTCTACTTCAATGCCAGGAGTATACGAAACAAGGCAGGGGAACTGGCAGCATGGGTTGGTACCTGGGACTTCGATGTTGTGGCCATTTCGGAGACATGGATAGAGCAGGGACAGGAATGGATGTTGCAGGTTCCGGGGTTTAGGTGTTTTAGTAAGCTCAGAGAAGGAGGCAAAAGAGGGGGAGGTGTGGCGCTGCTAGTCAAGAGCAGTATTACGGTGGCGGAGAGGATGCTAGATGGGGACTCTTCTTCCGAGGTAGTATGGGCTGAAGTTAGAAACCGGAAAGGAGAGGTCACCCTGTTGGGAGTTTTTTTATAGGCCTCCTAATAGTTATAGGGATGTAGAGGAAAGCATGGCGAAGATGATTCTGGATATGAGCGAAAGTAACAGGGTAGTTATTATGGGAGACTTTAACTTTCCAAATATTGACTGGAAAAGATATAGTTCGAGTACAATAGATGGGTCGTTTTTTGTACAGTGTGTGCAGGAGGGTTTCCTGAAACAATATGTTGACAGGCCAACAAGAGGCGAGGCCACGTTGGATTTGGTTTTGGGTAATGAACCAGGCCAGGTGTTGGATTTAGAGGTAGGAGAGCACTTTGGGGACAGTGACCACAATTCGGTGACGTTTACGTTAAGGATGGAAAGGGATAAGTATACACCGCAGGGCAAGAGTTATAGCTGGGGGAAGGGAAATTATGATGCCATTAGACGTGACTTGGGGGGGATAAGGTGGAGAAGTAGGCTGCAAGTGTTGGACACACTGGATAAGTGGAGCTTGTTCAAGGATCAGCTACTGCGTGTTCTTGATAAGTATGTACCGGTCAGGCAGGGAGGAAGGTGCCGAGCGAGGGAACCGTGGTTTACCAAAGAAGTGGAATCTCTTGTTAAGAGGAAGAAGGAGCCCTATGTGAAGATGAGGTGTGAAGTTTCAGTTGGGGCGATGGATAGTTACAAGGTAGCGAGGAAGGATCTAAAGAGAGAGCTAAGACGAGCAAGGAGGGGACATGAGGTGTATTTGGCAGGAAGGATCAAGGAAAACCCAAAAGCTTTCTATAGGTATGTCAGGAATAAGCGAATGACTAGGGAAAGAGTAGGACCAGTCAAGGACAGGGATGGGAAATTGTGTGTGGAGTCTGAAGAGATAGGCGAGATACTAAATGAATATTTTTCGTCAGTATTCACTCAGGAAAAAGATAATGTTGTGGAGGAGAATGCTGAGTCCCAGGCTAATAGAATAGATGGCATTGAGGTACGTAGGGAAGAGGTGTTGGCAATTCTGGACAGGCTGAAAATAGATAAGTCCCCGGGACCTGATGGGATTTATCCTAGGATTCTCTGGGAGGCCAGGGAAGAGATTGCTGGACCTTTGGCTTTGATTTTTATGTCATCATTGGCTACAGGAATAGTGCCAGAGGACTGGAGGACAGCAAATGTGGTCCCTTTGTTCAAAAAGGGGAGCAGAGACAACCCCGGCAACTATAGACCGGTGAGCCTCACATCTGTAGTGGGTAAAGTCTTGGAGGGGATTATAAGAGACAAGATTTATAATCATCTAGATAGGAATAATATGATCAGGGATAGTCAGCATGGCTTTGTGAAGGGTAGGTCATGCCTCACAAACCTTATTGAGTTCTTTGAGAAGGTGACTGAACAGGTAGACGAGGGTAGAGCAGTTGATGTGGTGTATATGGATTTCAGCAAAGCATTTGATAAGGTTCCCCACGGTAGGCTATTGCAAAAAATACGGAGGCTGGGGATTGAGGGTGATTTAGAGATGTGAATCAGAAATTGGCTAGCTGAAAGAAGACAGAGGGTGGTGGTTGATGGGAAATGTTCAGAATGGAGTACAGTCACAAGTGGAGTACCACAAGGATCTGTTCTGGGGCCGTTGCTGTTTGTCATTTTTATCAATGACCTAGAGGAAGGTGCAGAAGGGTGGGTGAGTAAATTTGCAGACGATACTAAAGTCGATGGTGTTGTCGATAGTGTGGAAGGATGTAGCAGGTTACAGAGGGATATAGATAAGCTGCAGAGCTGGGCTGAGAGGTGGCAAATGGAGTTTAATGTAGAGAAGTGTGAGGTGATTCACTTTGGAAGGAATAACAGGAATGCGGAATATTTGGCTAATGGTAAAGTTCTTGGAAGTGTGGATGAGCAGAGGGATCTAGGTGTCCATGTACATAGATCCCTGAAAGTTGCCAACCAGGTTGATAGGGTGGTGAAGAAGGCCTATGGAGTGTTGGCCTTTATTGGTAGAGGGATTGAGTTCCGGAGTCGGGAGGTCATGTTGCAGCTGTACAGAACTCTGGTACGGCCGCATTTGGAGTATTGCGTACAGTTCTGGTCACCGCATTATAGGAAGGACGTGGAGGCTTTGGAGCGGGTGCAGAGGAGATTTACCAGGATGTTGCCTGGTATGGAGGGAAAATCTTATGAGGAAAGGCTGATGGACTTGAGGTTGTTTTCGTTGGAGAGAAGAAGGTTAAGAGGAGACTTAATAGAGGCATACAAAATGATCAGGGGGTTGGATAGGGTGGACAGTGAGAGCCTTCTCCCGCGGATGGATATGGCTGGCACGAGGGGACATAACTTTAAACTGAGGGGTAATAGATATAGGACAGAGGTCAGAGGTAGGTTCTTTACGCAAAGAGTAGTGAGGCCGTGGAATGCCCTACCTGCTACAGTAGTGAACTCGCCAACATTGAGGGCATTTAAAAGTTTATTAGTTAAACATATGGATGATAATGCCATAGTGTAGGTTAGATGGCTTTTGTTTCGGTGCAACATCGTGGGCCGAAGGGCCTGTACTGCGCTGTATTGTTCTATGTTCTATGAATAGGATGGGAATAGAAGGATATGGACCCAGGAAGTGTAGAAGATTGTAGTTTAGTCGGGCAGCATGGTCGGCACGGGCTTGGAGGGCCGAAGGGCCTGTTCCTGTGCTGTACATTTCTTTGTTCTTTGTCTGTCCTCGAAGCATAGGCTATTGGCCGTTCTTCCCCATTCCTTCCTCTATGGGCTAAGACGGCTCCTACCCCGTAAGGTGACGCGTCACACGTGACCACCAACTCCTTCCTTGGGTCATAATGCTCTAGGACATTTTCGGATGACAGCTGTTCCTTAATGTCCCTAAATGCTCGGTTTTGGCGGGCGGAACATTTCCATTCTTGTCCCTTTTTTAGTAGCTGGTGGAGGGGTTCTAGGATGGACGCCCTATTTTCAATAAATTTGCCATAATATGTTACCAATCCTAGAAATGATCGTAGCTCCTGGACCGTGGTGGGAGCTGGGGCTTTTATTGCCCTTACTCGGTCTCCGAATGGGTGTAAACCCGACTCGTCTACTTTATATCCCAGGTACGTCACTTGTGGGGCCAGAAAAACACATTTTTCTCTTTTCAGCCCTACGCCTGCCTTTGCGAAACGCCTGAGCACTTCCTCCAGGTTCCTTAAGTGTTCCCTGTTTGTCCTACCCGTGATTAAGACATCGTCCAAATAAATCGCCACATGCGGTAGTCCCTGCAGAATATTTTCCATCGTACGCTGGAATATAGCGCAGGCTGATGACACTCCGAAGGGTAGCCTAGTATAACGAAAAAGTCCCTTCAGGGTGTTGATCGTAGCAAACTTCTCGGATCCTTGTCCAGTTTTAACTGCAGGTAGGCATGGCTCATGTCCAGTTTCGTGAACAAAAGCCCACATGCCAATTTGGCATATAGGTCGTCTATTTTCGGGATCGGGTATTTGTCCAGCAGTGCGTATTTGTTTACCGTCTGTTTGAAATCTCCACAGAGACGTATCGAGCCCTCTGGCTTCAAAATTGGTACCACCGGCGCTGCCCATTCAGAGAACTGTACTGGTCTGATAATGCCGTCGCGCCGTAACCTTTCTATTTCGACATCTACTTTCTTCCTGAATGCAAAAGGTACCGGCCTGGCCTTACAACATTTCGGAAGGGCTTCTGGGTCCACGTGCAAAGTTGCTTTGGCGCCTATAATTTCCCCCAAACCTTCTTGGAAGACCTCCGGGTATTTTTGGAGTACTCCACTCAGCTGCCCGCTTCCACTCTGGAAAATTTTCATCCAATCTAAGTTTAGGTCTTTCAGCCAGTTCCGTCCTATTAAGTTCGGTCCGGAGCCCTCTACTATCGTCAATGGTAATCTGAGCAATTGTTTGTCATATTCCACGGGTACATGAGTCGTGCCTAGAACTTCCAGGGGTTCCCCCGTGTAGGTTTTAAGTTTTGTCGATGTTTTTGTTAGGGTTAGTGGCTGGAGACAATCTTTGATTTTTAAAAATGCTGCCACTCCCATTCCTGATACGGCCGCCCCCGTGTCTATTTCCATTATTGTCAGCCGACCGTTCACCCGTGGGGTAATCTTAATAGGTTCTGCTTTCTTCGTCGCAATATTATATAATTGTTCCCCTTCGGAGGCGGATGGGGCATCTAGGTTGTGTACTTCCCTGCGTCCCCACCTGCTATTCCTCTTTTGCCACCTCCTTCTAGGGTTTCTGTCGCTGTTACCCCACTCTGTCTGGTGCCAGAAACGGTCCTTCTCTGTTGGGGGAGCCTCAGCCGGTAGTTCCCTCTGTCTCCAGTTAGTCCTAGCAGACTTGGGGGCAGTTCTGGGGTTTTCCTTTGGCCCTCTGTTCCTCAGGCTTTTCCTGAGGGGGTCTATCTGGTAGCTGGACCCATTGTGGTAGTCCCTCTCCCAGGTATCTACCTCCATTGGCATGCCGTGTAGTTCCTGCGCCCCACTTGCTGCCTTTACTAGGGACAGTGCGAGCTGGAACGCCCGCCTGCAGTCTGGCTGCGTTTCCGCCAACAGGCGCTTCTGTATTGGGAGGTCGTTTATGCCACACACTAACCGTTCCCGAAGCATTTCATTTAGCATCCTTCTCAGGCGGGTCAAGAAATTCGTGACTGACTCTCTGTCTTCCCGCTTCGTTGTGTAGAATCTGTACCTACGCAAAATGAGGGGTGGTTTTGGGTCATAGTGCTCTTCCACCAATTTCGTTAATTCTTGGAAAGGTATCGTGTCCGGCGTATCGGGATAAGTTAGACTACGTAGAGCGGGTAAATGGAGTTCAAATCAGCCATGATTGAATGGTGGAGTGGACTCGATGGGCCGAATGGCCTTCCACTCCTATGTCTTATGGTATAATGGCGAAGGCTGAGGGTCCGCACGCCAACAGCAGTATAACCCGTTTCCTTCCATCCTCCGTTATCTCATTGGCCTGGAAAAAGTAACACATTCTCTCCACATACTGGGACCAGTCCTCAATAGTCGGGTCGAATGCATCCAACTTCCCAAAAAACGGCATTTTGGAAAGAGCAAGGCTTACCCTCCGAGTGCGGCAGCTGGTCTCTGCAAGGTTCTTTGTTTACCTCGTCGCCACTGTAATAGTCCACAGGAGGCAGGGGTTCCGTCACCACACCAGTATTTATTTGCAATAACTATATACAAGAGCAGCTCCTAACAGTGCTGCTAGCATTCCAGTCAACTTAAGACTGCCTCACAAAGCCTACACAGGTGCTTATTATGGGCCCCCTCAATGAGCTATCATTGAGGGAGCTCATACTCCAATTGGCCATCCAATAATGCCAATTGGAGGTCATTACAGGGTGATTGAAGGAAGGTTTCATTGGAGTTTAGAAGAATGCGGGGGGATCTTATTGAGACATATAAAATTATGAGGGGAATAGATAGGATAGATGCGGGCAGGTTGTTTCCACTGGTCGGGGAAAGCAGAACTAGGGGGCATAGCCTCAAAATAAGGGGAAGTAGATTTAGGACTGAGTGTAGGAGGAACTTCTTCACCCAAAGGGTTGTGAATCTATGGAATTCCTTGCCCAGTGAAGCAGTTGAGGCTCCTTCTTTAAACGTTTTTAAGAAAAAGATAGATGCCTTTCTAAAGAATAAAGGGATTCGGGGACATGGTGTACGGGCCGGAGAGTGGAGCTGAGTCCACAAAGATCAGCCATGATCTCATTAAATGGCGGAGCAGGCTCGAGGGGCCAGATGGCCGACTCCTGTTCCTAGTTCTTATGTTCTTATGTTTCTCTGTGGGGGAGGGGAGGGTTTTTTTTCTGTGGGGGAGGGTGGAGGGGGGTTTCTCCGTGGGGGAGGGTGGAGGAGGGGAGGGGGGTTCCTCTGTGGGGGAGGGTGGAGGAGGGGAGGGGTGGGGGGATTCTCCTGGGGGGGTTCTCTCTGGGGGAGGGGAGGGGGGTTTCTCTGTTGTGGGGGGGGTCTCTCTCTGGGGAGGGGAGGGGGGGGATCTGGTTTTGGGGCAGCCCCTGCATCAATCTTTGAGCAGGAAACCCGCGTGGCAATTTGAAAAGCAGAGCGAGAGCTTGAAAACGAGTGGAATGAACGAGCGAACGAACCCTCATGGAACCTCCCAGTTTCATGGACAATTCTGTGTTGATTCTCTTTGTGACTATTAGGTGGATGAAGAAGCCTCGATGTGGAGTCCCTGATCACCCCCGAGTCACTCGCAGGCAGAGGAGGAAACGATATGCATTAACAGGCCAGAAATGGAGACAGAAACACATTACATACAGGTACCTGCTCACAGACTTGCTGTATCTTAACACTAAAGCAGATGTGGTCAGATGATTGGGGTATTATCTGCCCGGTGATGAGGATGTGAATAGAGGGATTCAGACCCCGGAAGTGCAGAAGGTTTTAGTTCAGGCGGGCAGCATGGTCGGCTCTGCCTTGGAGGCCGAAGGGCCTGTTCCTCTGCTGAGCTTTGTTCTTTGCCTATATCGAGATGTTCTTGTCTTCCAGACCTGTGACACAGACAAAGGATTCTCCATTTGGGAGACTATGAGCCGGATTCTTCATCCCGGGACTCCCGGAATGCGTTCTTCCGATGGGATGGAGAAGCGGATATTCGGGGAAAATCGCCTGTGATGCGTCGCCCCCTCTCCTCCCGTGCTGGTGGCATGACCCAGGTCCACAATGCACCCTCCCGTCACTCTCTGGTCCCCGTCGCTCTCTGGTCCCCGCGACTCTCTGGTCCCCGTCACTCTCTGGTCCCCGCGACTCTCTGGTCCCCTTCACTCTCTGGTCCCCGCGACACTCTGGTCCCCGTCGCTCTCTGGTCCCCGTCGCTCTCTGGTCCCCGTCGCTCTCTGGTCCCCGTCGCTCTCTGGTCCCCGTCGCTCTCTGGTCCCCGTCGCTCTCTGGTCCCCGTCACTCTCTGGTCCCCGTCGCTCTCTGGTCCCCGTCGCTCTCTGGTCCCCGTCGCTCTCTGGTCCCCGTCGCTCTCTGGTCCCCGTCACTCTCTGGTCCCCGCGACTCTCTGGTCCCCCTCACTCTCTGGTCCCCGTCACTCTCTGGTCCCCGTCGCTCTCTGGTCCCCGTCGCTCTCTGGTCCCCGTCGCTCTCTGGTCCCCGTCGCTCTCTGGTCCCCGTCGCTCTCTGGTCCCCGTCACTCTCTGGTCCCCGCGACTCTCTGGTCCCCCTCACTCTCTGGTCCCCGTCACTCTCTGGTCCCCGTCGCTCTCTGGTCCCCGTCGCTCTCTGGTCCCCGTCGCTCTCTGGTCCCCGTCGCTCTCTGGTCCCCGTCGCTCTCTGGTCCCCGTCACTCTCTGGTCCCCGTCACTCTCTGGTCCCCGTCACTCTCTGGTCCCCGTCACTCTCTGGTCCCCGTCACTCTCTGGTCCCCGTCGCTCTCTGGTCCCCGTCGCTCTCTGGTCCCCGTCGCTCTCTGGTCCCCGTCGCTCTCTGGTCCCCGTCGCTCTCTGGTCCCCGTCGCTCTCTGGTCCCCGTCGCTCTCTGGTCCCCGTCACTCTCTGGTCCCCGTCACTCTCTGGTCCCCGTCGCTCTCTGGTCCCCGTCGCTCTCTGGTCCCCGTCGCTCTCTGGTCCCCGTCGCTCTCTGGTCCCCGTCGCTCTCTGGTCCCCGTCGCCCTCTGGTCCCCGTCACTCTCTGGTCCCCGTGGCCGGGGATCACGTGAGCGCAGATCACTGGTGGGCTCTACCAGCGCAGTCCTGGCATTGTGCGCCAAGGGAGCAACCGTTGCCCCTTTGGCCACCGCGAGGTTCACCACGCCAGGGCCACACTGGTCGGGACCATCTGAGCCCATCCAAGGGCCATCCCCACAATAATCTTCTGCCCCACCCCCCCAGGGATCCTTGTAATAGGGCCCCACACAGGGACCCCTGTGATAGGGTGACCCTCATGGGGACCCCTGGTAAGAGAGATCAGTGCAGTGAAATCGCAGGCTTGAGTGCTGGGAATGCACTTAGTGCTTGGAATGCACTTACCTCTCTTTGATGTGGTCAATGTTTGCAAACGTTGGATTTCACCACTTTGGCCACTGATCCATGAAGGGAGATGAATGAATCAAGACCCATTTGCAGTCATAGAATCATAGAATGTACTGTGCAAGGAGGCCATTCGGCCCATCGAGTCTGCTATCGCCCTTGGAAAGAGCACTCTACTTATGCCCACGCCTCCACCTCATTCCCGTAACCCAGTAACCCCACCTAACCTTTTGGACACTAAGGGCAATTTAATAATAATAATAATCGCTTATTGTCACAAGTCGGTTTCAATGAAGTTACTGTGAAAAGGCCCTAGCACAGCCAATCGACCTAACCCGCACATCTTTGATTGTGGGAGGGAACCGGAGCACCCGGAGGAAATCCACGCAGACGTGGGGAGAACGTGCAAACTCCGCACAGACAGTGACCCAGCGGGGAATCGAACCTGGGTCCCTGGAGCTGTGAGGCAGCAGTGCTAACCACTGTGACACCGTGACACCCATAAAGTTATTGCACAGACAACCCACCTGTGCTATTCATTTACATCCTCCCGCTGGCACGTGGTTGTGGATCTCGATCGGTTCTCCTGAGACCCGGGAACTAATGCCCGTGCCCGGGAGATCTCACCATGATGCTGTTTAGCACTGGCCCATGTTGGCATAACGGCACCTGGGGATCTCCCAGGCTTTCGGAGACCCCTGGGTGGTTGAGCTTTGGGCAGGGTGCTGTCCTGGCATTCCTGCTGTGTCTGGCACCTTGGCAGCGCCACCAGGGATCAGGAGGGGTGAGGAAGGATCTCAAGGACCCTGAAAATGTAATTTGGAGCAATGGGTCCGGAGGCTGTGGAGGGGGGTCCGAAGGGGCCCCTTGAATGCAGGAAGTGAGGTGAATGTGGCCTCGGTGGGCGTCAGTGACCAAGGCCAGATAAAATGACACAGTAGCATTTGATAGCCGGGTCATAGCGCTGAGAAAGACCCCACCATACACGCCCATAACAGGACTTTTGTCTGCATTAAATTGCACCCTATGTTTTGTGTTTTGCAAGCACAGGCGGGCTGGGTATGGTCTGCACATTGTCCATTGCAAACACTGGAAGGGAAATGTTGCTGGGTATGATCCACCAGTCTATGGCGTGCATGACTTACATACCGAGCATCTGCTAGGGAAACAAAGGCAGTTTTAAGGGATTTATATTTGTATTGGTAAACTTTGGAAAAAAGTATAGTTTAAAGTGGGTTTAATTTAATGTTTCTGACTCTGGAAGGGTAAAACCTATAGTTAGATTCATGCTGGACAAAGGTGTTTGTACGCATAGCGGTTGGTTTCAAGTCCAACTGTGTTTCTATTGTGCTTAGAGAGGCCACAGCATGAAGAGTAAATAAACCAGCAGTGGTTGCTTAGCAACTGGGGCCTTGTAAGGTAGAGATGTTTTAGTTTAGCTAATTTGATTGCAGTTGGATTTGGTTAGTGAGGGAGAAGGCAGCTCTCACAGCTCTGCTAGAAGCAGTTGGCTTTAGAAGGCTAAAGAGGGAACAACATTCTCAGCCTTGCTAGAAGAAAAGCCATACTAGGAACACAGATGCCAAAAATCTAATGGCCAGCTAGTTAAAGAAATTTTAAAAATGAAGTTAATGGAACAGAGGAAAGTCACAGAGAATTGAAAAAGCATTGGATCGTGAAAGGTCAGAAAGATATCTGCAGTAGTGATAAGGTTTGTGAGAAATTACTACAGTTTGGGAGACATTACTTGAAATAATTGTGGAAACGTGAAGGGAGAGAAAGGTGTAAAACCTGAAAGAGAAAACTTGATAGAAGCAGTGGAGGGAAAGCATACTTGAAAAGAAGTTTTGAAAGTGTGACTTTTGAAAGCGGTATTTGAAATCAGTGGTGTGGGAGCCATAGTTCAGGGAGACAGGATGGCTCACGGTATATTGACCAGAAACTGAACTGGACTAGCTTTAGTGATACTGTGGCTACCAGAGCAGGTCAAAGGTTAGGAAATCTGCAGTGATTAACTCACCTCCTGAACCCCAAAGCCTGCCCACCATCTACCAGGCACAAGTCAGGAGTGTGATGGAATACTCTCCACTTGCCTGGATGAGCGCAGCTCCAACAACACACAAGAAGCTCGACACCATCCAGGACAAAGCAGCCGCTTGATTGGCTCTCCCATTCACAAACATTCACTCCTATACCGATGCACAGTAGCAGCCGTGTGTCCCATCTACAGAATTCACTGCAGTAACTCACCAAGGTTCCTTAGACAACACCTTCCAAACCCACGACCTCTACATTCTAGACGGACAAGAGCAGCAGGTACCTGGGAACCCCACCACCTGGAGGCTCTCCTCCAAGTCACTCACCACCCTGACTTGGAAATATATCGCCGTTCCTTCACTGTCACTGGGTCAAAATCCTGGAAATCCCTCACTAACTGCACTGTGGGTGTACCTACACCTCCAGGACTGCAGCGGTTCAATAAGGCAGCTCACCACCACCTTCTGAAGGGCAACTAGGGATGGGCAATAAATGCTGGCCTAACCAGCGACGCCCACATCCCGTAAATGAATGAAAAAAACAATATCTGATGAAATCAAAACATGAAAGGAGTTTGCGACATGCTCAGTGTCGGGCACAGCGTTAATGAGTCAAGCTATTACCAACCTGTTCATCTCATTTCCAGCCTCCTTTCGTGCCACTAAATGGCCGTTTGCGCAGTTGGGTCGCACCAACCTGCGCACGCGCGGGGGGCACTTCTTCAGCGCCGGCCCCGACTCAACATGGTGTTCAGGGACCGGCCGCGCCAGAAAGTAGGCCCGGGGGAGGCCGGCCCACCGATCGTGGGCCAGACCCCATCGGAGGCCCACCCCCGGTGAAGGAGCCCCCCTCCGCCCCCCCCACAGGCCGCCCCTCGACCGTTCACGCAGAGTTCCCGCCAGCAGCGACCAGGGGTGAACGGCGCCGGCGGGACTCTGTCGTATCGGCGCGGCCGCTCGGCCCGGAGAATCGGTGGCCCCGCCGATTCCAGCGGGCCGCAGACGGTGCCGCGCCAGACACGCCGCCGCAAATGCCGCCGATTCTCTGAACCTCGGAGAACCGCGTGCCAGCATCGTGCGCGGTTGCGCCGATCCTTCGGCCTGCGCGGGGCTCGGAGAATCGCCCACGAGATGTCCAAGTTGGACCGTCCACTCGGCACTTCTGGCTGAAGATTGTTGCGAATGCCTCAGCCTTGACCTTTGCACTGTGTGCTGGGCTCCTCCAGCATTGAGGATGGGGATATTGTGGAGCCTCCTCCTCCAGTGAGTTGTTTAATTGTCGTCCACCATTCACGGCTGGATGTGGCAGACTGCAGAATTTAGATCTGACGCGTTGGTTGTGGATTTGCTGTTAATATCACTGAGACAGTTCATTCTGTTATGTCACATTATCAATTTGGTTTTGAAAAATCATCTTTTCGAGTTCTGGAGTTGCACAGACACATTGACTGTAGCGTGTTGATGTGCCCCATGGACACATTGACTGACTGTAGCGTGTTGATGTGCCCCGTGGACACATTGACTATAGTGTGTTGGTGTGCCCCGTGGACACATTGACTGTAGTGTGTTGATGTGCCCCGTGGACACATTGACTGTAGCGTGTTGATGTGCCCCATGGACACATTGACTGTAGCGTGTTGATGTGCCCCGTGGACACATTGACTGTAGTGTGTTGATGTGCCCCATGGACACATTGACTATAGTGTGTTGATGTGCCCCATGGACACATTGACTGTAGCGTGTTGATGTGCCCCGTGGACACATTGACTGTAGCGTGTTGATGTGCCCCATGGACACATTGACTATAGTGTGTTGATGTGCTCCGTGGACACATTGACTGTAGCGTGTTGATGTGCCCCATGGACACATTGACTGTAGCGTGTTGATGTGCCCCGTGGACACATTGACTGTAGCGTGTTGATGTGCCCCATGGACACATTGACTGTAGCGTGTTGATGTGCCCTGTGGACACATTGACTGTAGCGTGTTGATGTGCCCCGTGGACACATTGACTGTAGCGTGTTGATGTGCCCCATGGACACATTGACTGTAGCGTGTTGATGTGCCGCGTGGACACATTGACTGTAGCGTGTTGATGTGCCCCATGGACACATTGACTGTAGCGTGTTGATGTGCCCCATGGACACATTGACTATAGTGTGTTGATGTGCCTCGTGGACACACTGACTGTAGTGTGTTGATGTGCCCCATGGACACATTGACTATAGTGTGTTGATGTGCCTCGTGGACACATTGACGATAGTGTGTTGATGTGCTCCGTGGACACATTGACTATAGTGTGTTGACGTGCCCCGTGGACACATTGACTGTAGTGTGTTGATGTGCTCCGTGGACACATTGACGATAGTGTGTTGATGTGCCTCGTGGACACATTGACTGTAGTGTGTTGATGTGCTCCGTGGACACATTGACGATAGTGTGTTGATGTGCTCCGTGAACACATTGACTATAGCGTGTTGATGTGCTCCGTGGACACATTGACTGTAGCGTGTTGATGTGCCCCATGGACACATTGACTGTAGTGTGTTGATGTGTCCTGTGGACACATTGACTGTAGCGTGTTGATATGTCCTGTGGACACATTGACTATAGCGTGTTGATGTGCTCCGTGGACACATTGACTATAGTGTGTTGGTGTGCCCCGTGGACACATTGACTGTAGTGTGTTGATGTGTCCTGTGGACACATTGACTATAGTGTGTTGATGTGCCCCGTGGACACATTGACTGTAGTGTGTTGATGTGCCCCATGGACACATTGACTATAGCGTGTTGATGTGCCCCGTGGACACATTGACTATAGCGTGTTGATGTGCCCCGTGGACACATTGACTATAGTGTGTTGATGTGCCCCGTGGACACATTGACTGTAGTGTGTTGATGTGCCCCATGGACACATTGACTGTAGCGTGTTGATGTGCCCCATGGACACATTGACTGTAGCGTGTTGATGTGCCCCATGGACACATTGACTGTAGCGTGTTGATGTGCCCCATGGACACATTGACTGTAGCGTGTTGATGTGCCCCATGGACACATTGACTGTAGCGTGTTGATGTGCCCCGTGGACACATTGACTGTAGTGTGTTGATGTGTCGTGTGGACACATTGACTATAGCGTGTTGATGTGCCCCGTGGACACATTGACTGTAGTGTGTTGATGTGCCCCATGGACACATTGACTATAGTGTGTTGATGTGCCCCATGGACACATTGACTGTAGCGTGTTGATGTGCCCCGTGGACACATTGACTGTAGCGTGTTGATGTGCCCCATGGACACATTGACTATAGTGTGTTGATGTGCTCCGTGGACACATTGACTGTAGCGTGTTGATGTGCCCCATGGACACATTGACTGTAGCGTGTTGATGTGCCCCGTGGACACATTGACTGTAGCGTGTTGATGTGCCCCATGGACACATTGACTGTAGCGTGTTGATGTGCCCTGTGGACACATTGACTGTAGCGTGTTGATGTGCCCCGTGGACACATTGACTGTAGCGTGTTGATGTGCCCCATGGACACATTGACTGTAGCGTGTTGATGTGCCCGGTGGACACATTGACTGTAGCGTGTTGATGTGCCCCATGGACACATTGACTGTAGCGTGTTGATGTGCCCCATGGACACATTGACTATAGTGTGTTGATATGTCCTGTGGACACATTGACTATAGCGTGTTGATGTGCTCCGTGGACACATTGACTGTAGCGTGTTGATGTGCCCCGTGGACACATTGACTGTAGCGTGTTGATGTGCCCCGTGGACACATTGACTGTAGCGTGTTGATGTGCCCCGTGGACACATTGACTGAAGCGTGTTGATGTGCCTCGTGGACACATTGACTATAGCATGTTGATATGCCCCTTGAACACATTGACTGTAGCATGTTGATATGTCCTGTGGACACATTGACTATAGCGTGTTGATGTGCCCCGTGGACACTTTGACTGTGGCGTGTTGATGTGCCCCGTGGACACATTGACTGTAGCGTGTTGATATGTCCTGTGGACACCTTGACTATAGTGTGTTGATGTGCCCTGTGGACACATTGACTATAGTGTGTTGATGTGCTCCGTGGACACATTGACTATAGTGTGTTGATGTGCCCCGTGGACACATTGACTGTAGCGTGTTGATATGTTCTGTGGACACATTGACTATAGTGTGTTGATGTGCCCCGTGGACACATTGACTGTAGTGTGTTGATGTGCCCCGTGGACACATTGACTATAGTGTGTTAATGTGCCCCGTGGACACATTGACTATAGCGTGTTGATGTGCCCCGTGGACACATTGACTATAGCGTGTTGATGTGCCCCGTGGACACATTGACTGTAGTGTGTTAATGTGCCCCGTGGACACATTGACTATAGCGTGTTGATGTGCCCCGTGGACACATTGACTATAGCGTGTTGATGTGCCCCGTGGACACATTGACTATAGTGTGTTAATGTGCCCCGTGGACACATTGACTATAGCGTGTTGATGTGCCCCGTGGACACATTGACTATAGCGTGTTGATGTGCCCCGTGGACACATTGACTATAGCGTGTTGATGTGCCCCGTGGACACATTGACTATAGTGTGTTTATGTGTCCTGTGGACACATTGACTATAGCGTGTTGATGTGCCCCGTGGACACATTGACGATAGTGTGTTGATGTGCTCCGTGGACACATTGACTGTAGTGTGTTGATGTGTCCTGTGGACACATTGACTGTAGCGTGTTGATGTGCCCCGTGGACACATTGACGATAGTGTGTTGATGTGCTCCGTGGACACATTGACTGTAGTGTGTTGATGTGTCCTGTGGACACATTGACTGTAGCGTGTTGATGTGCCCCGTGGACACATTGACGATAGTGTGTTGATGTGCTCCGTGGACACATTGACTGTAGTGTGTTGATGTGTCCTGTGGACACATTGACTATAGCGTGTTGATGTGCCCCGTGGACACTTTGACTGTAGCGTGTTGATGTGCCCCGTGGACACATTGACGATAGTGTGTTGATGTGCTCCGTGGACACATTGACTGTAGTGTGTTGATGTGTCCTGTGGACACATTGACTGTAGCGTGTTGATGTGCCCCGTGGACACATTGACTGTAGTGTGTTGATGTGTCCTGTGGACACATTGACTGTAGCGTGTTGATGTGCCCCATGGACACATTGACTATAGTGTGTTGATGTGCTCCGTGGACACATTGACTGTAGCGTGTTGATGTGCCCCATGGACACATTGACTGTAGCGTGTTGATGTGCCCCATGGACACATTGACTGTAGCGTGTTGATGTGCCCCGTGGACACATTGACTGTAGCGTGTTGATGTGCCCCATGGGCACATTGACTGTAGCGTGTTGATGTGCCCCATGGACACATTGACTGTAGCGTGTTGATGTGCCCCATGAACACATTGACTATAGTGTGTTGATGTGCCTCGTGGACACATTGACTGTGGTGTGTTGATGTGCCCCATGGACACATTGACTATAGTGTGTTGATGTGCCTCGTGGACACATTGACGATAGTGTGTTGATGTGCTCCGTGGACACATTGACTATAGTGTGTTGATGTGCCCCGTGGACACATTGACTGTAGTGTGTTGATGTGTCCTGTGGACACATTGACTGTAGTGTGTTGATGTGCCCCGTGGACACATTGACTATAGCGTGTTGATGTGCTCCGTGGACACATTGACGATAGTGTGTTGATGTGCTCCGTGGACACATTAACTATAGTGTGTTGATGTGCCTCGTGGACACATTGACTGTAGTGTGTTGATGTGCTCCGTGGACACATTGACGATAGTGTGTTGATGTGCTCCGTGAACACATTGACTATAGCGTGTTGATGTGCTCCGTGGACACATTGACTATAGCGTGTTGATGTGCCCCGTGGACACATTGACTATAGTATGTTGATGTGCCCCGTGGACACATTGACTGTAGTGTGTTGATGTGCCCCATGGACACATTGACTGTAGCGTGTTGATGTGCCCCATGGACACATTGACTGTAGCGTGTTGATGTGCCCCATGGACACATTGACTAGCGTGTTGATGTGCCCCATGGGCACATTGACTGTAGCGTGTTGATGTGCCCCATGGACACATTGACTGTAGCGTGTTGATGTGCCCCGTGGACACATTGACTGTAGTGTGTTGATGTGCCCCGTGGACACATTGACTATAGTGTGTTGATATGTCCTGTGGACACATTGACTATAGCGTGTTGATGTGCCCCGTGGACACTTTGACTGTGGCGTGTTGATGTGCCCCGTGGACACATTGACTGTAGCATGTTGATATGTCCTGTGGACACATTGACTATAGCGTGTTGATGTGCCCCGTGGACACATTGACTGTAGCGTGTTGATGTGCCCCGTGGACACATTGACTGTAGCGTGTTGATGTGCCCCGTGGACCCATTGACTATAGTGTGTTGATGTGCCCCGTGGACACATTGACTATAGCGTGTTGATGTGCCCCGTGGACACATTGACTGTAGTGTGTTGATGTGCCCCGTGGACACATTGACTATAGTGTGTTGGTGTGCCCCGTGGACACATTGACTGTAGCGTGTTGATGTGCTCCGTGGACACATTGACTATAGTGTGTTGATATGTCCTGTGGACACATTGACTATAGCGTGTTGATGTGTTCCGTGGACACATTGACTGTAGCGTGTTGATGTGCCCCGTGGATACATTGACTGTAGCGTGTTGATGTGCCCCGTGGACACATTGACTGTAGCGTGTTGATGTGCCCCGTGGACACATTGACTGAAGCGTGTTGATGTGCCTCGTGGACACATTGACTATAGCGTGGTGATGTGCCCCTTGAACACATTGACTGTAGCGTGTTGATATGTCCTGTGGACACATTGACTATAGCGTGTTGATGTGCCCCGTGGACACTTTGACTGTGGCGTGTTGATGTGCCCCGTGGACACATTGACTGTAGCGTGTTGATATGTCCTGTGGACACCTTGACTATAGTGTGTTGATGTTCCCCGTGGACACATTGACTGTAGCGTGTTGATGTGCCCCGTGGACACATTGACTGTAGCGTGTTGATGTGCCCCGTGGACACATTGACTATAGTGTGTTGATGTGCTCCGTGGACACATTGACTATAGTGTGTTTATGTGCCCCGTGGACACATTGACTGTAGCGTGTTGATGTGCCCCGTGGACACATTGACTATAGTGTGTTGATGTGCCCCGTGGACACTGACTACAGTGTGTTGATGTGCTCCGTGGACACATTGACTATAGTGTGTTGATGTGCCCCGTGGACACATTGACTATAGTGTGTTGATGTGCTCCGTGGACACATTGACTATAGTGTGTTGATGTGACCCGTGGACACATTGACTGTAGCGTGTTGATGTGCCCCGTGGACACATTGACTATAGTGTGTTGATGTGCCCCGTGGACACATTGACTATAGTGTGTTGATGTGCTCCGTGGACACATTGACTATAGTGTGTTGATGTGCCCCGTGGACACATTGACTATAGTGTGTTGATGTGCCCCGTGGACACATTGACTATAGTGTGTTGATGTGCTCCGTGGACACATTGACTATAGTGTGTTGATGTGCCCCGTGGACACATTGACTATAGTGTGTTGATGTGCTCCGTGGACACATTGACTATAGTGTGTTGATATGTTCTGTGGACACATTGACTATAGTGTGTTGATGTGCCCCGTGGACACATTGACTGTAGTGTGTTGATGTGCCCCGTGGACACAGTGACTATAGTGTGTTGATGTGCCCCTTGGACACAATGACTATAGTGTGTTGATGTGCCCCGTGGACACATTGACTATAGCGTGTTGATGTGCCCCGTGGACACATTGACTATAGTGTGTAGATGTGCCCCGTGGACACATTGACTGTAGTGTGTTGATGTGTCCTGTGGGCACATTGACTATAGCGTGTTGATGTGCCCCGTGGACACATTGACTATAGTGTGTTGATGTGCCTCGTGGACACATTGACTGTAGTGTGTTGATGTGCCCCATGGACACATTGACTATAGTGTGTTGATGTGCCTCGTGGACACATTGACGATAGTGTGTTGATGTGCTCCGTGGACACATTGACTATAGCGTGTTGGTGTGTCCTGTGGACACATTGACTGTGGCGTGTTGATGTGCCCCGTGGACACATTGACTGTAGCGTGTTGATATGTCCTGTGGACACCTTGACTATAGTGTGTTGATGTTCCCCGTGGACACATTGACTGTAGCGTGTTGATGTGCCCCGTGGACACATTGACTGTAGCGTGTTGATGTGCCCCGTGGACTTGACTGTAGCGTGTTGATGTGCCCCGTGGACACATTGACTGTAGCGTGTTGATGTGCCCCGTGGACACATTGACTATAGTGTGTTGATGTGCTCCGTGGACACATTGACTATAGTGTGTTTATGTGCCCCGTGGACACATTGACTGTAGCGTGTTGATGTGCCCCGTGGACACATTGACTATAGTGTGTTGATGTGCCCCGTGGACACTGACTATAGTGTGTTGATGTGCTCCGTGGACACATTGACTATAGTGTGTTGATGTGCCCCGTGGACACATTGACTATAGTGTGTTGATGTGCTCCGTGGACACATTGACTATAGTGTGTTGATGTGACCCGTGGACACATTGACTGTAGCGTGTTGATGTGCCCCGTGGACACATTGACTATAGTGTGTTGATGTGCCCCGTGGACACATTGACTATAGTGTGTTGATGTGCCCCGTGGACATATTGACTATAGTGTGTTGATGTGCTCCGTGGACACATTGACTATAGTGTGTTGATGTGCCCCGTGGACACATTGACTGTAGCGTGTTGATATGTTCTGTGGACACATTGACTATAGTGTGTTGATGTGCCTCGTGGACACATTGACTGTAGTGTGTTGATGTGCCCCATGGACACATTGACTATAGTGTGTTGATGTGCCTCGTGGACACATTGACGATAGTGTGTTGATGTGCTCCGTGGACACATTGTCTATAGTGTGCTGGTGTGTCCTGTGGACACATTGACTATAGTGTGTTGATGTGCTCAGTGGACACATTGTCTATAGTGTGTTGGTGTGTCCTGTGGACACATTGACTATAGTGTGTTGGTGTGTCCTGTGGACACATTGACTAGTGTGTTGGTGTGTCCTGTGGACACATTGACTATAGTGTGTTGATGTGCCCCGTGGACACATTGACTATAGTGTGTTGATGTGCTCCGTGGACACATTGACTATAGTGTGTTGATGTGCTCCGTGGACACACTGACTGTAGTGTGTTGATGTGCCTCGTGGACACATTGACTGTAGTGTGTTGGTGTGCCCCGTGGACACATTGACTGTAGTGTGTTGATGTGACCCATGGACACATTGACTATAGTGTGTTGATGTGCCCCGTGGACACATTGACTGTAGTGTGTTGGTGTGCCCCGTGGACACATTGACTGTAGTGTGTTGATGTGACCCATGGACACATTGACTATAGTGTGTTGATGTGCCCCGTGGACACATTGACTGTAGTGTGTTGGTGTGCCCCGTGGTAACAGTGTCTGAGCTGTACCATCAGTTCTTTAAGATTCAATAAGCAAATAGCATTCTCCTCATCAAGGTCAGTTTGCAGCTGAATCATCATTGAATACATTAGTGCCTGTGGTCCCGCGATATAGTTAAAGACGACTTTAGACAAACTGTGGCAAGAAAAGAAAGGTGCTGGCACGAGCCAAGAATAACGCCTGGATTTATAAAGCAAACTTAATGCATTAAAATGCTTCACAGGAACTTCCTAAATTGAGATTTGACACCACATAAGGCAATATTAGGGCAGGTGACAAAACGCTTGGTCAGGAACATCTTGGAGAAGGAGAGAGAGAGACGGGGAGGTGGGGAGGTTTCGGGTGGAATTTCCAGAGCCTGGGACCAGGCAGCTGAACACAGGCCAGTTACGATGCAGTGATTAAAATTTGAGATGTTCGAGACGCCAGGCTGAGGGGAGAAAGACATCTCGGAGGTTGTAAGGCTGTGTGAGGGCAGCACGGTAGCATTGTGAATAGCACCATTGCTTCACAGCGACAGGGCGACACAGTGGTTAGCACTGCAGCCTCACAGTGACGGGACGGCACAGTGGTTTGCACTGCAGCCTCACAGTGACGGGACGGCACAGTGGTTAGCACTGCTGCCTCACTGCACCAGGGCGACACAGTGGTTAGCACTGCTGCCTCACAGTGACGGGACGGCACAGTGGTTAGCACTGCTGCCTCACTGCACCAGGGCGACACAGTGGTTAGCACTGCTGCCTCACTGCACCAGGGCGACACAGTGGTTAGCACTGCTGCCTCACAGCACCAGGGCGACAGAGTGGTTAGCACTGCTGCCTCACAGTGACTGGGTGGCACAGTGGTTAGCACTGCTGCCTCACAGTGACGGGGTGGCACAGTGGTTAGCACTGCTGCCTCACAGCAACAGGGTCCCGGTTTCAATTCTGACTCTCGGGTCACTGTCTGTGCGGAGTCTGCACGTCCTCCCCGTGTGTGCGTGGATTTCCTCCGGGTGCTCCAGTTTCCTCCCGAAGTCTGAAAGATGTGCAGTTAGGTGGGGATAGGGTGGGGGAATGAACCTAGTTACGGTGCTGTTTCGGATGGTCGGGGCAGACTCGTGGGTCAAATGGCCTCCTGCGAGGATTGTCTGGACATTGGGGTTTTACACAGTCTGGTTGAGCCTCTGATCAGGGAGGAGTCAGTAACAAGGGAATGGTTTTTGTTGCAAAGTCTGAAAACAATATGACCAAAGTACACACACACGCTGAGGTCAGTGAGGTTCAAGAGAAGCCCATCTTAGGGCTGCAGTTAGATGACATAGAGGAAGATGGCAGTGATTACCAGAGGTTTCTGACTGGAAGTCAGGCCTGTTGATGAGTGCCAGGAAATGGCCCCCTCACTGGGGGAACCTTCCCATCTTCCCACCTCCCTGTGCTTCAACCTGAACACAATCTGCACCATTATCACCAACAGCGCAACAGGGCCAGTCCTGCTGGGCAGTTTACTCCTTGGACACTGCAACATGCCCCTCCCATGCTCCCCATCATGGTCCACCATCCTCCCCCGCCCCACACTCTGGCATAGTGGTTAGCACTGCTGCCTCACGGCGCCGAGGTCCCAGGTTCGATCCCAGCCCCGGGTCACTGTCTGTGTGGAGTTTGCACATTCTCCCCGAGTCTGCGTGGGTTTCGCCCCCACAACCCAAAGATGTGCAGGGTAGGCGGATTGGCCACGCTAAATTGCCCCTTAATTGGGGAAAAAACTTTCTGATAACCAACCAATCACTGGTCAGGGGACTGGTCAGCAGCCAATTAGGGAGCTGCAGAGAAGCTCAGTTGCAATATTGGGGCTCAGTTGCTGTTGATGTCTCAGCCTCTCTTCCCACTGGTGCTGGGATGATTCTATCCGGGTTACGATGGTGAAATCAGCTTTGTGACATGTTTTTCACACTCTGCTATTTACTTACAGTGAATCTTTTCTTCTTCTCTCCGACAGTATACACAACTATACCCCAAAGGTGGGAGAATATGAAACTCGTAGAGCTATTCGTCGAGCGTTTGATGTTTGGCAGAAAGTCACTCCATTGACTTTTGAGGAAATTCCTTATCATGAAATTAAGAGTGACAGAAAGGAGGCAGACATTATGATTTTCTTTGCTTCGGGTTTCCATGGTGACAGCTCGCCTTTCGATGGAGAAGGAGGTTTTTTAGCACATGCATATTTCCCTGGACCAGGAATTGGGGGCGATACTCATTTTGATTCGGATGAACCGTGGACCTTGGGAAATTCCAATCATGATGGTTAGAACATGTCCACTTCACTCATTGTTACATCAAAAGAATTGAATTAAAAAGGTTGAGAAGTTACAACAGACCTGAGAAGTGAAGACATCAAGATCTTCATCAAAGGATGTCCAGATAAACCTATCTGATCTGTAGTGAAGGCTTTTCTCGGCCTTTGCCTTTGTGGCCAGATATCTTAACATTTATTATTTTTCTTGAGAAAACACCAGAAGTTGAAAATCCTTCCTCGTCACAGCCATTGAGTCAAACAAAATTAAACTGAGGAATTTCCTCAATTCCATCATCCTGACCCAGTGTTTGCTAAAGTTCTGGCTTGATGTCGGGGAGTTGAGGAGTGGGGTTCTGAGACATGATAAAGTAATATCGCCCATCATCAGCCCCATGTTCTGGAAAGCAGTAGTGACTGAGTGAGAGAGAGGTGGTCTCTGGGTACAAAATAGGGATGTGTAACCCTCACCAAGTGGGCAGGGGTTTTACTGGGAAGTTGGCAAGCTGTGCTGGGGTGCTTTGGGGAGTGGGCGGGGTAGCGGGACATTGGCAGTTCGTCACTGCCGCTATGGGATGGATAGCCACCTGTCCTAGTGTAGACCCTGCTGAGATCAGTCTCCCTGAGACACAGTCAGCAATGTTCGGCTTCTCGGGCACAAAGTTCAGCCACCCTGTGTGGAGGAGGAGAACTCCGAGGTGGGGAGGGCTGGCGGAATCAGCTATTTCTCTGGCAGAGGGTGATATTTACCTGTTATATTGTCTGTATGATTGGTCTAACTCTGTCCCTCTGTCCCAGCTGCAGGGTCTGACAGAAATAAGGAGACATTTCCCCACTCCTCACCCCCCAGGTCCTCACTCCCACCTCTCCCAACACAGGCAAACTCAAACCAAATTTGAGTCTTTATCTTTAATATATATTCAAAAACATTCTAGACAGTCCACGACCTTTCATCACAATTCCTACAGCAGGAAAACCAACTCATTCTGCCCAATGAGTGTTTAAGCTCAACACCAGCCTCCTCACAGCCTCCTTCGCCCTATCAGCGTAACCTTCCGTTCCTTCCATCTCCCTCTCACCACTTCTCCTGAATTCCCCTGTTAAATTTATTTGTGATTTTCTTACATCAATGGTCCCTAGATTTAGGCTCCCTGCAGGTTTCTTCTATGTCCACCATATCCAACCTCTTCATAACTTCAAAGATCTCCATCAGGTCCCCTCCCAACTTCTCCTCTATAGACAGAAGGATCTACAGCTTTGCTGATGGTTCGAATCTCCTGTCTGACCAGCTGGACGATGCGGTACCTCTGCACAGTCAGGGTCAATCAATGGTTGCTTCCCTGTGTGTTCCTCGAATCACTGGAGACCCTGAGGAACCTGTTAGATGTTGACATTCAATAGTAGCATGTGGCAGGACTCAGTCACTGTGTTTCCGTGGAGATTGAGTTGGTCCCAGCGATTGGTGCTGAAGCAAGGAGCTTAGTTTAAGGTTGTCCTCACCAAACATAATCCCCTTGATATAAAAACCAAACCTCAAAAGAGTTGCTGTGAATTCTGGTCAAATTTGCAGTCCCTGTGTACTCCTGTTGTTCTGTTAGTGTTTTTATGGAATATTTCTGTTTGAGTTGTTAGTGTCAGTGACATCATTGCAGGAGCAGCTGAATGGAACATGTGAATGATAAACATGAGGACGCTGATGGTGAAATCTCTGGTACTGCCTCTGCCTCCAACACCTTTAGCTACACACTGCCTCACACACACTGCCTCACACACACTGCCTCACACACACTGCCTCACACACACTGCCTCGGACACACTGCCTCGGACACACTGCCTCGGACACACTGCCTCAGACACGCTGCCTCAGACACGCTGCCTCAGACACACTGCCTCAGACACACTGCCTCACACACACTGCCTCACACACACTGCCTCACACACACTGCCTCGGACACACTGCCTCGGACACACTGCCTCAGACACACTGCCTCACACTGCCTCACACACACTGCCTCACACACACTGCCTCACACACACTGCCTCACACTGCCTCAGACACACTGCCTCAGACACACTGCCTCACGCACACTGCCTCACACACACTGCCTCGCACACACTGCCTCGCACACACTGCCTCGCACACACTGCCTCAGGCACACTGCCTCACGCACACTGCCTCACGCACACTGCCTCGCACACACTGCCTCGCACACACTGCCTCAGGCACACTGCCTCAGACACACTGCCTCAGGCACACTGCCTCACACACACTGCCTCACGCACACTGCCTCACACACACTGCCTCACGCACACTGCCTCAGGCACACTGCCTCACACTGCCTCACACACACTGCCTCACACACACTGCCTCACGCACACTGCCTCACACACACTGCCTCACACACACTGCCTCACACACACTGCCTCACACACACTGCCTCACACTGCCTCACGCACACTGCCTCGCACACACTGCCTCGCACACACTGCCTCACTCACACTGCCTCACACACACTGCCTCACACACACTGCCTCACTCACACTGCCTCGCACACACTGCCTCAGACACACTGCCTCACACACACTGCCTCGCACACACTGCCTCGCACACACTGCCTCACTCACACTGCCTCACACACACTGCCTCACACACACTGCCTCACACACACTGCCTCTCTCACACTGCCTCGCACACACTGCCTCACGCACACTGCCTCGCACACACTGCCTCGCACACACTGCCTCACTCACACTGCCTCACACACACTGCCTCACACACACTGCCTCACTCACACAGCCTCACACACACTGCCTCAGACACACTGCCTCACACACACTGCCTCGCACACACTGCCTCGCACACACTGCCTCACTCACACTGCCTCACACACACTGCCTCACACACACTGCCTCACACACACTGCCTCTCTCACACTGCCTCGCACACACTGCCTCACACACAGCCTCACACTGCCTCACTCACACTGCCTCGCACACACTGCCTCAGACACACTGCCTCAGACACACTGCCTCACACAGCCTCACACACACTGCCTCACACACACTGCCTCACACACACTGCCTCAGACACACTGCCTCAGACACACTGCCTCACACACACTGCCTCACACACACTGCCTCACACACACTGCCTCACACACACTGCCTCACGCACACTGCCTCACGCACACTGCCTCACACACACTGCCTCACACACACTGCCTCACACACACTGCCTCACACACACTGCCTCAGACACACTGCCTCACACACACTGCCTCACACTGCCTCACACACACTGCCTCACACACACTGCCTCACATACACTGCCTCAGACACACTGCCTCACACACACTGCCTCAGACACACTGCCTCACACACACTGCCTCGGACACACTGCCTCAGACACACTGCCTCACACACGCTGCCTCACACACGCTGCCTCAGACACACTGCCTCAGACACACTGCCTCACACACACTGCCTCACACACACTGCCTCACACACACTGCCTCACTCACACTGCCTCACACACACTGCCTCACACACACTGCCTCACACTGCCTCACACACACTGCCTCACACACACTGCCTCACACACACTGCCTCAGACACACTGCCTCAGACACACTGCCTCACACACTGCCTCACACACACTGCCTCACACACACTGCCTCACACACACTGCCTCATGCCTCACACACACTGCCTCACACACACTGCCTCAGACACACTGCCTCAGACACACTGCCTCACACACACTGCCTCACACACACTGCCTCACACACACTGCCTCACACTGCCTCACACACACTGCGTCACACACACTGCCTCACACACACTGCCTCAGACACACTGCCTCGCACACACTGCCTCGCACACACTGCCTCAGACACACTGCCTCACACACACTGCCTCACACACACTGCCTCACACTGCCTCACACACACTGCGTCACACACACTGCCTCACACACACTGCCTCAGACACACTGCCTCACACATACTGCCTGACACACACTGTCTCACACACACTGCCTCACACACTGCCTCACACACACTGCGTCACACACACTGCCTCACACACACTGCCTCAGACACACTGCCTCACACACACTGCCTCACACACACTGCCTCAGACACACTGCGTCAGACACACTGCCTCACACACACTGCCTCACACACACTGCCTCATGCCTCACACACACTGCCTCACACACACTGCCTCAGACACACTGCCTCACACACACTGCCTCACACACACTGCCTCAGACACACTGCCTCACACACACTGCCTCAGACACACTGCCTCAGACACACTGCCTCACACACACTGCCTCACACACTGCCTCACACACACTGCCTCACACACACTGCCTCACACTGCCTCACACACACTGTCTCACACACACTGCGTCACACACACTGCCTCACGCACACTGCCTCGCACACACTGCCTCACACACACTGCCTCACACTGCCTCACACACACTGCCTCACACACACTGCCTCACACTGCCTCACACACACTGCCTCGCACACACTGCCTCACACACACTGCCTCACACTGCCTCAGACACACTGCCGCACACACACTGCCTCACACACACTGCCTCACACACACTGCCTCACGCACACTGCCTCGCACACACTGCCTCACACACACTGCCTCACACTGCCTCACACACACTGCCTCACACTGCCTCACACACACTGCCTCAGACACACTGCCTCACACACACTGCCTCACACTGCCTCACACACACTGCCTCAGACACACTGCCTCACACACACTGCCTCACACACACTGCGTGAGACACACTGCCTCACACGCACTGCCTCACACGCACTGCCTCACACGCACTGCCTCACACGCACTGCCTCACACACACTGCCTCACACACACTGCCTCACACACACTGCCTCAGACACACTGCCTCACACACACTGCCTCACACACACTGCCTCACGCACACTGCCTCACACACACTGCCTCACACACACTGCCTCAGACACACTGCCTCACACACACTGCCTCACACACTGCCTCACACACACTGCCTCACACTGCCTCACACACACTGCCTCACACACACTGCCTCACACACACTGCGTCACACACACTGCCTCACACACACTGCCTCATGCACGCTGCCTCAGACACACTGCCTCACACACACTGCCTCACACACACTGCCGCACACACACTGCCGCACACACACTGCCTCACACTGCCTCACACACACTGCCTCAGACACACTGCCTCACACACACTGCCGCACACACACTGCCTCAGACACACTGCCTCACACTGCCTCACACACACACTGCCTCACACACACTGCCTCACACTGCCTCACACACACTGCCTCACACACACACTGCCTCACACACACTGCCTCACACTGCCTCACACACACTGCCTCACACACACTGCCTCACACTGCCTCACACACACTGCCTCACACACACCGCCTCACACACACTGCCTCACACTGCCTCACACACACTGCCTCAGACACACTGCCTCAGACACACTGCCTCACACACACTGCCTCACACACACTGCCTCGGACACACTGCCTCACACTGCCTCACACACACTGCCTCACACACACTGCCTCACACACACTGCCTCACACACACTGCCTCACACACACTGCCTCAGACACACTGCCTCACACACACTGCGTCACACTGCCTCACACACACTGCCTCACACACACTGCCTCACACACAGTGCCTCACACACACTGCCTCACACACACTGCCTCACACTGCCTCACACACACTGCCTCAGACACACTGCCTCACACACACTGCCTTACACTGCCTCACACACACTGCCTCACACACACTGCCTCACACACACTGCCTCACTCACGCTGCCTCACTCACACTGCCTCACACACACTGCCTCACACACACTGCCTCACACACACTGCGTCACTCACACTGCGTCACACACACTGCCTCACACTGCCTCAGACACACTGCCTCACACACACTGCCTCACACACACTGCCTCACTCACACTGCCTCACACACACTGCCTCACACACACTGCGTCACACTGCCTCAGACACACTGCCTCACACACACTGCCTCACTCACACTGCCTCACACACACTGCCTCACTCACACTGCCTCACACACACTGCCGCACACACACTGCCTCACACACACTGCCTCAGACACACTGCCTCACACACACTGCCTCACACACACTGCGTCACGCACACTGCCTCAGACACACTGCCTCACACACACTGCCTCACTCACACTGCCTCACACACACTGCCTCACACACACTGCCTCACTGCCGCACACACATTGCCTCACACACACTGCCTCACACTGCCTCACACACACTGCCTCACACACACACTGCCTCACACACACTGCCGCACACACACTGCCTCAGACACACTGCCTCACACACACACTGCCTCACACACACTGCCTCACACACACACTGCCTCACACACACTGCCTCACACACACTGCCTCCCACACACTGCCTCACACACACTGCCTCAGACACACTGCCTCAGACACACTGCCTCACACTGACTGCCTCACACACACTGCCTCACACACACTGCCTCACACACACTGCCTCAGACACACTGCCTCAGACACACTGCCTCACACTGACTGCCTCACACACACTGCCTCACACACACTGCCTCAGACACACTGCCTCACACACACTGCGTCAGACACACTGCCTCAGACACGCTGCCTCACACACACTGCGTCAGACACACTGCCTCAGACACGCTGCCTCACACTGACTGCCTCACACACACTGCCTCAGACACACTGCCTCACACTGACTGCCTCACACACACTGCCTCACACACACTGCCGCACACACACTGCCTCAGACACACTGCCTCAGGCACACTGCCTCGGACACACTGCCTCACACACTGCCTCAGACACACTGCCTCACTATCACTGCCTCACACACACTGCCTCACACACACTGCCTCACTCACGCTGCCTCAGACACGCTGCCTCACACACGCTGCCTCAGACACACTGCCTCAGACACACTGCGTCACACACACTGCCTCACACACACTGCCTCACACTGCCTCACACACACTGCCTCAGACACACTGCCTCACACACACTGCCTCACACACACTGCCTCACACACGCTGCCTCACACACACTGCCTCACACACACTGCGTGAGACACACTGCCTCACACGCACTGCCTCACACACACTGCCTCACACTGCCTCACACGCACTGCCTCACACACACTGCCTCAGACACACTGCCTCACGCACACTTCCTCAGACACACTGCCTCACACACACTGCCTTACACTGCCTCACACACACTGCCTCACACACACTGCCTCACACACACACTGCCTCACACACACTGCCTCACACTGCCTCACTCACACTGCCTCAGACACACTGCCTCACACACACTGCCTCAGACACACTGCCTCAAACACACACTGCCTCAAACACACACTGCCTCACACACACTGCCTCACACTGCCTCACACACACTGCCTCTCACACACTGCGTCACACTGCCTCAGACACACTGCCTCACACTGCCTCACACACACTGCCTCACACACACTGCCTCAGACACTCTGCCTCACACACACTGCCTCACACACTCTGCCTCACACACACTGCGTCACACACACTGCCTCAGACACACTGCCTCAGACACACTGCCTCACACTGCCTCACACACACACTGCCTCACACACACTGCCTCACACTGCCTCACACACACTGCCTCAGACACACTGCCTCACACACACTGCCTCGTACACACTGCCTCACACACACTGCCTCACACACTGCCTGACACACTGCCTCACACTGACTGCCTCACACTGACTGCCTCACACACACTGCCTCACACACGCTGCCTCACACACACTGCCTCACACTGCCTCAGACACACTGCCACACACTGCCTCACACTGCCTCACACACACTGCCTCACTCACACTGCCTCACACACACTGCCTCAGACACTCTGCCTCACACACACTGCCTCACACACTCTGCCTCACACACACTGCGTCACACACACTGCCTCAGACACACTGCCTCAGACACACTGCCTCACACTGCCTCACACACACACTGCCTCACTCACACTGCCTCACACACACTGCCTCACACTGCCTCACACACACTGCCTCAGACACACTGCCTCACACACACTGCCTCGTACACACTGCCTCACACACACTGCCTCACACACTGCCTGACACACTGCCTCACACTGACTGCCTCACACACACTGCCTCACACTGACTGCCTCACACACACTGCCTCACACACACTGCGTCACACACACTGCCTCAGACACACTGCCTCACACACACTGCCTCAGACACGCTGCCTCACACACTGCCTCACACACACTGCGTCACACTGCCTCACACACACTGCCTCAGACACGCTGCCTCACACACACTGCGTCACACTGCCTCACACACACTGCCTCACACTGCCTCAGACACACTGCCTCACACACACTGTGTCACACTGCCTCAGACACACTGCCTCACACTGCCTCACACACACTGCGTCACACTGCCTCAGACACACTGCCTCACACACACTGCGTCACACTGCCTCACAGACACTGCCTCACACTGCCTCAGACACACTGCGTCACACACACTGCCTCACACTGCCTCACACAGCCCCCAGTCCCATTCCCGACATTATCACTGTCCTCTGTGAGCCAGAAAACAGGCAAAAATAATAACACGTGTTTGATTTGGAGTCAGCAGAGTATAAGCAATGTGCTGCTGATGATAAAATACAGAAGATTTGAATCAAATTCCAGCTAAATGCGGAGCTATTTTCCCAATCTGTCAACGATTGAAGGGCTGCTGTTGGACTAAACAGCCCTTGGGAAATGTTGGGTGATTACGAATCAAACCCATTCCTCAATTCTTTTTCGTCCTTCCTTCAATCTGACCTCTGCAGCTCAAACACCTCAAACACCAGACTCGCCTCTCCTCCTGAGCTCACAATCCCTTTCGTCAATAATCCCTCCGGCAGCAGCGAATCGAATATCCTCAACTTTACTGTCCAGTCACAAACCATTCCCGAGACTCCAGCTTCTCCCGGCTCCCTCACTCACTCAGCTCCCTCACTCACACCCTCACTCACTCACACCCTCACTCACTCAGCTCCCTCACTCACTCAGCTGCCTCACTCACCCAGCTCCCTCACTCACCCGGCTCCCTCACTCACCCAGCTCCCTCACTCACTCAGCTCCCTCACTCACCCAGCTCCCTCACTCACTCAGCTCCCTCACTCACCCAGCTCCCTCACTCACCCGGCTCCCTCACTCACCCAGCTCCCTCACTCACTCAGCTCCCTCACTCACCCAGCTCCCTCACTCACACCCTCACTCACCCAGCTCCCTCACTCACACCCTCACTCACCCAGCTCCCTCACTCACTCAGCTCCCTCACTCACACAGCTCCCTCACTCACTCAGCTCCCTCACTCACCCAGCTCCCTCACTCACCCAGCTCCCTCACTCACACCCTCACTCACCCAGCTCCCTCACTCACACCCTCACTCACCCGGCTCCCTCACTCACTCAGCTCCCTCACTCACACAGCTCCCTCACTCACTCAGCTCCCTCACTCACACCCTCACTCACTCACACCCTCACTCACTCACACCCTCACTCACTCAGCTCCCTCACTCACTCAGCTGCCTCACTCACCCAGCTCCCTCACTCACCCGGCTCCCTCACTCACCCAGCTCCCTCACTCACCCAGCTCCCTCACTCACTCAGCTCCCTCACTCACTCAGCTCCCTCACTCACCCAGCTCCCTCACTCACCCGGCTCCCTCACTCACCCAGCTCCCTCACTCACTCAGCTCCCTCACTCACCCAGCTCCCTCACTCACACCCTCACTCACCCAGCTCCCTCACTCACACCCTCACTCACCCAGCTCCCTCACTCACTCAGCTCCCTCACTCACACAGCTCCCTCACTCACTCAGCTCCCTCACTCACCCAGCTCCCTCACTCACCCAGCTCCCTCACTCACACCCTCACTCACCCAGCTCCCTCACTCACACCCTCACTCACCCAGCTCCCTCACTCACACCCTCACTCACCCGGCTCCCTCACTCACTCAGCTCCCTCACTCACACAGCTCCCTCACTCACTCAGCTCCCTCACTCACACCCTCACTCACTCACACCCTCACTCACTCACACCCTCACTCACTCAGCTCCCTCACTCACTCAGCTGCCTCACTCACCCAGCTCCCTCACTCACCCGGCTCCCTCACTCACCCAGCTCCCTCACTCACCCAGCTCCCTCACTCACTCAGCTCCCTCACTCACTCAGCTCCCTCACTCACCCAGCTCCCTCACTCACACCCTCACTCACCCAGCTCCCTCACTCACTCAGCTCCCTCACTCACACAGCTCCCTCACTCACTCAGCTCCCTCACTCACACAGCTCCCTCGGTCACCCAGCTGCCTCACTCACCCAGCTCCCTCACTCACCCAGCTCCCTCACTCACACCCTCACTCACCCAGCTCCCTCACTCACACCCTCACTCACCCAGCTCCCTCACTCACTCAGCTCCCTCACTCACACAGCTCCCTCGGTCACCCAGCTGCCTCACTCACCCAGCTCCCTCACTCACCCAGCTCCCTCACTCACTCAGCTCCCTCACTCACCCAGCTCCCTCACTCACCCAGCTCCCTCACTCACCCAGCTCCCTCACTCACTCAGCTCCCTCACTCACACAGCTCCCTCGGTCACCCAGCTGCCTCACTCACCCAGCTCCCTCACTCACTCAGCTCCCTCACTCACCCAGCTCCCTCACTCACTCAGCTCCCTCACTCACACAGCTCCCTCACTCACCCAGCTCCCTCACTCACTCAGCTCCCTCACTCACTCAGCTCCCTCACTCACCCAGCTCCCTCACTCACCCAGCTCCCTCACTCACACAGCTCCCTCACTCACCCGGCTCCCTCACTCACCCGGCTCCCTCACTCACTCGGCTCCCTCACTCACTCGGCTCCCTCACTCACACAGCTCCCTCACTCACCCAGCTCCCTCACTCACTCAGCTCCCTCACTCACCCAGCTCCCTCAGACACACAGCTCCCTCACTCACTCAGCTCCCTCACTCACCCAGCTCCCTCACTCACCCAGCTCCCTCACTCACCCAGCTCCCTCACTCACACAGCTCCCTCACTCACCCAGCTCCCTCACTCACACAGCTCCCTCACTCACTCAGCTCCCTCACTCACACAGCTCCCTCACTCACTCGGCTCCCTCACTCACTCGGCTCCCTCACTCACTCACTCACCCAGCTCCCTCACTCACTCAGCTCCCTCACTCACAGCTCCCTCACTCACCCAGCTCCCTCACTCACCCAGCCCACCTCACTCACTCAGCTCCCTCACTCACCCAGCCCACCTCACTCACCCAGCTCCCTCACTCACTCAGCTCCCTCACTCACTCGGCTCCCTCACTCACTCGGCTCCCTCACTCACCCAGCTCCCTCACTCACTCAGCTCCCTCACTCACAGCTCCCTCACTCACCCAGCTCCCTCACTCACCCAGCTCCCTCACTCACTCAGCTCCCTCACTCACCCAGCTCCCTCACTCACTCACTCACCCAGCTCCCTCACTCACTCAGCTCCCTCACTCACAGCTCCCTCACTCACCCAGCTCCCTCACTCACTCAGCTCCCTCACTCACACAGCTCCCTCACTCACACAGCTCCCTCACTCACCCAGCTCCCTCACTCACCCAGCTCCCTCACTCACACCCTCACTCACTCAGCTCCCTCACTCACTCGGCTCCCTCACTCACTCACTCACCCAGCTCCCTCACTCACCCAGCTCCCTCACTCACACCCTCACTCACTCAGCTCCCTCACTCACTCAGCTCCCTCACTCACAGCTCCCTCACTCACCCAGCTCCCTCACTCACTCAGCTCCCTCACTCACTCAGCTCCCTCACTCACCCAGCTCCCTCACTCACCCAGCTCCCTCACTCACACAGCTCCCTCGGTCACACAGCTCCCTCACTCACCCAGCTCCCTCACTCACCCAGCTCCCTCGGTCACCCAGCTCCCTCACTCACCCAGCTCCCTCACCCACTCAGCTCCCTCACTCACTCAGCTCCTTCCTTCAATCTGACCTCTGCAGCTCAAACACCTCAAACACCAGACTCGCCTCTCCTCCTGAGCTCACAATCCCTTTCGTCAATAATCCCTCTGGCAGCAGCGAATCGAATATCCTCAACTTACTGTCACAAACCATTCCCGAGACTCCAGCTTCTCCCGGCTGCCGATCCTACCAGCCCACCTCACTCACCCGGCTCCCTCACTCACTCAGCTCCCTCACTCACACAGCTCCCTCACTCACTCAGCTCCCTCACTCACACCCTCACTCACTCACACCCTCACTCACTCACACCCTCACTCACTCAGCTCCCTCACTCACTCAGCTGCCTCACTCACCCAGCTCCCTCACTCACCCGGCTCCCTCACTCACCCAGCTCCCTCACTCACTCAGCTCCCTCACTCACTCAGCTGCCTCACTCACCCAGCTCCCTCACTCACACAGCTCCCTCACTCACCCAGCTCCCTCACTCACTCAGCTCCCTCACTCACCCAGCTCCCTCACTCACCCAGCTCCCTCACTCACACCCTCACTCACCCAGCTCCCTCACTCACACCCTCACTCACCCAGCTCCCTCACTCACTCAGCTCCCTCACTCACACAGCTCCCTCACTCACTCAGCTCCCTCACTCACCCAGCTCCCTCACTCACCCAGCTCCCTCACTCACACCCTCACTCACCCAGCTCCCTCACTCACACCCTCACTCACCCGGCTCCCTCACTCACTCAGCTCCCTCACTCACACAGCTCCCTCACTCACTCAGCTCCCTCACTCACACCCTCACTCACTCACACCCTCACTCACTCACACCCTCACTCACTCAGCTCCCTCACTCACTCAGCTCCCTCACTCACTCAGCTGCCTCACTCACCCAGCTCCCTCACTCACCCGGCTCCCTCACTCACCCAGCTCCCTCACTCACCCAGCTCCCTCACTCACTCAGCTCCCTCACTCACTCAGCTGCCTCACTCACCCAGCTCCCTCACTCACCCGGCTCCCTCACTCACCCAGCTCCCTCACTCACCCAGCTCCCTCACTCACTCAGCTCCCTCACTCACTCAGCTGCCTCACTCACCCGGCTCCCTCACTCACCCAGCTCCCTCACTCACCCAGCTCCCTCACTCACTCAGCTCCCTCACTCACTCAGCTCCCTCACTCACCCAGCTCCCTCACTCACCCAGCTCCCTCACTCACACCCTCACTCACCCAGCTCCCTCACTCACACCCTCACTCACCCAGCTCCCTCACTCACTCAGCTCCCTCACTCACACAGCTCCCTCACTCACTCAGCTCCCTCACTCACACAGCTCCCTCGGTCACCCAGCTGCCTCACTCACCCAGCTCCCTCACTCACCCAGCTCCCTCACTCACACCCTCACTCACCCAGCTCCCTCACTCACACCCTCACTCACCCAGCTCCCTCACTCACTCAGCTCCCTCACTCACACAGCTCCCTCGGTCACCCAGCTGCCTCACTCACCCAGCTCCCTCACTCACCCAGCTCCCTCACTCACTCAGCTCCCTCACTCACCCAGCTCCCTCACTCACTCAGCTCCCTCACTCACACAGCTCCCTCACTCACCCAGCTCCCTCACTCACTCAGCTCCCTCACTCACTCAGCTCCCTCACTCACCCAGCTCCCTCACTCACTCAGCTCCCTCACTCACACAGCTCCCTCACTCACCCGGCTCCCTCACTCACTCGGCTCCCTCACTCACTCGGCTCCCTCACTCACACAGCTCCCTCACTCACCCAGCTCCCTCACTCACTCAGCTCCCTCACTCACCCAGCTCCCTCAGTCACACAGCTCCCTCACTCACTCAGCTCCCTCACTCACCCAGCTCCCTCACTCACCCAGCTCCCTCACTCACTCAGCTCCCTCACTCACCCAGCTCCCTCACTCACTCGGCTCCCTCACTCACACAGCTCCCTCACTCACCCAGCTCCCTCACTCACACAGCTCCCTCACTCACTCAGCTCCCTCACTCACACAGCTCCCTCACTCACTCGGCTCCCTCACTCACTCGGCTCCCTCACTCACTCACTCACCCAGCTCCCTCACTCACTCAGCTCCCTCACTCACAGCTCCCTCACTCACCCAGCTCCCTCACTCACCCAGCCCACCTCACTCACTCAGCTCCCTCACTCACCCAGCCCACCTCACTCACCCAGCTCCCTCACTCACTCAGCTCCCTCACTCACACCCTCACTCACTCAGCTCCCTCACTCACTCGGCTCCCTCACTCACTCGGCTCCCTCACTCACCCAGCTCCCTCACTCACTCAGCTCCCTCACTCACAGCTCCCTCACTCACCCAGCTCCCTCACTCACCCAGCTCCCTCACTCACTCAGCTCCCTCACTCACCCAGCTCCCTCACTCACTCACTCACCCAGCTCCCTCACTCACTCAGCTCCCTCACTCACAGCTCCCTCACTCACCCAGCTCCCTCACTCACTCAGCTCCCTCACTCACACAGCTCCCTCACTCACACAGCTCCCTCACTCACCCAGCTCCCTCACTCACCCAGCTCCCTCACTCACACCCTCACTCACTCAGCTCCCTCACTCACTCGGCTCCCTCACTCACTCACTCACCCAGCTCCCTCACTCACCCAGCTCCCTCACTCACACCCTCACTCACTCAGCTCCCTCACTCACTCAGCTCCCTCACTCACAGCTCCCTCACTCACCCAGCTCCCTCACTCACTCAGCTCCCTCACTCACTCAGCTCCCTCACTCACCCAGCTCCCTCACTCACTCAGCTCCCTCACTCACTCAGCTCCCTCACTCACCCAGCTCCCTCACTCACCCAGCTCCCTCACTCACCCAGCTCCCTCACTCACCCAGCTCCCTCACTCACCCAGCTCCCTCACTCACACAGCTCCCTCGGTCACACAGCTCCCTCACTCACCCAGCTCCCTCACTCACCCTGCTCCCTCGGTCACCCAGCTCCCTCACTCACCCAGCTCCCTCACTCACTCAGCTCCCTCACTCACACAGCTCCCTCACTCACTCAGCTCCCTCACTCACACAGCTCCCTCACTCACTCAGCTCCCTCACTCACCCAGCTCCCTCACTCACACAGCTCCCTCACTCACACAGCTCCCTCACTCACTCAGCTCCCTCACTCACTCAGCTCCCTCACTCACCCAGCTCCCTCACTCACCCAGCTCCCTCACTCACACAGCTCCCTCACTCACTCAGCTCCCTCACTCACTCAGCTCCCTCACTCACACAGCTCCCTCACTCACTCAGCTCCCTCACTCACACAGCTCCCTCACTCACTCAGCTCCCTCACTCACACAGCTCCCTCACTCACTCAGCTCCCTCACTCACCCAGCTCCCTCACTCACCCAGCTCCCTCACTCACTCAGCTCCCTCACTCACTCAGCTCCCTCACTCACCCAGCTCCCTCACTCACACAGCTCCCTCACTCACTCAGCTCCCTCACTCACACAGCTCCCTCACTCACTCAGCTCCCTCACTCACCCAGCTCCCTCACTCACCCAGCTCCCTCACTCACACAGCTCCCTCACTCACTCAGCTCCCTCACTCACCCAGCTCCCTCACTCACTCAGCTCCCTCACTCACCCAGCTCCCTCACTCACACAGCTCCCTCACTCACTCAGCTCCCTCACTCACACAGCTCCCTCACTCACCCAGCTCCCTCACTCAGCTCCCTCACTCACTCAGCTCCCTCACTCAGCTCCCTCACTCACTCATCTCCCTCACTCACCCAGCTCCCTCACTCACCCAGCTCCCTCACTCACCCAGCTCCCTCACTCACCCAGCTCCCTCACTCACACAGCTCCCTCACTCACTCAGCTCCCTCACTCACACAGCTCCCTCACTCACCCAGCTCCCTCACTCACCCAGCTCCCTCACTCACACAGCTCCCTCACTCACTCAGCTCCCTCACTCACACAGCTCCCTCACTCACACAGCCCACCTCACTCACCCAGCTCCCTCACTCACACAGCTCCCTCACTCACACAGCTCCCTCACTCACACCTCACTCACCCAGCTCCCTCACTCACTCAGCTCCCTCGCTCACACAGCTCCCTCGCTCACCCAGCTGCCTCACTCACCCAGCTCCCAGCTCCCTCACTCTCCCAGCTCCCTCACTCACCCAGCTCCCTCACTCACTCAGCTCCCTCACTCACTCAGCTCCCTCACTCACCCAGCTCCCTCACTCACCCAGCTCCCTCACTCACTCAGCTCCCTCACTCACTCAGCTCCCTCACTCACCCAGCTCCCTCACTCACTCAGCTCCCTCACTCACTCAGCTCCCTCACTCACTCAGCTCCCTCACTCACTCAGCTCCCTCACTCACTCAGCTCACACAGCTCCCTCACTCACTCAGCTCCCTCACTCACACAGCTCCCTCACTCACTCAGCTCCCTCACTCACTCAGCTCCCTCACTCACACAGCTCCCTCACTCACTCAGCTCCCTCACTCACACAGCTCCCTCACTCACCCAGCTCCCTCACTCACTCAGCTCCCTCACTCACCCAGCTCCCTCACTCACTCAGCTCCCTCACTCACTCAGCTCCCTCACTCACACAGCTCCCTCACTCACACAGCTCCCTCACTCACCCAGCTCCCTCACTCACTCAGCTCCCTCACTCACTCAGCTCCCTCACTCACCCAGCTCCCTCACTCACTCAGCTCCCTCACTCACTCAGCTCCCTCACTCACTCAGCTCCCTCACTCACCCAGCTCCCTCACTCACTCAGCTCACACAGCTCCCTCACTCACTCAGCTCCCTCACTCACACAGCTCCCTCACTCACTCAGCTCCCTCACTCACTCAGCTCCCTCACTCACACAGCTCCCTCACTCACTCAGCTCCCTCACTCACACAGCTCCCTCACTCACTCAGCTCCCTCACTCACACAGCTCCCTCACTCACTCAGCTCCCTCACTCACCCAGCTCCCTCACTCACTCAGCTCCCTCAGTCACACAGCTCCCTCACTCACCCAGCTCCCTCAGTCACCCAGCTCCCTCACTCACCCAGCTCCCTCACTCACACAGCTCCCTCACTCACTCAGCTCCCTCACTCACACAGCTCCCTCACTCACACAACCCACCTCACTCACTCAGCTCCCTCACTCACACAGCTCCCTCACTCACCCAGCCCACCTCACTCACACAGCTCCCTCACTCACACAGCCCACCTCACTCACACAGCTCCCTCACTCACACAGCTCCCTCAGTAACCCAGCTCCCTCAGTAACCCAGCTCCCTCACTCACACAGCTCCCTCACTCACCCAGCTCCCTCACTCACCCAGCTCCCTCACTCACTCAGCTCCCTCACTCACTCAGCTCCCTCACTCACACAGCTCCCTCACTCACCCAGCCCACCTCACTCACACAGCTCCCTCACTCACACATCCCATCTCACTCACACAGCTCCCTCACTCACACACTCACACGGCTCCCTCACTCACCCAGCTCCCTCACTCACCCAGCTCCCTCACTCACCCAGCTCCCTCACTCACCCGGCTCCCTCACTCACACGGCTCCCTCACTCACTCAGCTCCCTCACTCACCCAGCTCCCTCACTCACCCGGCTCCCTCGGTCACCCGGCTCCCTCACTCACACGGCTCCCTCACTCACCCGGCTCCCTCACTCACCCGGCTCCCTCACTCACCCAGCTCCCTCACTCACCCAGCTCCCTCAGTAACCCAGCTCCCTCACTCACACAGCTCCCTCACTCACTCAGCTCCCTCAGTCACACAGCTCCCTCACTCACTCAGCTCCCTCACTCACTCAGCTCCCTCACTCACACAGCTCCCTCACCCACTCAGCTCCCTCACTCACTCTGCTCCCTCACTCACTCGGCTCCCTCACTCACACGGCTCCCTCACTCACTCGGCTCCCTCACTCACACGGCTCCCTCACTCACACGGCTCCCTCAGTCACCCGGCTCCCTCACTCACCCAGCTCCCTCGGTCACCCAGCTCCCTCGGTCACCCAGCTCCCTCGGTCACCCAGCTCCCTCACTCACCCGGCTCCCTCACTCACCCGGCTCCCTCACTCACCCGGCTCCCTCACTCACCCAGCTCCCTCAGTAACCCAGCTCCCTCACTCACACAGCTCCCTCACTCACTCAGCTCCCTCAGTCACACAGCTCCCTCACTCACTCAGCTCCCTCACTCCCTCAGCTCCCTCACTCACACAGCTCCCTCACTCACACAGCTCCCTCACTCACTCAGCTCCCTCACTCACACAACTCCCTCACTCACTCGGCTCCCTCACTCACTCGGCTCCCTCACTCACCCGGCTCCCTCACTCACCCGGCTCCCTCAGTCACCCGGCTCCCTCACTCACCCAGCTCCCTCGGTCACCCAGCTCCCTCGGTCACCCAGCTCCCTCGGTCACCCAGCTCCCTCGGTCACCCAGCTCCCTCGGTCACCCAGCTCCCTCGGTCACCCAGCTCCCTCGGTCACCCAGCTCCCTCGGTCACCCAGCTCCCTCGGTCACCCAGCTCCCTCGGTCACCCAGCTCCCTCACTCACCCAGCTCCCTCACTCATCCAGCTCCCTCACTCACACGGCTCCCTCACTCACCCGGCTCCCTCACTCACCCGGCTCCCTCACTCACTCGGCTCCCTCACTCACTCGGCTCCCTCACTCACACGGCTCCCTCACTCACCCGGCTCCCTCACTCACCCGGCTCCCTCAGTCACCCGGCTCGCTCACTCACCCGGCTCGCTCACTCACCCGGCTCGCTCACTCACCCGGCTCCCTCACTCACCCGGCTCCCTCACTCACCCGGCTCCCTCACTCACCCGGCTCTCTCACTCACCCGGCTCCCTCACTCACCCGGCTCCCTCACTCACCCGGCTCCCTCACTCACCCGGCTCCCTCACTCACCCAGCTCCCTCACTCACTCAGCTCCCTCACTCACACAGCTCCCTCACTCACTCTGCTCCCTCACTCACACGGCTCCCTCACTCACCCGGCTCCCTCACTCACCCGGCTCCCTCACTCACCCGGCTCCCTCACTCACACAGCTCCCTCACTCACACAGCTCCCTCACTCAACCAGCTCCCTCACTCACACAGCTCCCTCACTCACACACTCACACAGCTCCCTCACTCACTCGGCTCCCTCACTCACCCAGCTCCCTCACTCACCCAGCTCCCTCACTCACTCAGCTCCCTCAGTCACACAGCTCCCTCACTCACCCAGCTCCCTCACTCACACAGCTCCCTCACTCACTCACTCACCCAGCTCCCTCACTCACCCAGCTCCCTCACTCTCCCAGCTCCCTCACTCACCCAGCTCCCTCACTCACCCAGCTCCCTCACTCACACGGCTCCCTCACTCACACGGCTCCCTCAGTCACCCGGCTCCCTCACTCACACAGCAACCTCACTCACACAGCTCCCTCACTCACACAGCTCCCTCAGTCACACAGCTCCCTCACTCACCCAGCTCCATCACTCACACAGCTCCCTCACTCACACGGCTCCCTCGCTCACTCGGCTCCCTCAGTCACACAGCTCCCTCACTCACCCAGCTCCCTCACTCACACAACTCCCTCACTCACACAGCTCCCTCACTCACACAGCTCCCTCACTCACACGGCTCCTTCGCTCACTCGGCTCCCTCATTCACACAGCTCCCTCACTCACTCACTCACCCAGCTCCCTCACTCACTCAGCTCCCTCACTCACTCAGCTCCCTCACTCACACAGCTCCCTCACTCACACAGCTCCCTCACTCACACACTCAATCGGCTCCCTCACTCACACAGCTCCCTCGGTCACACAGCTCCCTCACTCACACACTCACCCAGCTCCCTCACTCACTCACTCACACAGCTCCCTCGGTCACACAGCTCCCTCAGTCACACAGCTCCCTCACTCACACACTCACACGGCTCCTTCGCTCACTCGGCTCCCTCACTCACACAGCTCCCTCACTCACACAGCTCCCTCGGTCACACAGCTCCCTCACTCACACACTCACCCAGCTCCCTCACTCACTCACTCACCCAGCTCCCTCAGTCACCCAGCTCCCTCACACACTCACCCAGCTCCCTCACTCACTCACTCACCCAGCTCCCTCACTCACCCAGCTCCCTCACTCACACACTCACACGGCTCCCTCGCTCACTCGTCTCCCTCACTCACACATCTCCCTCACTCACCCAGCTCCCTCACTCACACAGCTCCCTCACTCACACACTCGAACGGCTCCCTCGCTCACTCGGCTCCCTCACTCACACGGCTCCCTCGGTCACACAGCTCCCTCGGTCACACAGCTCCCTCACTCACTCAGCTCCCTCACTCACTCAGCTCCCTCACTCACTCAGCTCCCTCACTCACACAGCTCCCTCGCTCACACGGCTCCCTCGCTCACTCGGCTCCCTCACTCACTCACTCACCCAGCTCCCTCAGTCACACAGCTCCCTCACTCACACAGCTCCCTCCCTCACTCACTCACCCAGCTCCCTCACTCACACAGCTCCCTCACTCACACAGCTCCCTCCCTCACTCACTCACCCAGCTCCCTCACTCACCCAGCTCCCTCGCTCACACAGCTCCCTCACTCACACAGCTCCCTCACTCACCCAGCTCCCTCGCTCACACAGCTCCCTCACTCACTCAGCTCCCTCACTCACACACTCACACGGCTCCCTCGCTCACTCGGCTCCATCACTCACTCACTCACCCAGCTCCCTCACTCACCCAGCTCCCTCAGTCACACAGCTCCCTCACTCACCCAGCTCCCTCACTCACCCAGCTCCCTCACTCACCCAGCTCCCTCACTCACCCGGCTCCCTCACTCACCCGGCTCCCTCACTCACACAGCTCCCTCACTCACCCAGCTCCCTCACTCACCCAGCTCCCTCACTCACACAGCTCCCTCAGTCACACAGCTCCCTCGCTCACACAGCTCCCTCGCTCACCCAGCTCCCTCGCTCACACAGCTCCCTCAGTCACACAGCTCCCTCAGTCACACAGCTCCCTCACTCACACAGCTCCCTCACTCACACAGCTCCCTCACTCACTCAGCTCCCTCACTCACACACTCACACGGCTCCCTCGGCTCCCTCACTCACTCAGCTCCCTCACTCACACACTCACACGGCTCCCTCGCTCACTCGGCTCCCTCGCTCACAAGGCTCCCTCGGTCACCCAGCTCCCTCACTCACCCAGCTCCCTCACTCACCCAGCTCCCTCACTCACACAGCTCCCTCACTCACACAGCTCCCTCACTCACCCGGCTCCCTCACTCACCCCGCTCCCTCAGTCACCCGGCTCCCTCACTCACCCAGCCCCCTCACTCACACAGCTCCCTCACTCACACACTCACACGGCTCCCTCGCTCACTCGGCTCCCTCACTCACACAGCTCCCTCACTCACACAGCTCCCTCACTCACCCAGCTCCCTCACTCACCCAGCTCCCTCACTCACTCAGCTCCCTCACTCACACAGCTCCCTCAGTCACACAGCTCCCTCACTCACCCAGCTCCCTCACTCACTCAGCTCCCTCACTCACACACTCACACGGCTCCTTCGCTCACTCGGCTCCCTCACTCACACGGCTCCCTCACTCACACACTCACCCAGCTCCCTCACTCACCCAGCTCCCTCACTCACCCAGCTCCCTCACTCACACAGCTCCCTCACTCACCCAGCTCCCTCACTCTCCCAGCTCCCTCACTCACACGGCTCCCTCACTCACACAGCTCCCTCACTCACACAGCTCCCTCACTCACACACTCACTCGGCTCCCTCACTCTCCCAGCTCCCTCACTCACACAGCTCCCTCACTCACACACTCACTCGGCTCCCTCACTCTCCCAGCTCCCTCACTCACACAGCTCCCTCGGTCACACAGCTCCCTCACTCACCCAGCTCCCTCACTCACACACTCACAAGGCTCCCTCGCTCACTCGGCTCCCTCAGTCACACAGCTCCCTCACTCACCCAGCTCCCTCACTCACACACTCACTCGGCTCCCTCACTCACACAGCTCCCTCACTCACACACTCACACAGCTCCCTCACTCACACGGCTCCTTCGCTCACTCGGCTCCCTCACTCACACAGCTCCCTCAGTCACACAGCTCCCTCAGTCACACAGCTCCCTCACTCACTCAGCTCCCTCACTCACACAGCTCCCTCAGTCACACAGCTCCCTCACTCACTCGGCTCCCTCGCTCACTCGGCTCCCTCACTCACTCACTCAGCTCCCTCAGTCACACAGCTCCCTCAGTCACACAGCTCCCTCACTCACCCAGCTCCCTCACTCACCCAGCTCCCTCACTCACACACTCACACGGCTCCCTCGCTCACTCGTCTCCCTCACTCACACATCTTCCTCACTCACCCAGCTCCCTCACTCACACACTAAAACGGCTCCCTCGCTCACTCGGCTCCCTCACTCACACGGCTCCCTCACTCACACGGCTCCCTCGGTCACACAGCTCCCTCGGTCACACAGCTCCCTCGGCCACACAGCTCCCTCGGTCACACAGCTCCCTCGGCCACACAGCTCCCTCACTCACACGGCTCCCTCACTCACTCACTCACCCAGCTCCCTCAGTCACACAGCTCCCTCACTCACACAGCTCCCTCCCTCACTCACTCACCCAGCTCCCTCACTCACACAGCTCCCTCACTCACACAGCTCCCTCACTCACTCAGCTCCCTCACTCACCCAGCTCCCTCACTCACTCAGCTCCCTCACTCACTCAGCTCCCTCACTCACCCAGCTCCCTCACTCACCCAGCTCCCTCACTCACTCAGCTCCCTCACTCGCTCAGCTCCCTCACTCACACAGCTCCCTCACTCACACAGCTCCCTCACTCACTCAGCTCCCTCACTCACTCAGCTCCCTCAGTCACCCAGCTCCCTCACTCACCCAGCTCCCTCACTCACCCAGCTCCCTCGGTCACCCAGCTCCCTCGGTCACACAGCTCCCTCACTCACCCAGCTCCCTCACTCACCCAGCTCCCTCACTCACCCAGCTCCCTCACTCACCCAGCTCCCTCACTCACCCAGCTCCCTCACTCACACAGCTCCCTCACTCACCCAGCTCCCTCACTCACTCAGCTCCCTCACTCACTCAGCTCCCTCACTCACCCAGCTCCCTCACTCACCCGGCTCCCTCACTCACACGGCTCCCTCAGTCACCCGGCTCCCTCACTCACATGGCTCCCTCAGTCACCCGGCTCCCTCACTCACCCGGCTCCCTCAGTCATCCGGCTCCCTCACTCACCCGGTTCCCTCACTCACTCGGCTCCCTCACTCACCCGGCTCCCTCACTCACTCGGCTCCCTCACTCACCCGGCTCCCTCACTCACCCGGCTCCCTCACTCACCCGGCTCCCTCAGTCACCCGGCTCCCTCACTCACCCGGCTCCCTCACTCACCCGGCTCCCTCACTCACCCGGCTCGCTCACTCACCCGGCTCCCTCACTCACCCGGCTCCCTCACTCACCCGGCTCCCTCACTCACCCGGCTCCCTCACTCACACGGCTCCCTCACTCACCCGGCTCCCTCACTCACCCGGCTCCCTCACTCACTCGGCTCCCTCACTCACTCGGCTCCCTCACTCACACGGCTCCCTCACTCACCCGGCTCCCTCACTCACCCGGCTCCCTCACTCACACGGCTCCCTCACTCACTCAGCTCCCTCACTCACCCGGCTCCCTCACTCACCCGGCTCCCTCACTCACACAGCTCCCTCACTCACACAGCTCCCTCACTCACACACTCACACGGCTCCCTCACTCACTCGGCTCCCTCACTCACACAGCTCCCTCACTCACACAGCTCCCTCACTCACCCAGCTCCCTCACTCACACAGCTCCCTCACTCACACAGCTCCCTCACTCACACAGCTCCCTCACTCACACACTCACACGGCTCCCTCGCTCACTCGGCTCCCTCACTCACACAGCTCCCTCACTCACACAGCTCCCTCACTCACACAGCTCCCTCACTCGCCCAGCTCCCTCACTCACACAGCTCCCTCACTCACCCGGCTCCCTCATTCACCCAGCTCCCTCACTCACTCAGCTCCCTCAGTCACACAGCTCCCTCACTCACCCAGCTCCCTCACTCACACAGCTCCCTCACTCACTCACTCACCCAGCTCCCTCAGTCACACAGCTCCCTCACTCACCCAGCTCCCTCACTCACCCAGCTCCCTCACTCACCCAGCTCCCTCACTCACACGGCTCCCTCAGTCACCCGGCTCCCTCACTCACACAGCTCCCTCACTCACACAGCTCCCTCACTCACACAGCTCCCTCACTCACACACTCACCCAGCTCCCTCACTCACACAGCTCCCTCAGTCACACAGCTCCCTCACTCACCCAGCTCCATCACTCACACACTCACACGGCTCCCTCGCTCACTCGGCTCCCTCAGTCACACAGCTCCCTCACTCACCCAGCTCCCTCACTCACACAGCTCCCTCACTCACACGGTTCCTTCGCTCACTCGGCTCCCTCACTCACACAGCTCCCTCACTCACTCACTCACCCAGCTCCCTCAGTCACACAGCTCCCTCACTCACCCAGCTCCCTCACTCACCCAGCTCCCTCACTCACCCAGCTCCCTCACTCACACGGCTCCCTCAGTCACCCGGCTCCCTCAGTCACCCGGCTCCCTCAGTCACTCAGCTCCCTCACTCACACAGCTCCCTCACTCACACAGCTCCCTCACTCACACAGCTCCCTCACTCACACAGCTCCCTCACTCACACAGCTCCCTCACTCACACACTCACTCGGCTCCCTCACTCACACAGCTCCCTCACTCACACAGCTCCCTCAGTCACTCAGCTCCCTCACTCACACAGCTCCCTCACTCACACAGCTCCCTCGGTCACACAGCTCCCTCAGTCACACAGCTCCCTCACTCACACACTCACACGGCTCCTTCGCTCACTCGGCTCCCTCAGTCACACACTCACCCGGCTCCCTCACTCACACACTCACCCGGCTCCCTCACTCACCCAGCTCCCTCACTCACCCAGCTCCCTCACTCACACACTCAAACGGCTCCCTCGCTCACTCGGCTCCCTCACTCACACGGCTCCCTCGGTCACACAGCTCCCTCGGTCACACAGCTCCCTCGGTCACACGGCTCCCTCGCTCACTCGGCTCCCTCACTCACTCACTCACCCAGCTCCCTCAGTCACACAGCACCCTCACTCACACAGCTCCCTCCCTCACTCACTCACCCAGCTCCCTCACTCACACAGCTCCCTCACTCACCCAGCTCCCTCGCTCACACAGCTCCCTCACTCACACACTCACACGGCTCCCTCGCTCACTCGGCTCCCTCACTCACTCACTCACCCAGCTCCCTCACTCACCCAGCTCCCTCACTCACACAGCTCCCTCCCTCACTCACTCACCCAGCTCCCTCACTCACCCAGCTCCCTCACTCACACAGCTCCCTCCCTCACTCACTCACACAGCTCCCTCACTCACACAGCTCCCTCACTCACCCAGCTCCCTCGCTCACACAGCTCCCTCACTCACACAGCTCCCTCACTCACCCAGCTCCCTCGCTCACACAGCTCCCTCACTCACACAGCTCCCTCACTCACTCAGCTCCCTCACTCACACACTCACACGGCTCCCTCGCTCACTCGGCTCACTCACTCACCCAGCTCCCTCACTCACCCAGCTCCCTCAGTCACACAGCTCCCTCACTCACTCAGCTCCCTCAGTCACACAGCTCCCTCACTCACCCAGCTCCCTCACTCACCCAGCTCCCTCACTCACCCAGCTCCCTCACTCACCCAGCTCCCTCACTCACACAGCTCCCTCGCTCACCCAGCTCCCTCGCTCACACAGCTCCCTCAGTCACCCAGCTCCCTCAGTCACACAGCTCCCTCACTCACACAGCTCCCTCACTCACTCAGCTCCCTCACTCACACACTCACACGGCTCCCTCGCTCACTCGGCTCCCTCACTCACCCAGCTCCCTCACTCACACAGCTCCCTCGCTCACCCAGCTCCCTCGCTCACACAGCTCCCTCAGTCACCCAGCTCCCTCAGTCACCCAGCTCGCTCACTCACCCAGCTCCCTCACTCACTCAGCTCCCTCACTCACACACTCACACGGCTCCCTCGCTCACTCGGCTCCCTCGCTCACACAGCTCCCTCACTCACACAGCTCCCTCACTCACTCAGCTCCCTCACTCACACAGCTCCCTCACTCACTCAGCTCCCTCACTCACCCGGCTCCCTCACTCACTCAGCTCCCTCACTCACACAGCTCCCTCACTCACCCAGCTCCCTCACTCACACAGCTCCCTCGCTCACCCAGCTCCCTCGCTCACACAGCTCCCTCAGTCACACAGCTCCCTCACTCACACAGCTCCCTCACTCACTCAGCTCCCTCACTCACACACTCACACGGCTCCCTCGCTCACTCGGCTCCCTCACTCACACAGCTCCCTCACTCACTCACTCACCCAGCTCCCTCAGTCACCCAGCTCCCTCACTCACCCAGCTCCCTCACTCACTCAGCTCCCTCACTCACACACTCACACGGCTCCCTCGCTCACTCGGCTCCCTCGCTCACACGGCTCCCTCGGTCACACAGCTCCCTCACTCACACAGCTCCCTCACTCACTCAGCTCCCTCACTCACACAGCTCCCTCACTCACTCGGCTCCCTCACTCACCCGGCTCCCTCACTCACTCAGCTCCCTCACTCACACAGCTCCCTCAATCACACAGCTCCCTCACTCACCCAGCTCCCTCACTCACACAGCTCCCTCGCTCACCCAGCTCCCTCACTCACCCAGCTCCCTCACTCACACAGCTCCCTCACTCACCCAGCTCCCTCACTCACACAGCTCCCTCGCTCACCCAGCTCCCTCACTCACCCAGCTCCCTCAGTCACCCAGCTCCCTCAGTCACCCAGCTCCCTCACTCACCCAGCTCCCTCACTCACTCAGCTCCCTCACTCACATACTCACACGGCTCCCTCGCTCACTCGGCTCCCTCGCTCACACGGCTCCCTCGGTCACACAGCTCCCTCACTCACACAGCTCCCTCACTCACTCAGCTCCCTCACTCACACAGCTCCCTCACTCACTCAGCTCCCTCACTCACCCGGCTCCCTCACTCACTCAGCTCCCTCACTCACACAGCTCCCTCACTCACCCAGCTCCCTCACTCACCCGGCTCCCTCACTCACTCAGCTCCCTCACTCACACAGCTCCCTCACTCACCCAGCTCCCTCACTCACTCAGCTCCCTCACTCACACAGCTCCCTCACTCACACAGCTCCCTCACTCACCCAGCTCCCTCACTCACCCAGCTCCCTCGCTCACCCAGCTCCCTCACTCACACAGCTCCCTCACTCACTCAGCTCCCTCACTCACACAGCTCCCTCACTCACTCAGCTCCCTCAGTCACACAGCTCCCTCACTCACACAGCTCCCTCACTCACACAGCTCCCTCACTCACACAGCTCCCTCAGTCACACAGCTCCCTCACTCACAGCTCCCTCACTCACACAGCTCCCTCACTCACCCAGCTCCCTCACTCACTCAGCTCCCTCACTCACACACTCACACGGCTCCCTCGCTCACTCGGCTCCCTCACTCACACAGCTCCCTCACTCACACAGCTCCCTCACTCACCCAGCTCCCTCACTCACCCAGCTCCCTCACTCACACAGCTCCCTCGCTCACCCAGCTCCCTCACTCACCCAGCTCCCTCACTCACCCAGCTCCCTCACTCACTCAGCTCCCTCACTCACACACTCACACGGCTCCCTCGCTCACTCGGCTCCCTCACTCACACGGCTCCCTCACTCACACACTCACACAGCTCCCTCACTCACCCAGCTCCCTCACTCACCCAGCTCCCTCACTCACACAGCTCCCTCAGTCACACAGCTCCCTCACTCACACAGCTCCCTCACTCACACAGCTCCCTCACTCACACACTCACACGGCTCCCTCGCTCACACGGCTCCCTCACTCACCCAGCTCCCTCACTCACCCAGCTCCCTCACTCACTCAGCTCCCTCACTCACTCAGCTCCCTCGCTCACCCAGCTCCCTCACTCACTCAGCTCCCTCACTCACACGGCTCCCTCACTCACCCAGCTCCCTCACTTACCCGGCTCCCTCACTCACACGGCTCCCTCACTTGCACAGCTCCCTCACTCACACGGCTCCCTCACTCACCCAGCTCGCTCACTCACACAGCTCCCTCACTCACCCAGCTCCCTCACTCACTCAGCTCCCTCACTCACACACTCACACGGCTCCCTCGCTCACTCGGCTCCCTCACTCACACAGCTCCCTCACTCACACAGCTCCCTCACTCACCCAGCTCCCTCACTCACCCAGCTCCCTCGCTCACACAGCTCCCTCGCTCACCCAGCTCCCTCACTCACACAGCTCCCTCACTCACCCAGCTCCCTCACTCACCCAGCTCCCTCACTCACTCAGCTCCCTCACTCACACACTCACACGGCTCCCTCGCTCACTCGGCTCCCTCACTCACACGGCTCCCTCACTCACCCGGCTCCCTCACTCACCCGGCTCCCTCACTCACACGGCTCCCTCACTCACCCGGCTCCCTCACTCACCCGGCTCCCTCACTCACCCGGCTCCCTCACTCACCCGGCTCCCTCACTCACTCAGCTCCCTCACTCACTCGGCTCCCTCACTCACTCGGCTCCCTCACTCACCCGGCTCCCTCACTCACCCGGCTCCCTCACTCACCCGGCTCCCTCACTCACCCGGCTCCCTCACTCACCCGGCTCCCTCACTCACCCGGCTCCCTCACTCACTCGGCTCCCTCACTCACCCGGCTCCCTCACTCACCCGGCTCCCTCACTCACACAGCTCCCTCACTCACCCGGCTCCCTCACTCACCCGGCTCCCTCACTCACACGGCTCCCTCACTCACTCAGCCTCCTCACTCACCCGGCTCCCTCACTCACCCGGCTCCCTCACTCACACGGCTCCCTCACTCACACAGCTCCCTCACTCACCCAGCTCCCTCACTCACACAGCTCCCTCACTCACACACTCACACGGCTCCCTCACTCACTCGGCTCCCTCACTCACACAGCTCCCTCACTCACACAGCTCCCTCACTCACCCAGCTCCCTCACTCACACAGCTCCCTCACTCACACAGCTCCCTCACTCACACAGCTCCCTCACTCACACACTCACACGGCTCCCTCGCTCACTCGGCTCCCTCACTCACACAGCTCCCTCACTCACACAGCTCCCTCACTCACACAGCTCCCTCACTCGCCCAGCTCCCTCACTCACACAGCTCCCTCACTCACCCAGCTCCCTCACTCACCCAGCTCCCTCACTCACTCAGCTCCCTCAGTCACACAGCTCCCTCACTCACCCAGCTCCCTCACTCACACAGCTCCCTCACTCACTCACTCACCCAGCTCCCTCAGTCACACGGCTCCCTCACTCACCCAGCTCCCTCACTCACACGGCTCCCTCACTCACACGGCTCCCTCAGTCACCCGGCTCCCTCACTCACACAGCTCCCTCACTCACACAGCTCCCTCACTCACACAGCTCCCTCACTCACACACTCACCCAGCTCCCTCACTCACACAGCTCCCTCAGTCACACAGCTCCCTCAGTCACACAGCTCCCTCACTCACCCAGCTCCCTCACTCACACGGCTCCTTCGCTCACTCGGCTCCCTCACTCACACAGCTCCCTCACTCACTCACTCACCCAGCTCCCTCACTCACACGGCTCCTTCGCTCACTCGGCTCCCTCACTCACACAGCTCCCTCACTCACACGGCTCCCTCGCTCACTCGGCTCCCTCAGTCACACAGCTCCCTCACTCACCCAGATCCCTCACTCACCCAGCTCCCTCACTCACACGGCTCCTTCGCTCACTCGGCTCCCTCACTCACACAGCTCCCTCACTCACTCACTCACCCAGCTCCCTCAGTCACACAGCTCCCTCACTCACCCAGCTCCCTCACTCACCCAGCTCCCTCACTCACACGGCTCCCTCACTCACACGGCTCCCTCAGTCACCCGGCTCCCTCAGTCACCCGGCTCCCTCACTCACACAGCTCCCTCACTCACACAGCTCCCTCACTCACACAGCTCCCTCACTCACTCAGCTCCCTCACTCACACGGCTCCCTCACTCACACGGGTCCCTCAGTCACCCGGCTCCCTCACTCACACAGCTCCCTCACTCACACAGCTCCCTCACTCACACAGCTCCCTCACTCACACAGCTCCCTCACTCACACAGCTCCCTCACTCACACACTCACTCGGCTCCCTCACTCACACAGCTCCCTCGGTCACACACTCACCCAGCTCCCTCACTCACTCACTCACACAGCTCCCTCGGTCACACAGCTCCCTCAGTCACACAGCTCCCTCACTCACACAGCTCCCTCACTCACACACTCACTCGGCTCCCTCACTCACACAGCTCCCTCGGTCACACACTCACCCAGCTCCCTCACTCACTCACTCACACAGCTCCCTCGGTCACACAGCTCCCTCAGTCACACACTCACACAGCTCCCTCACTCACACAGCTCCCTCACTCACACAGCTCCCTCAGTCACACAGCTCCCTCAGTCACCCAGCTCCCTCACTCACACACTCACACGGCTCCTTCGCTCACTCGGCTCCCTCAGTCACACACTCACACAGCTCCCTCACTCACACAGCTCCCTCACTCACACAGCTCCCTCACTCACACAGCTCCCTCACTCACACAGCTCCCTCAGTCACACAGCTCCCTCACTCACTCACTCACCCAGCTCCCTCAGTCACCCAGCTCCCTCACTCACACACTCACCCGGCTCCCTCACTCACCCAGCTCCCTCACTCACCCAGCTCCCTCACTCACACACTCACACGGCTCCCTCGCTCACTCGTCTCCCTCACTCACACATCTCCCTCACTCACCCAGCTCCCTCACTCACACAGCTCCCTCACTCACGCACTCAAACGGCTCCCTCGCTCACTCGGCTCCCTCACTCACACGGCTCCCTCGGTCACACAGCTCCCTGGGTCACACAGCTCCCTCACTCACACGGCTCCCTCGCTCACTCGGCTCCCTCACTCACTCACTCACCCAGCTCCCTCACTCACACAGCTCCCTCCCTCACTCACTCACCCAGCTCCCTCACTCACACAGCTCCCTCACTCACCCAGCTCCCTCGCTCACACAGCTCCCTCACTCACACAGCTCCCTCACTCACCCAGCTCCCTCGCTCACACAGCTCCCTCACTCACACAGCTCCCTCACTCACTCAGCTCCCTCACTCACACACTCACACGGCTCCCTCGCTCACTCGGCTCCCTCACTCACTCACTCACCCAGCTCCCTCACTCACCCAGCTCCCTCACTCACAGCTCCCTCCCTCACTCACTCACCCAGCTCCCTCACTCACACAGCTCCCTCACTCACCCAGCTCCCTCGCTAACACAGCTCCCTCACTCACACAGCTCCCTCACTCACCCAGCTCCCTCGCTCACACAGCTCCCTCACTCACACAGCTCCCTCACTCACTCAGCTCCCTCACTCACACACTCACACGGCTCCCTCGCTCACTCGGCTCCCTCACTCACTCACTCACCCAGCTCCCTCACTCACTCAGCTCCCTCACTCACACACTCACACAGCTCCCTCACTCACTCAGCTCCCTCACTCACACACTCACACGGCTCCCTCAGTCACACAGCTCCCTCACTCACTCAGCTCCCTCAGTCACACAGCTCCCTCACTCACCCAGCTCCCTCACTCACCCAGCTCCCTCACTCACCCAGCTCCCTCACTCACCCAGCTCCCTCACTCACTCAGCTCCCTCACTCACACACTCACACGGCTCCCTCGCTCACCCAGCTCCCTCACTCACCCAGCTCCCTCACTCACTCAGCTCCCTCACTCACACACTCACACGGCTCCCTCGCTCACTCGGCTCCCTCACTCACACGGCTCCCTCACTCACACACTCACCCAGCTCCCTCACTCACACAGCTCCCTCACTCACCCAGCTCCCTCACTCACTCAGCTCCCTCACTCACACACTCACACGGCTCCCTCGCTCACTCGGCTCCCTCACTCACACGGCTCCCTCACTCACACACTCACCCAGCTCCCTCAGTCACACAGCTCCCTCACTCACCCAGCTCCCTCACTCACTCAGCTCCCTCACTCACACACTCACACGGCTCCCTCGCTCACTCGGCTCCCTCACTCACACGGCTCCCTCACTCACACACTCACCCAGCTCCCTCACTCACCCAGCTCCCTCACTCACCCAGCTCCCTCACTCACCCAGCTCCCTCACTCACACAGCTCCCTCACTCACACAGCTCCCTCACTCACACAGCTCCCTCACTCACACAGCTCCCTCAGTCACACACTCACACGGCTCCCTCACTCACACGGCTCCCTCACTCACCCAGCTCCCTCACTCACTTAGCTCCCTCACTCACACACTCACACGGCTCCCTCGCTCACTCGGCTCCCTCACTCACACGGCTCCCTCGCTCACCCAGCTCCCTCACTCACTCAGCTCCCTCAGTCACATGGTCTTGTTTGTTTGTGAAATTCTGTCTTGTGGGGGAGGGTTTTCCAATCTCACTCTGCCCTGAAGCAGCAAAATTAATAATCCAGCTACCTGTCTGCCCTCAGCTGAACCTGTTAATCTGTCCGGGCCTTGGCTTCAATGTCTAAGTTCTTTATTTCTAACTGCTCCCTCACTATATCGAACCTCAGCTCCTTGACTGAGCCAAGCTCGGCTTGTTTTGATGATCTGGTGAGAGCGAATGTCACACATAAGCTCAGGTGTTTATGTAACGTCGGGAGAAACCCAGGGAGCTGGCACGTTGCCATATTATTGGGGAAATATGAGGTCATGTTTATTTCTGTTGTGTTTGTGTTCCTCCTCTACACTGTCTGAGAAAGAAAAACATCAGAACACGAGGCAAAGTCAGATTCATTATCCACCCTGACCTTTCCCTGGGTGTCAGGTCTCAGGTCGCTCAAACAGGCCCATCACCGCCCATTCATTTCTTTAGCATCCTGACGTAGTTTCTTCAATCCTAGCAAATGCACACAATCTTCTTCAAATCTTCCCCCATCTTCCACTATTGTCCTCCCTCCCTCCGTCCCTCGCTCCCTCGCTCACTCACTCCCTCCCTCCCTCCGTCCCTCCTCCCTCTCTCCCTCACTCACTCCCTCGCTCACTCCCTCGCTCACTCCCTCCCTCCCTCTGTCCCAACCGCCCTCCCTCCCTCCCTCTGTCCCTCCGTCCCTCCCTCCCTCCCTCCGTCGCTCCCCCCTCCCTCCGTCCCTTCCCCCTCCCTCCGTCCCTTCCTCCCTCCCTCCCTCCATCCCACCCTCCCTACCGCCCTCCCTCCCTCCGTTTGTCCCTCCCTCCGTCCCTCCCTCCCGCCCTCCCTCATTCCCTCCCTCCCACCCGCCGTCCCTCCCTCCCGCCCTCCCTCATTCCCTCCCTCCCGCCCTCCCTCATTCCCTCCCTCCCACCTGCCGTCCCTCCCTCCCTCTCTCCGTCCCTCCTTTCATCCTCCCTCCCTCCCTCCATCCCTCCCTCACATCCACCCTCCCTCCTGCCCACCATCCCTCCCTCCGTTCCTCACTCCCGCCCTCCCTCCATCCCTCCCTCTGTCCCACCCTCCCTACCACCCTCCCTCCCTCCGTTCGTCCCACCCTCCCGCCCTCCCTCATTCCCCCCCTCCCACCCGCCGTCCCTCCCTCCCTCTCTCCGTCCCTCCTTTCATCCGTCCCTCCCTCCATCCCTCCCTCACATCCACCCTCCCTCCTGCCCACCATCCCTCCCTCCGTTCCTCGCTCCCGCCCTCCCTACATCCCTCCCTCCATCCCTCCCTCCGTCCCACCCTCCCTACCGCCCTCCCTCCCTCCGTTCGTCCCTCCCTCCGACCCTCCCTCCCGCCCTCCCTCATTCCCTCCCTCCCTCCCTCATTCCCTCCCTCCCACCCGCCGTCCCTCCCTCCCTCTTTCCGTCCCTCCCTCCCTCTCTCCGACCCTCCTTTCATCCGTCCCTCCTTCCCTCCCTCCATCCCTCCCTCACATCCACCCTCCCTCCTGCCCACCATCCCTCCCTCCGTTCCTCACTCCCGCCCTCCCTCCATCCCTCCCTCCATCCCTCCCTCCCTACCACCCTGCATCCCTCCCTCCCTCCCTTCCTCCATCCCTCCCTCCCTCCCTCCATTCCACCAGCCCACCCACCATCCCTCCCTCCCTCCGTCCCACCCTCATTCTGTCCCTCCCTCCGTCACTCCCTCCCTCCATCCCTCCCTACCTCCATCCCTCCCTCCCTCTGTCCCTCCCTCCCACCATCCATCCCTCTGTCCCTCCTTCCCGCCCTCCCTCCCGCCGTCCCTCCCTCCCTCCGTCCGTCCCTCCCTCCCTCCATCCCTCCCTCCATCCCTCCCTCCATCCCTCCCTCCCTCCATCCCTCCCTCCCTCCCTCCTTCCCTCCCTCCAGTCCCTCCCTCCCTCCTTCCCTTCCTCCACCCCTCCCTCCCTCCACCCCTCCCTCCCTTCCTCCCTCCATCCGTCCCTCCCTCTTTCTGTCCCTCCCTCCGTCACTCGCTCCCTCCATCCCTCCCTCCCTCTGTCCCTCCCTCCATCCCTTCCTCCCTCTGCCCCTCCCTCCATCCCTCCCTCCGTCCGTCCCTCCCACCCTACCGCCCTCCCTCCCTACCTCCCTCCCTCCCTCCGTCTCTCCCTCATTCCGTCCCTCTCTCCCACCCTCCGTCCTTCCCTCCCGCCCTCTCTCATTCCCTCCCTCCCGCCGTCCCTCCCTATCTCCGTCCCTCCTTTCGTCCATCCCTCCCTCCATCCCTCCATCCCTCCCTCCCATCCACCCTCCCTCCCGCCCACCATCCCTCCATCCGTTCCTCACTCCCTTGCTCCCGCCCTCCCTCCATCCCTCCTTCCGTCCCTCCCTCCCTACCACCCTCCCTCCCTCCGTCCCTCCCTCCCTCTCTTCCTCCATCCCTCCCTCCCTCCCTCCCTTCATTCCACAATCCCTCCCTCCCTCCCTCCATCACACCCTCATTCTGTCCCTCCCTCCGTCACTCCCTCCCTCCATCCCTCCCTCCCTCTGTCCCTCCCTCCCACAATCCCTCCCTCTGTCCCTCCTTCCCGACGTCCCTCCCTCCTTCCCGCCCTCCCTCCCCCCTCCTTCCCTCCCTCCCTCCCTTCCTCCATCCCTCCCTCCCTCCCTTCCTCCATCCCTCCCTCCCTCCATTCCACCATCCCGCCCGCCGTCCCTCCCTCCCTCCATCCCTCCCTCCCTCCCTCCATCCGTCCCACCCTCTCTCCCTCCGTCCCTCCCTCCTTCTGTCCCTCCCTCCGTCACTCCCTCCATCCCTCCCTCCCTCCCCTCCATCCCTCCATCCCTCCCTCCATCTGTCCCTCCCTCCATCCCTCCCTCTGTCCCTCCTTCCTGCCCTCCCTCCCGCCATCCCTCCCTCCCTCCGTCCGTCCGTCCATCCCTCCCTCCCGCCCTCCCTCATTCCCTCCCTCCCGCCATCCCTCCCTCCCTCGCTCCATCCCTCCTTTCGTCCGTCCCTCCCTCCCCCCCTCCCTCCATCTCTCCCTCCATCCGTCCCTCCCTCCCTCCGTCCCTCCCTCCTTCCGTCACTCCCTCCTTCTGTCCCTCCCTCCGTCACTCCCTCCCTCCTTCCCTCCCTCCCTCTGTCCCTCCCTCCCCCCCTCCGTCCCTCCCTCCCTCCTGCACTCCCTCCCTCCCGCACTCCCTCCCTCCCTCCAGTCCCTCCTTCCCTCCCTCCCTCCCTTCCTCCATCCCTCCCTCCCTCCCTTCCTCCATCCCTCCCTCCCTCCATTCCACCATCCCGCCCGCCGTCCCTCCCTCCCTCCATCCCTCCCTCCCTCCCTCCATCCGTCCCACCCTCTCTCCCTCCGTCCCTCCCTCCTTCTGTCCCTCCCTCCGTCACTCCCTCCCTCCATCCCTCCCTCCCTCCCCTCCATCCCTCCATCCCTCCCTCCATCTGTCCCTCCCTCCATCCCTCCCTCTGTCCCTCCCTCCATCCCTCCCTCTGTCCCTCCTTCCTGCCCTCCCTCCCGCCATCCCTCCCTCCGTCCGTCCGTCCATCCCTCCCTCCCGCCCTCCCTCATTCCCTCCCTCCCGCCATCCCTCCCTCCCTCGCTCCATCCCTCCTTTCGTCCGTCCCTCCCTCCCACCCTCCCTCCATCTCTCCCTCCATCCGTCCCTCCCTCCCTCCGTCCCTCCCTCCCTCCGTCCCTCCCTCCCTCCGTCCCTCCCTCCTTCCGTCCCTCCCTCCTTCTGTCCCTCCCTCCGTCACTCCCTCCTTCTGTCCCTCCCTCCGTCACTCCCTCCCTCCTTCCCTCCCTCCCTCCCTCCCTCTGTCCCTCCCTCCCAACCTCCCTCCACCCCTAACTCTGTCCCTCCTTCCCTCCCTCCCTCCCTCCCTCCATTCGTCCCTCCCTCCCGCCCGCCGTCCCTCCCTCCCTCCCTCCCTCCCGCCCGCCGTCCCTCCCTCCCTCCCTCCCTCCTTCACTCCCTCCTTCACTCCCTCCCTCCCTCCATCCCTCCCTCCCTCCCACCCTCCCTCCCTCTCACCCTCCCTCCCTCTGTCCCTCCTTCCTGCCCTCCCTCCCGCCATCCCTCCCTCCCGCCCTCCCTCCGTCCATCCCTCCGTCCCTCCCTCCTTCTGTCCCTCCCTCCGTCACTCCCTCCTTCTGTCCCTCCCTCCGTCACTCCCTCCCTCCTTCCCTCCCTCCCTCCCTCTGTCCCTCCCTCCCAACCTCCCTCCACCCCTCACTCTGTCCCTCCTTCCCTCCCTCCCTCCCTCCATTCGTCCCTCCCTCCCTACCGCCAGTCCCTCCCTCCCTCCCTCCATTCCACCATCCCGCCCGCCGTCCCTCCCTCCCTCCCTCCTTCACTCCCTCCCTCCCTCCATCCCTCCCTCCCTCTGTCCCTCCCTCCCACCCTCCCTCCCTCTGTCCCTCCTTCCTGCCCTCCCTCCCGCCATCCCTCCCTCCCGCCCTCCCTCCGTCCATCCCTCCCTCCCTCCCTACCTCCGTCTCTCCCTCCATCCCTCATTCCGTCCCTCCCTCATTCCGTCTCTCCCTCCTTCCCGCCCTCCCTCATTCCCTCCCTCCCGCCCTCTCTCCGTCCCTCCTTTCGTCCATCCCTCCCTCCCGCCCTCCCTCCATCCCTCCCTCCCATCCACCCTCCCTCCCGCCCGCCGTCCCTCCCTCCCTCCGTCACTCCCTCTCTCCCTCCATCCGTCCCCTCCCTCCCTCCGTCCCGCCCTCCTTCTGTCCCTCCCTCCGTCACTCCCTCCCTCTGTCCCTCCCTCCTACCCTCCCTCCATCCCTCCCTCTGTCCCTCCTTCCCGCCCTCCTGCCGTCCCTCCATCCGTCCCGCCCGCCCTCCGTCCCTCCCTCCCTCCCTCCGTCCTGCCCTCCCTCCGTCCGTCCCCCCCTCCCTCCCTCCCTCACTCCCTCCCTCCCTCCTGCCCTCCCACCCGCCCTCCCGCTCACCCTCCCTCCCTCCCTCCTGCTCGTCCTTCCTCCCTCCCTCCCTCCCGCCCGCTCGTCCTTCCTCCTTCACTCCCGCCGTCCCTCCCTCCCTCCCCGTCCCTCGCTCTCTCCCTCCTTTCCTCCCTCTCTCCCTCCATCCCTCCCTCCCCCCGCTCATCCTTCCTCCCTCCCGCTCTCGCTTCCTCCCTCCCGCCCTCGCTCCCTCCCTGTCTCCCACCCTCTCTCCCTCCCTCGCTCCCTCCCTCTCTCCCGCCCTCGCTCCCTCCCTCTCTCCTGCCCTCGCTCCTTCCCTCCCGCCCTCGCTCCCTCCCTCCCTCCCGCCCTCGCTCCCTCCCTCCCGCCCTCGCTCCCTCCCTCCTTCACGCCCTCGCTCCCTCCCTCCCGCCCTCGCTCCCTCTCTCACTCCTGCCCTCCCTCCCTCCCGCTCGTCCTTCCTCCCTCCCTCCCTCCCTCCTGCCCGTTCGTCCTTCCTCCTTCCCTCCTGCCGTCCCTCCCTCCCGCCCTCGCTTCCTCCCTGTCTCCCGCCTCCTCCCTGTCTCCCGCCCTCCCTCCCGCCCGCCCTCCCTGTCTCCCACCCTCGATCCTTCCCTCCTGCCCGCCCTCCCTGTCTCCCCCCGCCCTCCCGCGCGCTCGCTCCCCTCTCACTGAAACTCTCTGTGGAGGTGCAGAGTTCCTGTTTCAGGCTGATGACCTAGCAACAGAATTGGGGAAGAGACGTAGCAGATTTGAAGCAGATTCAGGAATAGGAAGAGGGACTAGACCAGGAGCAGGCCATTCGGCCCCTCGATCCTGCTCCGCCATTTAATAAGAGTATGGCTGATCTGATAACCTCAAATCTGCTTCCCGCCTACCCCTCCGATAACCTTTCACCCCTTTGGTTACCAAGAATCGATCCACCTCTGCCTTAAAAACGTGCAAAGATCTGCTTCCAGGGAGAGAGTTCCGAAAACTCCCAATCCTCGGACACAAAGAATTTCACCTCTTTTCCATTTTAAATGGGTGACCTCTCATTTTTACACAGGGTCACGGCAAGGTTCAGCGAGCGAGCAAACATCTGGCAAATGGAGGATAATGTGGGCAGATGTGAAATGGTTCAGTTTGGAAGGAATCCGTGCTTCAGCAGCACGGAAAACATGACTGTTTAGCAAGGACCTCCCATCCGGAGTGTTGGGAAAGTTTGGAAATGGATTCTGGGTCGGGATCACTTCTGCTTTTCTTTCCTCACTAGGAAACGACCTGTTCCTGGTGGCTGTCCATGAGCTCGGCCACGCCCTGGGCCTCGAGCACTCCAATGATCCCAGCGCAATCATGGCTCCTTTCTATCAATATATGGATACAGAAAACTTCAAACTCCCGCAGGATGATTTACAAGGCATTCAGAAGATTTATGGTGTGTTCGCTGAACATTGACCTTTTCATTCCCTCAGTCAGCCTGTGCCAACTTCCCCAATCTCTTGTACTGCCCCTCACCCTGTTCGCTTGGGAGGCATCGCAAAGGCAGTTACAGTATAACTGGCTTCCTCCCTAATCACATCCCAGACCAGCCTCCCGGGAGAGGGAACGGCGGATTTGGGATGTACAAGTGAAGAAATCCGTCCATTTCCAATCTCGTCATTTTGACCATTTCCTGCTGGGAAATCACCCCGTCACCCAGCTCCCCGTCACCCAGCTCCCCGTCACCCCATCACCCCGTCACCCAGCTCCCCGTCACCCAGCTCCCCGTCACCCATCACCCCGTCACCCAGCTCCCCGTCACCCAGCTCCCCGTCACCCAGCTCCCCGTCACCCAGCTCCCCGTCACCCAGCTCCCCGTCACCCAGCTCCCCGTCACCCCGCTCCCCGTCACCAGCTCCCCGTCACCCCGCTCCCCGTCACCCAGCTCCCCGTCACCCAGCTCCCCGTCACCCCGCTCCCCGTCACCCAGCTCCCCGTCACCCAGCTCCCCGTCACCCAGCTCCCCGTCACCCAGCTCCCCGTCACCCCGTCACCCAGCTCCCCGTCACCCAGCTCCCCGTCACCCAGCTCCCCATCACCCCGTCACCCAGCTCCCCGTCACCCCGCTCCCCATCACCCCGTCACCCAGCTCCCCGTCACCCCGTCACCCAGCTCCCCGTCACCCCGCTCCCCGTCACCCAGCTCCCCGTCACCCCGCTCCCCGTCACCCCGTCACCCAGCTCCCCGTCACCCCGCTCCCCGTCACCCAGCTCCCCGTCACCCCCGTCACCCAGCTCCCCGTCACCCCCGTCACCCAGCTCCCCGTCACCCCGCTCCCCGTCACCCCGCTCCCCGTCACCCAGCTCCCCGTCACCCAGCTCCCCGTCACCCAGCTCCCCATCACCCCGTCACCCAGCTCCCCGTCACCCCGCTCCCCATCACCCCGTCACCCAGCTCCCCGTCACCCCGTCACCCAGCTCCCCGTCACCCAGCTCCCCGTCACCCAGCTCCCCGTCACCCCGCTCCCCATCACCCCCGTCACCCAGCTCCCCGTCACCCCGCTCCCCATCACCCCGTCACCCAGCTCCCCGTCACCCCCGTCACCCAGCTCCCCGTCACCCAGCTCCCCGTCACCCAGCTCCCCGTCACCCCGCTCCCCGTCACCCCCATCACCCCGTCACCCCATCACCCCGTCACCCCATCACCCCGTCACCCAGCTCCCCGTCACCCAGCTCCCCGTCACCCAGCTCCCCGTCACCCAGCTCCCCGTCACCCAGCTCCCCGTCACCCCGCTCCCCGTCACCCCGCTCCCCGTCACCCAGCTCCCCGTCACCCTGCTCCCCGTCACCCAGCTCCCCGTCACCCAGCTCCCCGTCACCCAGCTCCCCGTCTCCCCAGCTCCCCGTCACCCCACTCCCCGTCACCCCGCTCCCCGTCACCCCGCTCCCCGTCACCCCGCTCCCCGTCACCCAGCTCCCCGTCACCCCGCTCCCCGTCACCCCACTCCCCATCACCCTGTCACCCCGCTCCCCGTCACCCCCGCTCCCCGTCACCCCCGCTACCCGTCACCCCGCTCCCCGTCACCCAGCTCCCCGTCACCCCGCTCCCCGTCACCCAGCTCCCCGTCTCCCCAGCTCCCCGTCACCCCGCTCCCCGTCACCCAGCTCCCCGTCACCCAGCTCCCCGTCACCCAGCTCCCCGTCACCCAGCTCCCCGTCACCCAGCTCCCCGTCACCCCGCTCCCCGTCACCCCGCTCCCCGTCACCCCCGCTCCCCGTCACCCCGCTCCCCGTCACCCCCGCTCCCCGTCACCCCGCTCCCCGTCACCCCGCTCCCCGTCACCCCGCTCCCCGTCACCCCACTCCCCATCACCCTGTCACCCCACTCCCCGTCACCCTGTCACCCCGCTCCCCGTCACCCCGCTCCCCGTCACCCCGCTCCCCACCACCCTGCTCCCCGTCACCCAATCACCCTGTCACCCCGTCACCCCATCACCCCGTCACCCCGCTCCCCGTCACCCCGTCTCCCCAGCTCCCCGTCACCCCGCTCCCCATCACCCCGTCAACCCGTCACCCCGCTCCCCGTCACCCCATCACCCTGCTCCCCGTAACCCTGCTCCCCGTTACCCCGTCACCCCGCTCCCCGTCACCCCGTCTCCCCAGCTCCCCGTTACCCCGCTCCCCGTCACCCCGTCATCCCGCTCCCCGTCACCCGTCACCCCACTCCCCGTCACCCATCACCCTGTCACCCCGCTCCCCGTCACCCCGCTCCCCGTCACCCCGCTCCCCGTCACCCCGCTCCCCGTCACCCCGCTCCCCGCCACCCCGCTCCCCGTCACCCATCACCCCGTCACCCTGTCACCCCGCTCCCCGTCACCCCGCTCCCCGTCACCCCGCTCCCCTTCACCCCGCTCCCCATCACCCTGTCACCCCGCTCGCCGTCACCCCGCTACCCCGCTCCCCGTCACCCCGCTCCCCGTCACCCCGCTCCCCGTCACCCCGCTCCCCGTCACCCCGCTCACCGTCACCCAGCTCCCCGTCAACCCATCACCCCGTCACCCCGCTCCCCGTCACCCAGCTCCCCGTCACCCCGCTCCCCGTCACCCCGCTCCCCGTCACCCCGCTCCCCGTCACCCCGCTCCCCGTCACCCCGCTCCCCGTCACCCCGCTCCCCGTCACCCCGCTCCCCGTCACCCCCGCTCCCCGTCACCCCGCTCCCCGTCATCCCGCTCCCCGTCACCCCGCTCCCCGTCACCCTGTCACCCCGCTCCCCGTCACCCCGCTCCCCGTCACCCCGCTCCCCGTCACCCCGCTCCCCGTCACCCCGCTCCCCGTCACCCCGCTCCCCGTCACCCAGCTCCCCGTCACCCAGCTCCCCGTCACCCCGCTCCCCGTCACCCCGCTCCCCGTCACCCCGCTCCCCGTCACCCAGCTCCCCGTCACCCCGCTCCCCGTCATCCCGCTCCCCGTCACCCGCTCCCCGTCACCCCCGCTCCCTGTCACCCTGTCACCCCGCTCCCCGTCACCCAGCTCCCCGTCACCCTGTCACCCCGCTCCCCGTCACCCCGCTCCCCGTCACCCCGCTACCCGTCACCCCGTCACCCTGCTCCCCGTCACCCCCGCTCCCCGTCACCCATCACCCCGTCACCCTGTCACCCCGCTCCCCGTCACCCCGCTCCCCGTCACCCCGCTCCCCGTCACCCCGCTCCCCGTCACCCCCGCTCCCCGTCGCCCCGCTCCCCGTCGCCCGCTCCCCGTCGCCCCGCTCCCCGTCGCCCCGCTCCCTCGCCCCGCTCCCCGTCGCCCCGCTCCCCGTCGCCCCGTCACCCCCTCACCCCGTCACCCCCGCTTCCCGTCACCCCGTCACCCCGTCCCATTTGTGAATGGAAGAGGGTCCCCGACCCCCCCTCCTGCACACACCGCCACCCACACAGGGCACCCCCAGCCTGATCGCCAGCACACAATTGCAGGCATGGAACCCTGCCAGCACCACCTGGGCACATTATCAGTGCCAGGCTGGCACTGCCAGGGTACCTAGGTGTAACCGGCAATGCCAGAATATCACCCTGCCAAAGGGGCACGCACCTGGGGGCCGCCGAACTGCGAGGGGAACACCACAAGTGCCGTTCCGTGGGGGGGGGAGTCTGTACGCAGTGGGGGTGATTTGTGCTGGGCAGAGATGGAGCCCGTGACCCTGATGGCATCAGTTCTTTCAGGGGGGAGCTGTGCTCAGGGGAGGGGCTGTGCATGGCGGGGGGGGGGGGGGGGCTGTGCAGGGTGGGGGGGAGCTGTGCACAGTGGGGGGCTGTGCACAGGGGACAGGGATGGGGGGCTGTGCACGTGGGGGGGGGCTCTGCCCGGGGGTGTCTCTGCACGTGGGGGGGGCTGTGCACGTGGGGGGGGGGGGGCTGTGCACGTGGGGGGGGGGCTGTGCACGTGGGGGGGGGGGGGCTGTGCACGGGGGGGGGGGCTGTGCACGGGGGGGGGGCTGTGCACGGGGGGGGGCTGTGCACGGGGGGGGGCTGTGCACGGGGGGGGGGGCTGTGCACGGGGGGGGGGGCTGTGCACGGGGGGGGCTGTGCACGGGGGGGGCTGTGCACGGGGGGGCTGTGCACGGGGGGGGGCTGTGCACGGGGGGGGGGTGGCTGTGCACGGGGGGGGTGCAGTACAGTCTGTTGCCTTGTCCTGTGTAGGTTGGAACCCACACATTAATTCTGTGTCTTTGTGCAGGTCCCCCGACCGAGGTTCTGGAACCCACGCGACCGCTGCCCACACTGTCTGCTCGCAGGATCCACTCCACCTCGGAGAGGAAACATGACCGCCAATCCCGGCCTCCTCGGCCTCCCTCGGGGGAGAGACCCTTCTATCCAGGCTCAAAAACCCAACATTTGCGACGGACATTTCAACACAGTGGCTTTATTCCGAGGGGAAATGTTTGTTTTCAAGGTGAGTGATCCCCCCCATCCCCCTCACTCACCCCCCCTCCCAATCACCCCTCCTTCACCCCCCCTCACCATCACCTCCCTCCCCATCACCCCCCTCCCAATCACCCCCCCTTCACCCCCACCTCCCCATAACCCTCCTCACTCACCCCCCTCCCCATCACCCCCCATTCATCCCCCTCCCCATCACCCCCACCATCACCCCCTCCCTCACTCACCCCCCTCCCCATCACCCCCTCCCCATCACCCCCTCCCCATCACCCCCCTCCCCATCACCCCCTCCCCATCACCCCCTCCCCATCACCCCCCTCCCCATCACCCCCCTCCCAATCACCCCCCCTTCACCCCCACATCCCCATAACCCCCTCCTCACTCATCACCCCCCTCCCCATCACCCCCCCTCCCAATCACCCCCCCTTCACCCCACCTCCCCATAACCCTCCCTCACTCACCCCCCTCCCCATCACCCCCCATTCATCCCCCTCCCCATCACCCCCCCATCACCCCCTCCCTCACTCACCCCCCCTCCCTCACTCACCCCCCTCCCCATCACCCCCTCCCCATCACCCCCTCCCCATCACCCCCTCCCCATCACCCCCCTCCCCATCACCCCCCTCCCCATCACCCCCCTCCCCATCACCCCCCTCCCCATCACCCCCCTCCCAATCACCCCCCCTCCCAATCACCCCCCCTTCACCCCCACCTCCCCCATAACCCCCTCCTCACTCATCACCCCCCTCCCCATCACCCCCCTCCCAATCACCCCCCCTTCACCCCCACCTCCCCATAACCCTCCCTCACTCACCCCCTCCCCATCACCCCCCATTCATCCCCCTCCCCATCACCCCCCATCACCCCCTCCCTCACTCACCCCCCTCCCATTCACCCCCTCCCATCAACCACTCCCCATCACCCCCCTCCCCATCACCCCCCTCCCATCACCCCCCTCCAATCACCCCCCCTTCACCCCCACCTCCCCATAACCCCCTCCTCACTCATCACCCCCTCCCCATCACCCCCCTCACCATCACCCCCTCCCAATCACCCCCCCTTCACCCCCACCTCCCCATAACCCTCCCTCACTCACCCCCTCCCATTCACCCCTCCCCATCAACCACTCCCCATCACCCCCCCTCCCCATCACCTCCCTCCCCTTCACCCCCCCTCCCCATCACCCCCCCCTTCACCCCCCTCACCATCAACCCCCTCCCTCACTCACCCCCCTCCCCATCACCCCCCCTTCACCCCCCTCACCATCAACGCCCTCCCTCACTCACCCCCCTCCCCATCACCCCCCCATCACCCCCTCCCTCACTCACCCCCCCTCCCCATCACCCCCTCCCCATCACCCCCTCCCCATCACCCCATCCCCATCACCCCCACCCAATCACCCCCCCTTCACCCCCACCTCCCCATAACCACCTCCTCACTCATCACCCCCTCCCCATCACCCCCCTCCCCATCACCCCTCTCCCCATCACCCCCTTCCCCATTACCCCCCTCCCAATCACCCCCCCTTCACCCCCCACCTCCCCATAACCCTCCCTCACTCACCCCCCCCTCCCCATCACCCCCCCATTCATCCCCTCCCCATCACCCCCTCCCTCACTCACCCCCCTCCCCATCAACCACTCCCCATCACCCCCCTCCCCATCACCTCCCTCCCCATCACCTCCCTCCCCTTCACCCCCCTCCCCATCACCCCCCCCTTCACCCCCCTCACCATCAACCCCCTCGCCCACTCACCCCCCTCCCCCATCACCCCCCCTTCACCCCCCTCACCATCAACGCCCTCCCTCACTCACCCCCCTCCCCATCACCCCCCCATCACCCCCTCCCTCACTCACCCCCCCTCCCCATCACCCCCTCCCCATCACCCCCTCCCCATCACCCCCTCCCCATCACCCCCTCCCCATCACCCCCTCCCCATCACCCCCTCCCCATCACCCCCTCCCCATCACCCCCTCCCCATCACCCCCTCCCCATCACCCCTCCCCATCACCCCCCTCCCCATCACCCCCCTCCCCATCATCCCCTCCCCATCACCCCCCTCCCCATCACCCCTCTCCCCATCACCCCCCTCCCATCACCCCCCCTTCACCCCCCTCCCCATCACCGCCCCATCACCCCTCCCTCATTCACCCCCCTCCCCATCACCCCCCCTTCACCCCCCCCATCACCCCCTCCCTCACTCACCCCCCTCCCCATCACCCCCCCTCCCTTCACCCCCCTCCCCATCACCCCCCTCCCCATCACCCCTCCCCATCAACCACCCCCATCACCCCCCCCTCCCCATCACCTCCCTCCCCTTCACCCCCCCACCCCATCACCCCCCCTTCACCCCCCTCACCATCAACCCCCACCCTCACTCACCCCCCTCCCCATCACCCCCCTCACCATCAACGCCCCCCTCACTCACCCCCCTCCCCATCACCCCCTCATCACCCCCTCCCTCACTCACCCCCCCCCCCATCACCCCCTCCCCATCACCCCCTCCCCATCACCCCCTCCCCACCACCCCCTCCCCACCACCCCCTCCCCATCACCCCCCTCCCCATCACCCCCCTCCCCATCACCCCCTCCCCATCACCCCCTCCCCATCACCCCCTCCCCATCACCCCCTCCCCATCACCCCCTCCCCATCACCCCCTCCCATCACCCCCTCCCCATCACCCCCCTCCCCATCACCCCCCTCCCATCACCCCCTCCCCATCACCCCCCTCCCCATCACCCCCCTCCCCATCACCCCCCCTCCCCATCACCCCCCTCCCCATCACCCCCCTCCCCATCACCCCCCTCCCCATCACCCCCCCCTTCACCCCCCTCACCATCAACCCCCTCCCTCACTCACCCCCCTCCTCATCACCCCCTTCACCCCCCCATCACCCCCTCCCTCACTCACCCCCCTCCCCATCACCCCCCCTTCACCCCCCATCACCCCCTCCCTCACTCACCCCCCTCCCCATCACCCCCCTCCCCTTCACCACCCCTCCCCATCACCCCCCCCCCATCACCCCCCCTTCACCCCCCTCCCCATCACCCCCCTCCCCATCACCCCCCTCCCCATCACCCCCCCTCCCCATCACCCCCCTCCCCATCACCCCCCTCCCCATCACCCCCCTCCCCATCACCCCCCTCCCCATCACCCCCCTCCCCTTCACCCCCCTCCCCATCACACCCCTCCCCATCACACCCCTCCCCATCACACCCCTCCCCATCACACCCCTCCCCATCACACCCCTCCCCATCACACCCCTCCCCATCACACCCCTCCCCATCACACCCCTCCCCATCACACCCCTCCCCATCACACCCCTCCCCATCACACCCCTCCCATCACCCCCCTCCCCATCACCCCCTCCCCATCACCCCCCCTTCACCCCCCTCCCCTTCACCCCCCCATCACCCCCTCCCTCACTCACCCCCCCTCCCCATCACCCCCCTCCCCTTCACCCCCCTCCCCATCACCCCCCCATCACCCCCCTTCACCCCCCCTCCCCATCACCCCCCTCCCCATCACCCCCCTCCCCATCACCCCCCTCCCCATCACCCCCCTCCCCATCACCCCCCTCCCCATCACCCCCTCCCCTTCACCCCCCTCCCCATCACACCCCTCCCCATCACCCCGCTCCCCATCACCCCCCTCCCCTTCACCCCCCTCCCCATCACCCCCCTCCCCATCACCCCCTCCCTCACTCACCCCCCTCCCCATCACCCCCCCTTCACCCCCCCATCACCCCCTCCCTCACTCACCCCCCTCCCCATCACCCCCTCCCCTTCACCCCCCCTCCCCATCACCCCCCCTCCCCATCACCCCCCCCATCACCCCCCCCTTCACCCCCCTCCCCATCACCCCCCTCCCCATCACCCCCCTCCCCATCACCCCCCTCCACATCACCCCCCTCCCCATCACCCCCCTCCCCATCACCCCCCTCCACATCACCCCCCTCCCCATCACCCCCCTCCCCATCACCCCCCTCCCCATCACCCCCCCTTCACCCCCCTCCCCATCACCCCCCCTTCCATCAACCCCCTCCCTCACTCACCCCCCTCCCCATCACCCCCCCCTTCACCCCCCATCACCCCCTCCCTCACTCACCCCCCTCCCCATCACCCCCCCTTCACCCCCCATCACCCCCTCCCACACTCACCCCCCCTCCCCATCACCCCCCCTCCCCTTCACCCCCCTCCCCATCACCCCCCTTCACCCCCCTCCCCATCACCCCCCTCCCCATCACCCCCCTCCCCATCACCCCCCCTCCCCCATCACCCCCCTCCACATCACCCCCCTCCCCATCACCCCCCTCCCCTTCACCCCCCTCCCCTTCACCCCCCTCCCCATCACACCCCTCCCCATCACCCCCCTCCCCATCACACCCCTCCCCATCACACCCCTCCCATCACCCCCCTCCCCATCACCCCCCCTCCCCATCACCCCCCTCCCCATCACCCCCCCTTCACCCCCCTCCCCATCACCCCCCCCCGTCACCCCCTCATCATCAACCCCCTCCCTCACTCACCCCCCTCCCCATCACCCCCCCCTTCACCCCCCCCTTCACCCCCCATCACCCCCTCCCTCACTCACCCCCCTCCCCATCACCCCCCTCCCCATCACCCCCCTCCCCATCACCCCCCTCCCCATCACCCCCCTCCCCATCAACCCCCCTTCCCTTCACCCCCCTCCCCCTTCACCCCCCCTCCCCATCACCCCCCTCCCCATCACCCCCCTCCCCTTCACCCCCCTCCCCATCACCCACCTCCCCATCACCCCCCTCCCCATCACCCCCCTCCCCATCACCCCCCTCCCCATCACCCCCCTCCCCATCACCCCCCTCCCCATCACCCCCCTCCCCATCACCCCCCTCCCCATCACCCCCCTCCCCTTCACCCCCCTCCCCTTCACCCCCCTCCCCTTCACACCCCTCCCCTTCACCCCCCTCCCCATCACCCCCTCCCCCATCACCCCCTCCCATCACCCCCCTCCCCATCACCCCCCTCCCCATCACCCCCCTCCCCATCACCCCCCTCCCCATCACCCCCCCCTTCACCCCCCTCCCCATCACCCCCCCTTCACCCCCCTCCCCATCACCCCCCTCCCCATCACCCCCCCTTCACCCCCCTCCCCATCACCCCGCTCCCCATCACCCCCCTCCCCATCACCCCCCTCCCATCACACCTCTCCCCATCACACCTCTCCCCATCACCCCCCTCCCCATCACCCCCCTCCCAATCATCCCCCCCCAATCATCCCCCCTTCACCCCCCCTCCCCATAACCCTCCCTCACTCACCCCCCTCTCCATCTGCCCCCCTTCAGCCCCTCTCTCCTCATCACCCCCTCCCTATCATCCCCCTCCCGCATCACCCCCCCCACTCCCTTCACCCCTCCACTTGCCCTCACCCCCACCCCTCACCTCTCCATCCCCTCATAAATTGGAGTAGGAAAGGGAAGGGTGGGGAGGGAGTGTGGGATGAGCTGTGGGGGTGAGTGAGTTTTGTACAGGGTGAACATAGTGGGCGCCCGAAAGGCACCTCGCCACGACACCGCGTGACCTTTGACAGCCGGGAGACCCCGCCCCCAGGGTTGCAAAGCCTCGCGGGATGTTGCGATGTGAACCCCGTCCATTGTGGGCAGGATCACCTTTTAGCAAATCTGCATCTTAGAGCGAGACAGGTAGCCTCACTTTAATGTGCAGATTCCCAAGGTTCCTGAGGATTTGGGATTCATCCCCTTCGCCTCGGAGATCTCGGGCGAGCGCTGTTCAGCTCTCATCCCCACAAACGGGGACCAGACGGAACGGCACTTGTGGTGTTCCCCTCGCGGTTCGGCGGCCCCCAGGTGCGTGCCCCTTTGGCAGGGTGATATCCTGGCACTGCCGGTTACACCTAGGTACCCTGGCAGTGCCAGCCTGGCACTGATAATGTGCCCAGGTGGTGCTGGCAGGGTTCCATGCCTGCAATTGTGTGCAGGCGATCAGGCTGGGGGTGCCCTGTGTGGGTGGCGGTGTGTGCAGGAGGGGGGGCCGGGGGACCCTCTCCCATTCACAAATGGTGTCCCGATCTCTCGCTTCCATCAGGAGTTCCAGCAAGTGGAGCTCTTCATGTAGAAAGCATCTCGGCCGCGTATCCCCGCTGAGACCCCTTATACAACGTGAGTCGTGTTGAATAGCCACATGGGCTGTGAGCGCGGGACACAGGGCTATACGTGCCTCACTCTGGTACTTTAATTGAATCGCGCCCATTTACTATGGAGGTTCCTGAATAGGGGCCTGTTTATAAATAGACTAGAGTCCGAAGTCTTACAACACCAGGTTAAAGTCCAACAGGTTTCTTTCGATGTCACTAGTTTTCGGAGCGCTGCTCCTTCCTCAGGTGAATGAAGAGGTCCAACTGTCCTGGCTTGAGACAATTCACACCTCTTCAACCCATCTCTGGGGCGAAATTCTCCCCCAACGGCGGGATGCCCGCCGACTGGCGCCAAAGCCGGTGCCAATCAGACGTGCATCGCGCCGGCCCAAAGGTGCGGAATGCTCCGCATCTTTGGGGGCCGAGCCCCAACATTGAGGGGCTAGGTCAGCGCCGGAGGGATTTCCGCCCCGCCAGCTGGCGCGGAAATGTGGCGCATGCGCGGTAGCGTCAGCGGCCGCTGTCAGTTTCCCGGCACATGCACAGTGGGGAGAGTCTCTTCCGCCTCCGCCATGGTGGAGGCCGTAGCAGAGGCGGAAGGGAAAGAGTGCCCCCACGGCACAGGCCCGCCCGCGGATCGGTGGGCCCCGATCGCGGGCCAGGCCACCGTGGGGGCACCCCCGGGGTCAGATCGCCCCGCGCCCCCACCAGGACCCCGGAGCCCGCCCACGCCGCCTGGTCCCGCCGGTAAATACCAGGTTTGATTTACGTCGGCGGGACAGGCAATTCCTGGGCGGGACTTCGGCCCATCCGGGCCGGAGAATCCAGCGGGGGGTCCCGCCAACCGGCGCGGCTGGATTCCCGCCCCCGCCCAATCTCCGGGAGCGGAGACTTCGGCGGGGGCGGGATTCACGGCGGCCAACGGCCATTCTCCAACCCGGCGGGGGGTCGGAGAATGACGCCCCTGGATCTGTAAAGATTTAATCACCTGCTAATGCTCGCATTCCGAGCATTGTCTGGCATCTTTGAATCTGTCTATATATGTGTTTCTGGAACCTCTTCAATCACCTGAGGAAGGAGCAGCGCTCCGAAAGCTAGTGACATCGAAACAAACCTGTTGGACTTTAACCTGGTGTTGTAAGACTTCGGACTGTGCTCACCCCAGTCCAACGCCGGCATCTCCACATTATAAATAGACTGACACCGAGTGTGTCGGAGTTAATCAGTGGATCAGCGAGTGATGGTTTTGTGCCATGAGGTTGTAATGCATTGTAATGGGAGTTTGTAATGCATTGTAATGGGAGTTTGTAATGCATTGTAATGGGAGTTTGTAATGCATTGTAATGGGAGTTTGTAATGCATTGTAATGGGAGTTTGTAATGCATTGTAATGGGAGTTTGTAATGCATTGTAATGGGAGTTTGTAATGCATTGTAATGGGAGTTTGTGATGCATTGTAATGGGAGTTTGTAATGCATTGTAATGGGAGTTTGTAATGCATTGTAATGGGAGTTTGTAATGCATTGTAATGGGAGTTTGTAATGCATTGTACTGGGAGTTTGTAATGCATTGTAATGGGAGTTTGTAATGCATTGTACTGGGAGTTTGTAATGCATTGTAATGGGAGTTTGTAATGCATTGTAATGGGAGTTTGTAATGCATTGTACTGGGAGTTTGTAATGCATTGTAATGGGAGTTTGTAATGCATTGTAATGGGAGTTTGTAATGCATTGTAATGGGAGTTTGTAATGCATTGTAATGGGAGTTTGTAATCACAGGACCGTTGGTTTTGGCGCCTGCGCAATAACCATGTTCAGGAGGGTTACCCAATGCAGATCGAGCAGTTCTGGAAAGGACTTCCGACCAGGATTGACGCAGCTTATGAAAGATCAGATGGAAAATTTGTTTTCTTTAAAGGTAAGATTGATTTGTAATCAGAAAATGAGAAATTCCAGCACAATTGTGGCTAATTTGACCGTTCAGTCTGAGCTGCTTTTCACTTACTGACGGGAATTGTGTGTGGGAATGGAAAGATCATTAAAATCTATCAACTTGAAATATGAATTGATTAACCAGAATGCAGAATTATTGATGTGAAATGCGAGCAGAGAGGGAACAATAAAAACCATCTTCAGTTCACTTCCCACCAGCAGACAGTTTAATCAATCGTCAGAATAACTGCCTCTGCTTCGCACAATCGAGCAGCTTTCACATTGTTCCCTTTGCCAGTTGCAGCAGCTCTGATACCCGAATGTGGGACCTCAGACCGACGAGCTCAGTACCTGGGGTTTGGTGGAAGAGTTGGTCAGTGAGTTTCTGCTTTTTGTGGTCAGGGTCGGTGGTACAGAAAGCTGGGGGGGGGTTCCAAACCTTCCCCCGGACATTGAAAAACAGACACACTGCAGCTGTTATTTTCCCCCTGACCACTTACTGGATACACAAAGACCAATTACATAGAAACATAGAAAATAGCAGCAGGCTGAGACCATTCGGCCCACTGAGCCCGCTCCGCCATTCAATATGATCCTGGCTGATGAGCAAAGTCTCTTGCTCCATGCCAAGGAGAGCACGGGCAGGTGTGGCTGTGCTGGGTACAGCTGGGCAGATGGGGCTGTGCTGGGTACAGCTGGGCACGTGGGGCTGTGCTGGGCAGGTGGGGCAGTGCTGGGCAGTGCTGGGCAGGTGTGGCTGTGCTGGGTACAGCTGGGCAGATGGGGCTGTGCTGGGCAGATGGGGCTGTGCTGGGCAGGTGGGGCTGTGCTGGGCAGATGGGGCTGTGCTGGGCAGGTGGGGCAGTGCTGGGTACAGCTGGGCACGTGGGGCTGTGCTGGGCAGGTGGGGCTGTGCTGGGCAGGTGGGGCTGTGCTGGGTACAGCTGGGCACGTGGGGCTGTGCTGGGCACGTGGGGCTGTGCTGGGCACGTGGGGCTGTGCTGGGCAGTGCTGGGCAGGTGGGGCTGTGCTGGGCAGGTGGGGCTGTGCTGGGCAGATGGGGCTGTGCTGGGTACAGGTGGGGCAGTGCTGGGCAGGTGGGGCTGTGCTGGGCAGGTGGGGCTGTGCTGGGCAGGTGGGGCTGTGCTGGGCAGGTGGGGCAGTGCTGGGTACAGCTGGGCAGGTGAGGCTGTGCTGGGCAGGTGGGGCTGTGCTGGGCAGGTGGGGCTGTGCTGGGCAGGTGGGGCTGTGCTGGGCAGGTGGGGCTGTGCTGGGCAGGTGGGGCTGTGCTGGGCAGGTGGGGCAGTGCTGGGTACAGCTGGGCAGGTGGGGCTGTGCTGGGCAGGTGGGGCTGTGCTGGGCAGGTGGGGCAGTGCTGGGTACAGCTGGGCAGGTGGGGCAGTGCTGGGCAGGTGGGGCTGTGCTGGGCAGGTGGGGCTGTGCTGGGCAGGTGGGGCAGTGCTGGGTACAGCTGGGCAGGTGAGGCTGTGCTGGGCAGGTGGGGCTGTGCTGGGCAGGTGGGGCTGTGCTGGGCAGGTGGGGCTGTGCTGGGCAGGTGGGGCTGTGCTGGGCAGGTGGGGCTGTGCTGGGCAGGTGGGGCAGTGCTGGGTACAGCTGGGCAGGTGGGGCAGTGCTGGGCAGGTGGGGCTGTGCTGGGCAGGTGGGGCTGTGCTGGGCAGGTGGGGCAGTGCTGGGTACAGCTGGGCAGGTGGGGCAGTGCTGGGCAGGTGGGGCAGTGCTGGGCAGGTGGGGCAGTGCTGGGCAGGTGGGGCTGTGCTGGGCAGGTGGGGCAGTGCTGGGTACAGCTGGGCAGGTGGGGCTGTGCTGGGCAGGTGGGGCTGTGCTGGGCAGGTGGGGCTGTGCTGGGCAGGTGGGGCTGTGCTGGGCAGGTGGGGCAGTGCTGGGTACAGCTGGGCAGGTGGGGCAGTGCTGGGCAGGTGGGGCAGTGCTGGGCAGGTGGGGCAGTGCTGGGCAGGTGGGGCAGTGCTGGGCAGTGCTGGGCAGGTGGGGCTGTGCTGGGCAGGTGGGGCTGTGCTGGGCAGGTGGGGCAGTGCTGGGCAGGTGGGGCAGTGCTGGGTACAGCTGGGCAGGTGGGGCTGTGCTGGGCAGGTGGGGCAGTGCTGGGTACAGCTGGGCAGGTGGGGCTGTGCTGGGCAGGTGGGGCTGTGCTGGGCAGGTGGGGCTGTGCTGGGCAGGTGGGGCAGTGCTGGGTACAGCTGGGCAGGTGAGGCTGTGCTGGGCAGGTGGGGCTGTGCTGGGCAGGTGGGGCTGTGCTGGGCAGGTGGGGCAGTGCTGGGTACAGCTGGGCAGGTGGGGCTGTGCTGGGCTGTGCTGGGCAGGTGGGGCTGTGGTGCCCCCTTAATAGACCATAGATGTGTCTAACACAAGCTGCCAGCATTGTCCGATCCCACCCGGTGTAAGTGATGTATACTCCACCCCCGTTATTTTACATTCTTGTTTGGGGTGGGATTGTCTCCATATTCCCAATCCAAATTGGCGGCATTTCACTGCGATGCCATTGGGCGAGCTTAATTGCGCTAGATTACAAAGCAAAAAGGATTAAACAATTAGTCAATCATCTTTGTTCCGCTTGTGTTAAAACTAAGACCAAATCTTTGGTGTTATTGATGTACAGGAGATAAATACTGGGTATTCAAGGAGGTGACGGCTGAGCCAGGATATCCCCATGGATTGGTGCAGTTGGGGAAAGGTCTCCCGCAAGAAGGAATCGACATGGCTTTACGCTGGGAACCTGTGGGGAAGACCTATTTCTTCAAAGGAAACAAGTAAACGGCATTAGTTTGCATTCAGTGACTCGAATAGTGTGGAAGTAGACAATATATATGTGAACAATATCAGTGTTACAAAGAACAAAGAAATGTGCAGCACAGGAACAGGCCCTTCGGCCCTCCAAGCCCGTGCCGACCATGCTGCCCGACTAAACTACAATCTTCTACACTTCCTGGGTCCGTATCCCTCTATTCCCATCCTATTCATGTATTTGTCAAGATGCCCCTTAAATGTCACTATCGTCCCTGCTTCCACCACCTCCTCCAGCAGCGAGTTCCAGGCACCCACTACCCTCTGCGTAAAAAACTTGCCTCGTACATCTCCTCTAAACCTTGCCCCTCTCACCTTAAACCTATGCCCCCTAGTAATTGACCCCTCTACCCTGGGGAAAAGCCTCTGACTATCCACTCTGTCTATGCCCCTCATAATTTTGTAGACCTCTATCAGGTCGCCCCTCAACCTCCTTCGTTCCAGTGAGAACAAACCGAGTCCAACCAGGTCTCCATCTGTGCTGTGATTGTCTATGAATGTAATTAGGCCTCGGAACTACCCTCGGGAACTCCTGCGGTGATGTCCTGGCACTGAGGTGATTAAACTCCAAACACCACAACCATCTTCCTCTGTGCCGGGTACGAAGTTAGCTGCAGCAGCGCTTCAACACGCTCCAGCAGACATTGGAACGATGAGGCCTCCCTGGGTTATATGACCCTGTCCAGTCTGCTGCAGTCCTGTTGGGAGGGTGACATTCATTCTCCTGGTTTTCTGTGGTTTGCGGAGGAATGTGGCTGATAATGAATTATGCAAATGCCGTGGAGGAGGCGGTGAGATAACGGAGTTGTTTGATTGACAGGTACTGGCGGTATAATGAAGAGAAGCAAACATCAGACCCCGGATATCCGAAACCTATCACTATATGGAAAGGAATCCCAGAGGCACCTCAGGGTGCTTTTGTCAGCAAGGAAGGAAGTGAGTATGTAACAGAAGCAGAGTGTTCCGTCTGGTCAGGTGTTACTGCCATGACTACAGGCCTTCAGCAGGAACCCACAAATCCTGACATTGAATCCCATCAGGATTCATTGTGGAATTGTATTCAATAAACCTGTCACCAGATTGTGATCAAATGGAGGAATTCATCAACTGCAAATCTCCCGGGTGCTGTCACATCTCCCCCAAGGAGGGAATGGGAAGCTTGAGGCTGTTTGAAGGAATGAGAGGTTCAGAGAAATGGGGCGGGATTCTCCGACCCCCCGCTGGGTTAGAGAATCGCCGGGGGCTGGCGTGAATCCCGCCCCCGCTGGTTGCCAAATTCTCCGGCACCGGATATTCGGCGGGGGCGGGAATAGCGCCGCGCCGGTTGGCGGCCCCCCCCCGGCGATTCTCCGGCCCGCGATGGGCCGAAGTCCTGCTGCTGAATGCCTGTCCCGCCGGCGAGAATCAAACCACCTCTCTACCCGGCGGGACAAGGCGGCGCGGGCGGGCTCCGGGGTCCTGGGGAGGGCGTGGGGCGATCTGGCCCCGGGGGGTGCCCCCATGGTGGCCTGGCCCGCGTTCGGGGCCCACCGATCCGCGGGCGGGCCTGTGCCGTGGGGGCACTCTTTTCCTTCCGCCTTCACCATGGACTCCACTATGGCGGAGGCGGAAGAGACCCCCTCCACTGCGCATGCGCGGGGATGCCGTGAGCGGCCGCTGACGTTCCCGCGCATGTGCTGCATGGCAAAGTCATTTCCGCGCCAGCTGGCGGGACGGAAATCAGTCCGGCGCGGGCCTAGCCCCTCAAGGTGAGGGCTCGGCCCCTCATGATGCGGCGGATTCTGCACCTTTGGGGCGGCGCGATGCCGGACTGATTCGCACCGTTTTTGGCGGACATCGCGCCGATTGCGGAGAATCCCGCCCCTGATCTTGCCGGTGAATTTCTACACCTTCTAAGAAACAATAACCTTCCCATTAACCTACTAGCTGTCGTCTGTAAACATCTCACTGGAAAAGACATGGAGGAATAAATTTACGCGGAAATTACAGAGGTGTAATTAGCTTGACTGGAAAATGACAAAACAATCCGGAATAAGAATAATGAACTGGGGGAAAAGCCAACCCATTGTTCAGTTACAGTTTTCCTGCTAAACTTTAATTCCAGTTTATGCATAGGTGGAATTTTACCTTCCACTCCACCCCCCCCCCCCCCCCCCCCCTGGGCAGGTTCTGAGACACGGGGGGGGGGGGGGGGGGGAGTGTAAAACTGAATGGTTGGGATTCCCCCAGGAACCTGCCCACCCAAACCCAGATACAATTTCACGTTTGGGTGGGCAGGGTCTCGGGTGGGAAACTGGGTGGGCAGGGTCTCGGGTGGGAAACGTTTGGGTGGGCAGGGTCTCGGGTGGGAAACGTTTGGGTGGGCTGGGTCTCGGGTGGGAAACGTTTGGGTGGGCAGGGTCTCGGGTGGGAAACGTTTGGGTGGGCAGGGTCTCGGGTGGGAAACGTTTGGGTGGGCTGGGTCTCGGGTGGGAAACGTTTGGGTGGGCAGGGTCTCGGGTGGGAAACGTTTGGGTGGCAGGGTCTCGGGTGGGAAACGTTTGGGTGGGCAGGGTCTCGGGTGGGAAACGTTTGGGTGGGCTGGGTCTCGGGTGGGAAACGTTTGGGTGGGCTGGGTCTCGGGTGGGAAACGTTTGGGTGGGCTGGGTCTCGGGTGGGAAACGTTTGGGTGGGCAGGGTCTCGGGTGGGAAACGTTTGGGTGGGCTGGGTCTCGGGTGGGAAACGTTTGGGTGGGCTGGGTCTCGGGTGGGAAACGTTTGGGTGGGCAGGGTCTGTAATGGGAACCCGAACCCGCCCTTTCTCCCGGAAGCGGCCACTTCATGGCCTTTCCTGCTCAGCCTAAATGTTTAGGATGGCAGATGCAAGTCGGGTGTTTTCTCCATCTTGGGCGGGAGAGTTGGGGAGGCACCTCTGCAAGCCCCCTCAGAGTTGGGGTACCTTCCCCTTCGGGACGTTCTAGATCCAGACTTCCCTCCACCCCGCCCCTTCCCCCGGCCTACCTCCTGATACCGTGATAGCCCCCTTCCCACCCCAGAAACTTCCTTTCCAGCGGTCCTGGGACTTGGCCCAGGCAAAGCGCTGCAGTACCTCCTCCGGCCACTGCAGGGCTGTTCCTGGCTGGCTTGGATTGGCCAACAGCTCTCTCAGGTGGGACTGTCCCGTCCAACCCAGTCAACGCTCAAGTGAGTGTTAAACAGTGGTGGGAGCTCGAGAGTCGGTGATGTGGGTTACACCACGACTCTCAGTATGTTGTGCTCTAATCGCTCACCGTTTTACACGGTACCCGTGAATCTGACTCAGATAAATTACAATCGAAGATTATCAGCAAAACCATAACTGAACAATGGGCTACCTGTAAAGCAGAAATAGCTGGGACACAGTATATTCCCTCAGACGGTCCGACAACCCGATCCAGAGCTCCCGGGATCACAAAAGCAATAGAAATTAAAATAAAGATGAAAAAAGGTGCTAAAGACAGGTGCCATGGTGGAAATAACATTGAGAATCAGGCTGGAAACTGACGTTTGAAAGGGGATGTAGAGAAGCAAAGAGAGATTATGAAAAGAGCCTGGCAGCTAACATAACCAGGAAACCCTCAACTTTCTCTAGGCAGATAAATAGTTAAAGGGAGGTAGAACAAGGAAAGGGCTGGCTAGGGACCAAATGGGGAATTTGCACGTGGAGCAGAGAGGTATAGAACCCCGAGGCCATTCAGCCCATCGGATCTGAACTGATCCTCTGAATGAGCACTCTACCTCCGCCCACTCTCCTGCCCAACCCGCCCTATCCCCTGCAACCTAACCTGCACATCCCTGCAAACCAAGGGACAATTTATCATGGCCAATCCACCTAACCTGCACATCTTTTGACTGTGGGAGGAAACCGGAGCACCCGGAGGAAACCCACGCAGACACACGGAGGATGTGCAGACTCCGTATAGACAGTCACCCGAGGTCGGAATTGAACGCGGACCCCTGGCGCTGTGAGGCAGCAGTGATAACCACTGTGCTACCATGCCATGGGTATTAAATGAATACTTTGCACCTGCCTTCATCGAGGAAAAAGATGATACCCATGCTGTGGTGACAGAGGAGGTAATCGTGAAAGGTTTCAAATTGACAAGGCGGAGGTATTGGATAGGCTGCCTGTATGTGGATAAGGCACAGAGACCTGATGGGATGTATCCAAGGACACAGAGGGAAGTGAGAGTGGAAAGTGTGGAATTATTAGCCATAATTCTCCAAACTTCCTTCAACTCAGGGCTGGTGCCAGAGGACTGGAGAATTGCAAATGTTACACCCTTGTTTAGATAAAGGTGTAAAGATAAACCCGGCATCAACAGACCAATCAGTTTAACCTCGGTGGGGGGGAGGGACTTCTAGAAACTATAATTGTGAAAATTGGAAGCTACAGGTGCAAAGGATCTTTCTATTGTTTTAATTTTTTTGCTTTTTTTTTCAATTAGCCTACACCTATTTTTACAAAGGGAAGCAGTACTGGAAGTTTGACAACCAGAGGTTACTGGTGGAGCCCGGGTATCCTCGCTCAATCGTCAAGGACTGGATGGGATGCAATCACAAAGATGTCAACACCAACAAAGACCGCCATCGGCCCAATGACGATGTGGACATCATGGTGCAGATCAATGACGTGCCCAGCACTGTAAACGCCATTGCTGTCGTCATCCCTTGTATCCTGTCCCTCTGTATCCTGGTATTGGTGTACACCATCTTCCAGTTCAAACAGAAAGGGTCACAGCAGAACCTTGTGCCCTGTAAACGCTCCGTACAAGAGTGGGTATGAAGATCTGAGCCTTTTAAACAGGCCTTTAAAAATGTCATTGGTTCACATGAGGGCTATTTGTGAATGAGGCAGCGAATTCCAACTGTGGAAAAGATGACTGGAGCCTAGAATCTCTGAACCTTGGGGTGTTTGTGGTGTTTCTACCCTGCTGAACAAGGGAACAGACAGAAAACTGGGATTCTCTGCAACACATATCACATCGTTACTACAATGCCTCATTCATGTTTTTGGTGTGCCATTTTGTATAGGCCCAGTCTGCATGTGTGCTCTGTCACATGGTTGGATGGACCTTCTCTGATGCAGAGGGAAAAGCGCCACAGAGGGAATGGGGATAAACTCCATCTATTTAATTCTTCATTCTACAAATCAACATCTTATGGTTTAGCACACTGGGCTAAACAGCTGGCTTGTAATGCAGAACAAGGCAGCAGCGCGGATTCAATTCCTGTACCGGCCTCCCCGAACAGGCGCCGGAATGTGGCGACTAGGGGCTTTTCACAGTAACTTCATTGAAGCCGACTTGTGACAATAAGTGATTATTATTATTATTATATTATTATTATTATCTTCAGTGAAGCTGGAGGTTTTCTTGTTTGGGAGGGACTTACACCACAAAATATTCCTGGAAAACTAATAACATCAAAGGAAGAAATGTTGAATGAGAAAAGATTTTGCTGGTCGTGAATAGAGAGAATATAAACGATACTCGAACAGACACTGACTCTGGAAATGAGAGCGTCTGACTGCGACAATACGAAAAAGAGAATATGGATTCATGAATCCACAGGGGACTTAAAACATTTCAATGTATTTTGAAATAAGTGGGGGCCAAAATATCTACAATAGTTAAACAGCCTTAAAACATTTTCTTTTGTTAGTTGTTTGGTCAAGTCTTTGAATGTCAACATTGACGAGTCCTTGTGAACCTTCATCAGTATGTCATTAATGAAACTGTGACTATGGCAACAGAGGCCTCATTACATTCAGGCCTAATCAGGCCTAGCATGCTAAGCAGTCAGTGTTAGCAATACCTGCCTAGTGTACTGGTAGGTCCAGACCCAATGGTGCCACGCATCCCGCGTCCTCAACTCATTCAACGAACAGAAGTGCCATTGGATGGTCTATTGGAGGGAGGTTGGAGGAGAGGACCTGAAAGAGGACAATGGCTTGGAAATGGCCAGGATATGGTGGCTGAGCTGAATCACAGTATTATACAGATATCACTGAGCCTGTATTAAACTGAGTGAAGTGACTGATAGTCAGTTAATGACAAAATATAGATAAAGCAATTCAACAGGATTTCAGATGAAGCTCTTTTATCAGTAGTTAAAGTTTATGTAGCTGATGCTATTGACAGTCAGATGTGATCCAATGCACTGTCCTGGGGAGACAAATGCTTTTTCAGAGGTTTGCAATAGGACATTAATCTAAAGCGTAAAAAAGTTCTGATGTACAGTCAACCTTTTACGAAACAGGTTCACCATTTCATAGAAAGTTTCTTTTTAAAATTGAGATTTAAAATACTTGGGAAAGCAAAGAAAATGTTGTTTTTACATCACACCTTATAGAGTTTTTTTTTCCATGACCAAAATCTCAATGAGCTGATTTGAACTGGGCCAGGCCGTTTAGTCAGTGTTTCTTTGGGATTGGGAAGGATCGGTTTCTGTGGATTGGCACCAGATAAACAAGTTCTGACGGTCTGACTGACTGTTTGACTGACTGACTGTCTGACTGTCTGTCTGTCTGACTGTCTGTCTGTCTGTCTGTCTGACTCTGTCTGTCTGTCTGTCTGTCTGTCTGACTGACTGACTGTCTGTCTGTCTGTCTGTCTGTCTGACTGTCTGTCTGTCTGACTGTCTGTCTGTCTGTCTGTCTGACTGTCTGTCTGACTGTCTGTTTGACTGTCTGTCTGTCTGTCTGTCTGACTGTCTGCTCCGACCCACCAACATGCTGAATGGATAAAATGGCTGGCCCTTAACCCATTGTTGACCAGCAGCCATTTTATCACGGTTCTCAGTGTTATCTGGCTCATGTAAAATTTCTGACTCCCCCACCGACTCCAGACGTCTGCCACCAATTATCTTTTATTGGGCTGTTGGGAGCTGTAATCGAACGAGAGATGCCAGCCGTTTTGTCAGAAGCAGCCAAGATAATTAATCTGCCACCTTATGGCACCTGATGATATTGTACAATGCTTTTAAAATCTGTACTTGTTCATTTAATTCAGTTTTTAAACATTGTCTCCACAAAACAGACAGAAACACAGAAAAGCTGTGAATCAAAGATGCCCATTGATTTTTGTACGTTTTTGGGATGAAATTATGCATCATCTAATGAAAGTGTTAAAGATAATTGCTTACATGAAAAATTGATTGTACAGATGTATTGTTGGCCCAGTCTGGTGTGTGTGACAGTGACTGGATCTGAGAGAGGTGCTCCAGTGAAGCTGCAACTATCGATAAGCACTTGGAAGATTTAAACATTGACCCTCACCATTCCTCTGACCTCTCGACTTCCTCTGGAGACTGTAGTGTGACAGTAAATATACCAGCAGCAGCACAAGGGACCACTTCAATTGCTGCTGTCCGACAAGGCTGAGAGGCTCAGATCCATCTTTCCACAACTTCCCAATTAACTTGGAGCACTCCAGCAACACTTGAGTGCTCTCATTTACTCACTGTTTGGTTACACCGCCCTCTTTCAGGTGTTACAGAATGACCTATCTGGATGGGATCAGCTGTAGCTGAATTTAAAATTTCAAATTGTTACGTTTTTTTATTGGTTAAGTCCATTCATGCTCCCTGTTTTAAGCATTGCACACTGTCACAGTCACTGTCACAGTCACTGTCGCACTAACAATAGCTGCCAGAGCTGATGCTTCGATCAGAATGGCAGTCTGCTGGAAGTTAGTTTGTGTTAACGGAATCTGATTCATCAGAAATGTTCGATGTGATCTGCTGTGTTATGCTCTGGCAGGAAGATGAGTGTTTGGGCTGTGCCTAAGGCTTATACAGATCGATGTAAATGTTGGAAAAAGACAATGTAGGAATTATTTGCAAAGTTTAAAATCATGAAAAGTTTCACTAAGATTGTCATGGTTTTTTTCCCAGTCTCATCGTCTAGAGTGAATGTCAAAGAGTCCGACAATTAGGCAAGGTTTTTGATTCCTTCCCGAGAAAATGGAAATCTGGATATTTTGGGGGTTGAGTTCATTTTTGTTATTTTGAAGTTGTGCAATTGTTGAGTAATTAATTTTGCTGTTTTTGTGTGGAATGGATTGAGGTCATCTGCAGTTTAAATGAGTGAAAAACACTGACCCCCTATTCTCATCTTCAGTGGAGAGTGTGTCTAGTGGGTGAGGCAGAATCGGACTGGGCTGATTAACCTTTGCGTTCCATCCAATTCAAATCGCTTTTGCTGAATTCTTACACTTTCTTTCAAAGTTTTTAGTATGAGTCATTTATCATTCAAATTAAATTTAGAAGATGCCATAAATACCGAGCCGCTCGGGCACAAATGTCGAGCGAAGCAGAGTTAACGGACCACATTTTTTGCTACCAAGGTAGATATTCCAGTTGGGAAATTCCCCAGATCTCCCTCGATAGAGGTTGCTGCGTCGGACACAGATTTTGCTCCAGAGGTCGAGGGATGGGCCCACTTTCCCCCCAGAAACAGATCAGGGCAGCCGGTTACAAAGCCCACCTTGGTTCTCAGGGACATTGACCCTGTTGTTTTGTTAAGTTTTAAGCGTTCTAGCTCTCACCCCATCACCCCTCCCCAGTCCCCATGCCAACTCAATGCAACTCATGCTGCTTTGAAGCCTCCAAGCCAACTCAGTGCCAACCCGTCCAAGTACCTACAATGGGCAGATTTCAGGAACCATGTTGAGATGAAATAAAATAAAAGTCTAAATATCTTACAGCCCTCACTTTTTAAAAAAAATCAATTTATGAAAGACTATTCTAAACTTTTAAAACTCCTTAATTGCCTATTCCATTGTAAAATCAAGCAAACATTTATTCATGACCCCATATCAAAAATAGCCAACTCGTTAATAATCTCGTAGTACTGTCAATCAAACTGTGAACTTTGGGGCTGGTTTAGCACAGTGGGCTAAACAGCTGGCTTGTAATGCAGAACACGGCCAGCAGCGCGGGTTCAATTCCCGTACCGGCCTCCCCGAACAGGCGCCAAAATGTGGCGACTAGGGGCTTTTCACAGTAACTTAATTGAAGCCTACTTGTGACAATAAGTGGTTATTATTATTAAATTTGGGGGCGGCACGGTGGGACAGTGATTAACACTGCTACCTACGGCGCTGAGGACCCGGGTGTGATGCCGGCCCCGGATCAGTGACTGTATGGAATTTGCTCATTCTCCCCGTGTTTGTCTGGGTCTCACCTCGAGGCTGGTTTAGCACTGTGGGCTAAACAGCTGGCTTGTAATGCAGAACAAGGCCAGCACCGCAGGTTCAGTTCCGGTACCGGCCTCCCCGAACAGGTGCCGGAATGTGACGACTAGGGGCTTTTCACAGTAACTTCATTGAAGCCTACTTGTGACAATAAGTGATTATTATTATTATTACAACCCAAAGATGTGCAGGGTAGGTGGATTGGCCACGTTAAATTGCCCCTTATTGGAAAAAAATTATTGGATACTCTAAATTTAAAAAAAAGCTGTGAACTTAAGGCCGCCCCCCACAATGCTGAGATAATTACAACTAATGGAAAGCAACCAAGCATTCATAATAATAACCTTTAGGGAAATGTTAACAAACTGCTATTGCAATTGTTAGAGCAGAGTTTTTTTCAATTCTCACTGACAACAGCCTGTTTTTGTTTAATTTGCAAAAGGCTTGGATTTTAATGACTTCACATGAATGACAGTTTCAGGGCGGCACGGTGGCACAGAGGTTAGCACTGCAGCCTACGACACTGAGGACCCGGGTTCGATCCTGGCTCTGGGTCACTGTCCGTGTGGAGTTTGCACATTCTCTCCGTGTCTGCGTGGGTTTCACCCCCACAACCCAAAGATGTGCAGGGTAGGTGGATTGGCCACGCTAAATTGCCCCTTAATTGGAAAAAATAATTGGGTATTCTAAATTTTTTTTTAATGAGTTTTCCTGAACCATCTTCAGCATCATTTGGATACACTCTAAAGATGATTAACTCCCACATTCTGGGTTTAGTCTTTTGCAGCAACAAGTGTTTGAACTTGGAACTGAGTTGCAGTGGCCCAGCCGAGTTTGGGTTGCCCTCGTGTGAGTCCCCCCCCCCCCTCCAGCCCTGCTGGGCGGGACGCCACACCCAGGTCTGGCAGTGTGTCCAGAACTCCTGCAAATCTGGGCCGATGCATCAAGTCAAAGACCTTTCAGCAGAACGCAGCCAGTTATTGTCAGTTCACATTAGATTTGATCCATGGAACTTGGGAACATCCCTGAATCCTTGAATCATTCCATAATGATAGGCTGGAGTACAGTTTTAGCCTGTAAATTTGGACAATTCTAAGTTGGAAATAAAGAACCTGCATTTAAACAGGACTGAAATCTGGGCTGAATTCTCTGCCTCTCGATGCCAGCAGCTAGAATTGTGATTGGACGGCGAACAGAAGGTATGCAACAATTGTGATTTGTGCCCGGTGCTGATCGGCGTGAGTGAGGTCCGCGCCCCGCACGGTGGGCCCGCGCAAAACCACCATTTGCTCTATTTGAAGCAGGTTGGATACATCATGCTCCTCCATTCCACGATGCTCCGCCCTCCATGATGCTCCACCCCTCCATGATGCTCCTCCCCTCTGTGATGCTCCACCCCTCCGTGATGCTCCACCCCCTCCGTGATGCTCCACCCCCTCTGTGTTGCTCCACCCCTTGTGATGCTCCACCCCTCCGCGATGCACCACCCCTCCGCGATGCACCACCCCTCCGTGATGCTCCACCCCTCCGCGATGCACCACCCCTCCGCGATGCACCACCCCTCCGCGATGCACCACCCCTCCGTGATGCTCCACCCCTCCGCGATGCACCACCCCTCCGCGATGCACCACCCCTCCGCGATGCACCACACCCTCCGTGATGCTCCACCCCTCCGTGATGCTCCACCCCTTGTGATGCTCCACCCCTTGTGATGCTCCACCCCTCCGCGATGCACCACCCCTCCGCGATGCACCACCCCTCCGTGATGCTCCACCCCTTGTGATGCTCCACCCCTTGTGATGCTCCACCCCCTCTGTGATGCTCCACCCCTCCGTGATGCTCCACCCCTTGTGATGCTCCACCCCTCCGCGATGCTCCACCCCTTGTGATGCTCCACCCCTCCGTGATGCTCCACCCCTCCGTGATGCTCCACCCCTCCGTGATGCTCCACCCCCTCCGTGATGCTCCACCCCCTCTGTGATGCTCCACCCCTTGTGATGCTCCACCCCTCCACGATGCTCCACCCCTCCACGATGCTCCACCCCTCCGTGATGCTCCACCCCTCCGTGATGCTCCACCCCTCCGTGATGCTCCACCCCTCCGTGATGCTCCATCCCTCTGTGATGCTCCACCCCTTGTGATGCTCCACCCCTCCGTGATGCTCCATCCCTCCGTGATGCTCCACCCCTTGTGATGCTCCACCCCTCCACGATGCTCCACCCCTCCACGATGCTCCATCCCTCTGTGATGCTCCACCCCTCTGCGATGCTCCGCCCCTCCACGATGCTCCACCCCTCCACGATGCTCCACCCCTCTGCGATGCTCCGCCCCTCCACGATGCTCCACCCCTCTGTGATGCTCCACCCCTCCGTGATGATTTAGACATTAATGTAGGAGGGTTGATCAGTAAGTTTGCGGATGTAACGAAAATTGGTGGATTGGTAAATCGTGAGGAGGATAACCTTTAGTTACAGGAGGATATAAACGGGCTGGTCAGATGGGCGATCAGTGGCAAATAGAATTCAATCCGGATAAGTGTGAGGTGATGCACTTGGGCAGGACAAACAGGGCCGGGGAATACATGGTAAACGGCAGAACCCTGGGAAGCCCCGAGGATCAGAGGGACCTTGGTGTGCATGTACACCCGTCCCTTAAAGTAGCAGAGCCGGTGGATACAGTGGCTAAGAAGGAATATTTGCCTTTATTAGTCGAGGCATAGATTTAAGTAAGAAGTCTTACAACAGCAGATTAAAGTCCAACAGGTTTGTTTTGAATCACTAACTTTCGGAGCACTACTCCTTCATAACCTAGTGCTGTAAGACCTCTTCCGGTGCACACCCCAGTCCAATGCTGGTATCTCCACATCATACAGTTTAAGAGCAGGAAGGTTGTAGCTCTTTTTAGCCTTAGTTTATTAGCTCTGATTATGTCACCTTTGCTCACGAGTCGCCAGGTATCTTTCTGATACCGCCACGTGGTTCAAGCTTGAGTTATGATTAATAAGTCAGCACACCGCTTAGTAAGATTGAAATCAACGGTCATTTATTATGTACAACAATCAATACTTACACAATAATCCTACTGTCTATATCAAAACCTACCACTACTGGCCAATACTTAACTTTAGGAAGGGCCCACCAGGTCAGGGAAATGAATGGCTTATCGAATTGGATCTGGCCTGCGGGATTCAAAGGCTGATACGGGTCGATGGCTAGGAGTCTCTATCGGGTAGCGATCGCTGGACTCAAACTTACAGTTTCTGGTCGATGTTCTTGCGAAGGTTGCGAGCAGGTGAAGAAGGGAGAGAGAGAGATCTGAACTTGGCCCCTCACTTTATAGGGCCCAGGGGCTTCCCGCCTCTCGGGGCGGCCCTTGACCCTGAGTCCCAAGTGATTGGACCTGTTCCCAATCACTGGGTTCGATATGCTCCAATAATGGGGCGATTCCCTGATCGGGGGGTGGTCGTTCACCTGTCTTTGTTTCGGCCGCTGCAGGCGCCGACAGGTCTGGCCCGGCATTCAATTGCTAATATGTTGCAATTGTTCCCGGGGATAGCCGATTAAACGGCAGATGTCTGGGTTGATGTGCTGCTAATAGTCGCAGGTATCGATCTGGGCCGACTTCCCCAGAGCCGAATACGCTATTCTGTCTGCAGCTGTCCGTTTGTGTCCTGTTGGCTGCTTTTCCCATCAGCCTTTTCGGTTAGCCATTTTATATCGGGTTTTGGCCAAATTAATAGGGAATCAGCTATTTTAGGTGGCTACAAGGTTATGCTGGAACTGTATAAAACGTTGGTCAGGCCACAGCTAGAGTATTGTGGGCAGTTCTGGAATCCACAGTATAGGACGGATAGCACTGGAAAGGGTGCAGAGGAGATTTACCAGCATGCTGCCTGGGCTGGAGAGTTTTAGTTATGACCAGGGGGCAGAGATTTAAGGTGAGGGGCAGGAGGGTTAGAGGGGATGTGAGGAAAACCTTTTCATCCAGAGGGGGGTGGGAGTCTGGAACTCGCTGCCTGAAAGGGGGGGTGGAGGCAGAGACCCTCCTAACAGTTAAGAAGTATTTAGATGGGCGCCTGCGATGCCAGGGCAGACACGGTGATGGGCCAAGTGCTGGGAAATGGGGTTAGAATGGTTGCTGATTGTTTTTGACCGTCGCAGACACGATGAGCTGTGTTTTCTGTGCCCTGTGATTCTAATACCTCTGGGCGCGATCTGACGGGAATGTTTCTACGTGTCATTTGTGGCGGGATGCTCTGCCGGTGAGTACCCCCCCCCCCCCTCACCGCAATCTAAAGACTGTCATTTTGGGGGGCCCTGGGAGTTCCCCACCAGTTTAGCCCACACTTAAGTGTCGGGATTCTCCATTCCTGAGACTACCATAAGACATAGGAGCAGAATTAGGCAACTCGGCCCATCGAGTCTGCTCCCCATTCCATCATGGCTGATATTTTCTCATCCCCATTCTCCTGCCTCCTCCCCATAACCCCTGATCCCCTTATTAATCAAAAACGTATCTATCTCTGTCTTAAAGACACTCAGTAATTTGGCCTCCACAGCCTTCTGCGGCAAAGATTCCACAGATTCACCACCCTCTGGCTGGAGAAATTCCTCCTCATCTCAGTTTTAAAGGATCGTCCCTTTAGTCTGAGATTGTGCCCTCTGCTTCTAGTCTCTCCTACAAGTGGAAACATCCTCTCCACGTCCACTCTATCCAGGCCTCGCAGTATCCTGTAAGTTTCAATAAGATCCCCCCTCATCCTTCTGAACTCCAACGAGTACAGACCCAGAGTCCTCAAACGTTCCTCATACGACAAGTTCTTCATTCCAGGGATCATTCTTGTGAACCTCCTCTGGACCCTTTCCAAGGCCAGCACATCCTTCCTTAGATACAGGGCCCAAAACTGCTCACAATACTCCAAATGGGATCTGACCAGAGCCTTATATAGCATCAAAAGAACATCCCTACTCTTGTATTCTAGCCCTCTCGACATGAATGCTAACATTGAACATAAGAACATAAGAACTAGGAGCAGGAGTAGGCCATCTGGCCCCTCGAGCCTGCTCCACCATTCAATGAGATCATGGCTGATCTTTTGTGGACTCAGCTCCATCACCCTTAATCCCTTTACTCTTCAAAAAACTATCTATCTTTATCTTAAAAACATTTAATGAAGGAGCCTCTACTGCTTCACTGGGCAAAGAATTCCATAGATTCACAACCCTTTGGGTGAAGAAGTTCCTCCTAAACTCAGTCCTAAATCTACTTCCCCTTATTTTGAGGCTATGCCCCCTAGTTCTGCTTTCACCCGCCAGTGGAAACAACCTGCCCGCATCTATCCTATAATTTCCCTTCATAATCTTATATGTTTCTATAAGATCCCCCCTCATCCTTCTAAATTCCAACGGGTACAGTCCCAGTCTACTCAACCTCTCCTCGTAATCCAACCCCTTCAGCTCTGGGATTAACCTAGTGAATCTCCTCTGCACACCCTCCAGTGCCAGTACGTCCTTTCTCAAGTAAGGAGACCAAAACTGAACACAATACTCCAGGTGTGGCCTCACTAACACCTTATACAATTGCAGCAGAACCTCCCTAGTCTTAAACTCCATCCTTCTAGCAATGAAGGACAAAATTCCATTTGCCTTCTTAATCACCTGTTGCACCTGTAAACCAACTTTTTGCAACTCATGCACTAGCACACCCAGGTCTCTCTGCACAGCAGCATGTTTTAATATATTATCATTTAAATAATAATCCCTTTTGTTGTTATTCCTACCAAAATGGATAACCTCACATGTGTCAACATTGTATTCCATCTGCCAGACCCTAGCCCATTCACTTAGCCTATCCAAATCCCTCTGCAGACTTCCAGTATCCTCTGCACTTTTTGCTTTACCACTTATCTTAGTGTCGTCTGCAAACTTGGACACATTGCCCTTGGTCCCCAACTCCAAATCATCTATGTAAATTGTGAACAGTTGTGGGCCCAACATTGAACCCTGAGGGACACCACTAGCTACTGATTGCCAACCAGAGAAACACCCATTAATCCCCACTCTTTGCTTTCTATTAATTAACCAATCCTCTATCCATGCTACTACTTTCCCCTTAATGCCATGCATCTTTATCTTATGCAACAACCTTTTGTGTGGCACCTTGTCAAAGGCTTTCTGGAAATCCAGATATACCACATCCATTGGCTCCCCATTATCTACTGCACTGTTAATGTCCTCAAAAAATTCCACTAAATTAGTTAGGCACGACCTGCCCTTTATGAACCCATGCTGCGTCTGCCCAATGGGACAATTTCCATCCAGATGCCTCGCTATTTCTTCCTTGATGATAGATTCCAGCATCTTCCCTACTACCGAAGTTAAGCTCACTGGCCTATAATTACCCGCTTTCTGCCTACCTCCTTTTTTAAACAGTGGTGTCACGTTTGCTAATTTCCAATCCGCCGGGACCACCCCAGAGTCTAGTGAATTTTGGTAAATTATCACTAGTGCATTTGCAATTTTCCTAGCCATCTCTTTTAGCACTCTGGGATGCATTCCATCAGGGCCAGGAGACTTGTCTACCTTTAGCCCCATTAGCTTGCCCATCACTACCTCCTTGGTGATAACAATCCTCTCAAGGTCCTCACCTGTCATAGCCTCATTTCCATCAGTCACTGGCATGTTATTTGTGTCTTCCACGGTGAAGACCGACCCAAAAAACCTGTTCAGTTCCTCAGCCATTTCCTCATCTCCCATTATTAAATCTCCCTTCTCATCCTCTAAAGGACCAATATTTACCTTAGCCACTCTTTTTTGTTTTATGTATTTGTAGAAACTTTTACTATCTGTTTTTATATTCTGAGCAAGTTTACTCTCATAATCTATCTTACTCTTCTTTATAGCTTTTTCAGTAGCTTTCTGTTGCCCCCTAAAGATTTCCCAGTCCTCTAGTCTCCCACTGATCTTTGCTACTTTGTATGTTTTTCCCTTCAATTTGATACTCTCCCTTATTTCCTTAGATATCCACGGTCGATTTTCCCTCTTTTTACCGTCCTTCCTTTTTGTTGGTATAAACCTTTGCTGAGCACTGTGAAAAATCACTTGGAAGGTTCTCCACTGTTCCTCAACTGTTTCACTATAAAGTCTTTGCTCCCAGTCTACCTCAGCTAGTTCTTCTCTCATCCCATTGTAATCTCCTTTGTTTAAGCACAAAACACTAGTGCTTGATTTTACCTTCTCACCCTCCATCTGTATTTTAAATTCCACCATATTGTGATTGCTCCTTCCAAGAGGATCCCTAACTATGAGATCCTGAATCAATCCTGTCTCATTACACAGGACCAGATCTAGGACTGCTTGTTCCCTCGTAGGTTCCATTACATACTGTTCTAGGAAACTATCACGGATACATTCTATAAACTCCTCCTCAAGGCTGCCTTGACCGACCTGGTTAAACCAATCAACATGTAGATTAAAATCCCCCATGATAACTGCTGTACCATTTCTACATGCATCAGTTATTTCTTTGTTTGTTGCCTGCCCCACCACCCTGTTACTATTTGGTGGCCTATAGACTACTCCTATCAGTGACTTTTTCGCCTTACTATTCCTGATTTCCACCCAAATGGATTCAACCTTATCCTCCATAGCACCGATGTCATCCCTTACTGTTGCCCGGATGTCATCCTTAAATAACAGAGCTACACCACCTCCCTTACCATCCACTCTGTCCTTCCGAAAAGTTTGATACCCTCGGATATTTAACTCCCAGTTGTGACCATCCTTTAACCATGTTTCAGTAATGGCCACTAAATCATAGTCATTCACGATGATTTGCGCCATCAACTCATTTACCTTATTCCGAATACTACGAGCATTCAGGTAAAGTACACTTATGTTGGCTTTTTTACCTCTGTTCTGAATCTTAACACCTCGATCAGTAACCTCTCCTAAGTTATATTTCCTCTTAACCTTTCTCCTAATTTTCCTTGTCGTTGAACCCATATCTTCATGTAACAACCTGCCGCATCGCTTACCATTAATGTTTTCACTTCCCGTTTTATTTATTTTAGTATTCCTGGTCCTATTCACTGAGCTCCCCTCAGTCACTGTACCTTGTACTGTCGCCCTTTTTGATTTTTGACTATGGCTTCTCTGCCTTACACGTTCCCCCTTACTGCCTTTTATTTCTGTCCCTGTTTTACTACCTTCCAACTTCCTGCCTCGGTTCCCATCCCCCTGCCACATTAGTTTAAACTCTCCCCAACAGCTCTAGCAAACACCCACCCTAGGACATCGGTTCCAGTCCTGCCCAGGTGCAGACCGTCCGGTTTGTACAGGTCCCACCTCCCCCAGAACCGGTTCCAATGTCCCAGGAATTTGAATCCCTCCCTCTTGCACCATCTCTCGAGCCACGTATTCATCCTAGCTATCCTGTCATTCCTACTCTGACTAGCTCGTGGCACTGGTAGCAATCCTGAGATTACTACCTTTGAGGTCCTACTTTTTAGTTTAACTCCTAGCTCCCTAAATTCAGCTTGTAGGACCTCGTCCCGTTTTTTACCTATATCATTGGTGCCTATGTGCACCACGACAGCTGGCTGTTCACCCCCCCCCCCCCCCCCGCAGAATGTCCTGCAGCCGCTCCAAGACATCCTTGACCCTTGCACCAGGGAGGCAACATACCATCCTGGAGTCTCGATTGCGTCCGCAGAACCGCCTGTCTATTCCCCTTACAATTGAGTCCCCTATCACTATAGCCGTGCCATTCTTCTTCCTGCCCAGCTGCGCAGCAGAGCCAGCCACTGTGCCATGAACCTGGCTGCTGCTGCCTTCCCCTGGTGAGCCATCTCCCTCAACAGTATCCAAAGCGGTAAATCTGTTTTGCAGGGAGATGACCGCAGAGGACACCTGCACTGCCTTCCTACTCTTGCTCTGTCTTTTGGTCACCCATTTTCTATCTCCCTCAGTACCTTTCACCTGCGGTGTGACCAACTCGCTAAACGTGCTATCCACGACATCCTTAGCATCGCGGATGCTCCAAAGTGAGTCCATCCGCAGCTCCAGAGCCGTCAAGCGGTCTAACAGGAGCTGCAACTGGACACACCTCTTGCATGTGAAGGTGCCAGGGACAGTGGACGTGTCCCTGAGCTCCCACATCGCACACAAGGAGCATGACACGGGTCTGAGATCTCCTGCCGTGTCTTAAACCTTTGGTTAACTTCAACAACTACAATTTCAACAAAAAAAACAAAAAAGAAAAAATAAATAAATATACCAATGAAAAGAAACAGAAAAACAGAAACACTACTTACCAGTCACTTACCAGGGATAAAAAGCACTTCCTCCCCACCCAGCTTCGAATTCCCACCTAGGTTCAAATTCCCAAACTCACTCTTAGCTTTGTCTCACTCCTGGCTCTGTCTTCTCTGGCTCACTGGGAGAACTCAGTGAGTTGCATTTGCCTTCTTAACTGCCGACTGAACCTGCACGTTAACCTTAAGAGAATCGTGAACAAGGACTCCCAAGTCCCTTTGTGCTTCTGATTTCCTAAACATTTCCCCATTTCGAAAATAGTCTATGCCTAAATTCCTCCTTCCAAAGTGCATAACCTCACACTTTTCCACATTGTATTTCATTTGCCACTTCTTTGCCCACTCTCCTAGCTTGTCCAAGTCCTTCTGCAGCCCCCTTGCTTCCTCAATACTACCTGTCCCTCTGCAGATCTTCGTGTCATCTGCAAACTTAGCAACAGTGCCTTCAGTTCCTTCTTCCAGATCATTAATGTATATTGTGAAAAGTTGTGGTCCCAGCACCGACCCCTGAGGCACACCACTGGTCACCGGCTGCCATCCTGAAAAAGACCCCTTTATCCCCACTCTCTGCCTTCTGCCAGTCAGCCAATCCTCTATCCATGCCAGGATCTTACCCTGAACACCATGGGCTTTTAACTTATTTAACAATCTCCTATGCGGCACCTTGTCAAAGGCCTCCTGGAAATCTAAATAAATCACGTCCACTGATTCTCCTTTGTCTAACTTGCTTGTTACCTCCTCAAAGAACTCTCACAGATTTGTCAGACACGACCTCCCTTTGACGAAGCCGTGCTGACTCAGTCCTATTTTACCATGCACTCCCAAGTGCTTCACGATTTCATCTTTAATAACAGACTCTAAAATCTTACCAATGACTGAAGCCAGGCTAACCGGCCGATAATTTCCCATCTTCTGCCTCCCTCCTTTCTTAAACAGCGGTGTTACATTACGCAGGGGCAGGATTCGTGGACTTTCACAACAGCAAAACTGGCACCGAACCCGGAGCGATTCAGTGACTGTGGAGGGGCAGCACCGGCTCCACGTGGAACACAATCCATTCCGATGGGAAACGGGGCCGGATTCGCCGGGTCCGTGATTGACACTCGGGAGGCTGACAAGCTGCAGCCGCACACACACATTACACTCCCCACACACACTCACCCCAGCCGCACACACACATTACACTCCCCACACACACTCACCCCAGCCGCACACACACATTACACTCCCCACACACACTCATCCCAGCCGCACACACACATTACACTCCCCACACACACTCATCCCAGCCGCACACACACATTACACTCCCCACACACACTCATCCCAGCCGCACACACACATTACACTCCCCACACACACTCATCCCAGTCACACCCACATTACACTCCCCACACACACTCATCCCAGCCGCACACACACATTACACTCCCCACACACACTCATCCCAGCCACACACACACATTACACTCCCCACACACACTCATCCCAGCCGCACACACACATTACACTCCCCACACACACTCATCCCAGTCACACCCACATTACACTCCCCACACACACTCATCCCAGCCGCACACACACATTACACTCCCCACACACACTCACCCCAGCCGCACACACACATTACACTCCCCACACACACTCACCCCAGCCGCACACACACATTACACTCCCCACACACACTCATCCCAGCCGCACACACACATTACACTCCCCACACACACTCATCCCAGCCGCACACACACATTACACTCCCCACACACACTCATCCCAGTCACACCCACATTACACTCCCCACACACACTCATCCCAGCCGCACACACACATTACACTCCCCACACACACTCATCCCAGCCACACACACACATTACACTCACCACACACACTCATCCCAGCCGCACACACACATTACACTCCCCACACACACTCATCCCAGTCACACCCACATTACACTCCCCACACACACTCATCCCAGCCGCACACACACATTACACTCCCCACACACACTCACCCCAGCCGCACACACACATTACACTCCCCACACACACTCACCCCAGCCGCACACACACATTACACTCCCCACACACACTCATCCCAGCCGCACACACACATTACACTCCCCACACACACTCATCCCAGCCGCACACACACATTACACTCCCCACACACACTCATCCCAGTCACACCCACATTACACTCCCCACACACACTCATCCCAGCCGCACACACACATTACACTCCCCACACACACTCATCCCAGTCACACACATTGCACTCCCCACACACACTCATCCCAGCCACACACACACATTACACTCCCCACACACACTCATCCCAGCCTCACACACACATTACACTCCCCACACACACTCATCCCAGCCTCACACGCACATTACACTCCCCACACACACTCATCCCAGCCGCACACACACATTACACTCCCCACACACACTCATCCCAGCCTCACACACACATTACACTCCCCACACACACTCATCCCAGCCTCACACACACATTACACTCCCCACACACACTCATCCCAGCCTCACACACACATTACACTCCCCACACACACTCATCCCAGCCTCACACACACACATTACACTCCCCACACACACTCATCCCAGCCACACACACACATTACACTCCCCACACACACTCATCCCAGCCTCACACACACACATTACACTCCCCACACACACTCATCCCAGCCTCACACACACACATTACACTCCCCACACACACTCATCCCAGCCACACACACACATTACACTCCCCACACACACTCATCCCAGCCACACACACACATTACACTCCCCACACACACTCATCCCAGCCTCACACACACACATTACACTCCCCACACACACTCATCCCAGTCACACACATTGCACTCCCCACACACACTCATCCCAGCCACACACACACATTACACTCCCCACACACACTCATCCCAGCCTCACACACACATTACACTCCCCACACACACTCATCCCAGCCTCACACGCACATTACACTCCCCACACACACTCATCCCAGCCGCACACACACATTACACTCCCCACACACACTCATCCCAGCCTCACACACACATTACACTCCCCACACACACTCATCCCAGCCTCACACACACATTACACTCCCCACACACACTCATCCCAGCCTCACACACACATTACACTCCCCACACACACTCATCCCAGCCTCACACACACACATTACACTCCCCACACACACTCATCCCAGCCACACACACACATTACACTCCCCACACACACTCATCCCAGCCTCACACACACACATTACACTCCCCACACACACTCATCCCAGCCTCACACACACACATTACACTCCCCACACACACTCATCCCAGCCACACACACACATTACACTCCCCACACACACTCATCCCAGCCACACACACACATTACACTCCCCACACACACTCATCCCAGCCTCACACACACACATTACACTCCCCACACACACTCATCCCAGCCTCACACACACACATTACACTCCCCACACACACTCATCCCAGCCACACACACACATTACACTCCCCACACACACTCATCCCAGCCTCACACACACACATTACACTCCCCACACACACTCATCCCAGCCTCACACACACATTACACTCACCACACACACTCATCCCAGCCGCACACAGACATTACACTCCCCACACACACTCACCACATCCGCACACACACATTACACTTCCCGCACACACTCATCCCAGCCGCACATACACATTACACTCCCCACACACACTCATCCCAGCCGCACACACACATTCCACTCCCCACACACACTCATCCCAGCCTCTCACACACATTACACTCACCACACACACTCATCCCAGCCGCACACAGACATTACACTCCCCACACACACTCATCCCAGCCGCACACACACATTACACTCCCCACACACACTCATCCCAGCCGCACACACACATTACACTCCCCACACACACTCATCCCAGCCTCACACACACATTACACTCACCACACACACTCATCCCAGCCGCACACAGACATTACACTCCCCACACACACTCACCACATCCGCACACACACATTACACTTCCCACACACACTCATCCCAGCCGCACACACACATTACACTCCCCACACACACTCATCCCAGCCGCACACACACATTACACTCCCCACACACACTCATCCCAGCCGCACACACACATTACACTCCCCACACACACTCATCCCAGCCTCACACACACATTACACTCACCACACACACTCATCCCAGCCGCACACAGACATTACACTCCCCACACACACTCATCCCAGCCGCACACACACATTACACTCCCCACACACACTCATCCCAGCCAACAACATGGCACTGGTTGTGCTGGAGCGCGCCCACACCGCTGGTGGGTCGGCTGGGGCCAGAGGGCACCTAGGGGAGTGGCCTGGGTGGGGGACACCTATACGACCCTTGGCCCTAAGTTCCCAGTGGGCTGTTAGCGGTGTGCGCAGCTGCATGGCTGCCTTGCCGGCTGTGGCAATGGTGTTCCGTGCACAAACTAACCTCGGCGTCAGGACTTTGGCCCACTGGAGGCGGAGAATTGTGGAGGCCCCGGAGAATACCGGGTCGGGCCCGCTGATATGTAAACGTATTTACTGTACGTGCGTTACGGACCGTGTTAACACTGTTCTCGAGGCAATAGGGCAATGTGTGTCCCCCCCCCCACACAGACACACACGGGCAATGTCCCCCTCCCCCCCACACACATAGACACACACGGGCAATGTCCCCCTCCCCTCCCCCACACACAGACACACACGGGCAATGTCCCCCTCCCCCCACGCATGGGCAATGTGTCGTCCCCCCACACACACATGCGATGTTGTCCCCCCCCCCCCCCACACAGACACACACGGGCAATGTCCCCCCCCCCCCCACACACACATAGACACACACGGGCAATGTCCCCCTCCCCCCCACACACATAGACACACACGGGCAATGTCCCCCACACACAGACACACACGGGCAATGTCACCCTCCCCCCACGCATGGGCAATGTGTCGTCCCCCCACACACACAGGCGATGTTGTCCCCCCCCCCCCACACACACAGACACACACGGGCAATCGGGCAATGTCACCCCCCCCCCACACACGGGCAATGTCCGTCACCCCCCCCCCACACACACACAGACACACACGGGCAATGTCACCCCCCCACACACACACGGGCAATGTCCGTCACCCCCCCCCCCTCACACACAGACACACACATGGGCATCCCCCCCCCGTAAGGACATCCTGCTATGGGGCCCCAATGCGCACTTTCAGCACCCCCGCCCCACCCCTGCTCCAGGAGTCCCACCTTCCCAATTAGACCGCTCCCAAGCGAGTGGCCCTGAGTTGGTCATGTGATCACCAATGGCTCGTCCTTTAAAGGGACGGTGCTACCGCACCTCGGGAATCCTTCAGTGACCAATTTTACATCTGCATCAACCCTGTCTCTTGGCAAAATCCAATTGGGTTAAGGTGCCAAGCTGCATTTAAATTTCCTGCTGTACCCCTCCCTTAAACTGGTGCCCATTCTATTTAAGCAGTTCTTTTTTTTTAAATTTAGAGTACCCAATTCATTTTCTCCAATTAAGGGGCAATTTAGCGCGGCCAATCCACCTACCCTGCACATCTTTGGGTTGTGGGAGCGAAACCCACGCAGACTCGGGGAGAATGTGCAAACTCCACGCGGACAGTGACCCAGAGCCGGGATTGAACCTGGGACCTCAGCGCTGTGAGGCAGCAGTGCTAACCAGTGCACCACCGTGCTGCCACTATTTAAGCAGTTCTACTCTTTATCATGTTTTCTTTATTCTCGGAATGTGTACATCGCTGACTATACCAACATTTATTGCCTGTCCCCAATTGCCCTTGAGGAGGTGCTGGTGAGCTGCCTTCTTGAACAGCACGATGGCACAGTGGTTAGCACTGCTGCCTCACAGCGCCAGGGTCCCAGGTTCAATTCCGGCTTGGGTCACTGTCTGTGCAGAGTCTGCACATTCTCACCGTGTGTGCGTGTGTGGGTTTCCTCCGGGTTGTGCAGGTTAGGTGGATTGGCCATGATAAATTGTCCCTTTTGTCCGGGGATATTCAGCTTAGGTTATGGGGTTGCTGGAGTAGGGAGGAAGTGGGTATGGGTGGAGTGCTCTTTTGAGGGGGCGGTGCACTCGATGGGCCGAATGGGCTCTTTCTGCACTGTCGGGATTCTATAATTCAATGAACTGCTGCAGCCCACTGTGCTGTTAGGGAGGGAGTTCCAGGATGTTGCCCCAGTGACAGTGAAGGAACGGCCGATATATTTCCCAGTCGGGGTGGTGAGTGACTTGGAGGGGAACCTCCAGGTGGTGGGGTTCCCAGGTATCTGCTGCTCTTGTTCTTCTAGATGGTAGTGGTCGTGGGTTTGGAAGGTGCTGGCAAATTCACTGATTGGGGGCGGGATTCTCCCAACGGGCGGCTAAATGCCGACTCTGGAGTAAAAACGGGAGTGTTTTACTCCAGCGTCGGCACCCGTTCTGGGATCCCAGTCTGCGGCCCACAGGGGGCGAGGACGACACAAGAGCAGCCTCCGTCGCCCCAGCTGCCGATCCCGGCCTGAACCCGGCGCCGTGGGGTCCGCGCATGCTCAGTGGCCTTCATCCCCGCGGCGGCCCCGACGCCAAATGGCGCAGGGCTACAGGAGCCGGCGGGTAGGAAAGGAGGCCGGGGGGCAGAGAGGCCAGCCCGCCGATCTGTGGGCCCCGATTGCGGGCCAGGCCACTACAGAGGCCCCCCTGGGGTCAGACCCCCCCCCACAGGCCGCACCTGGACCCTTCAACGCCGACGTCCCGCCGGCCCACAGCAGGTTAGAACGGCGCCGGCAGGACTCAGCTTTTTGATGACGGCCGCTCGGCCCATTCGGCCCGGAGAATTGGCGCGCCGGCCCGTGCCGGAGAGTCGCCGCATACCCCGACCGGCGCCGCGCCGACCACGCAGCGTCGAGGCGTGATTCGCACGGCGCTCGCCAATTCTCCGACCCGGCGGGGGGTCGGAGAATTGCACCCCGGAACTCTCCCCATGTGCAAATGCTCTCGTTAGTGAATGAACGGCCACGTTGATAATACCCAACACAGTAACATGTTTTCAGATGATTTAAATTATTTTGTTGAATGTTTCTAAAACAGTTTCTCCTGCACAAAATAGGAAGTGAGGAAATGGTTGGTAAAAGATTGAGTAAAACAGGGACCACTTTCTTGTGTCAATGTGTGAAACCAGATTACCGTTCAATAAATATTGGTACAAAACATTCAGGTTAATACACTGTCCATGGAGTTTGATTAAATTGAGCTGTGGCTGCAACTGGGCAAGTGAATGATGTCTTTTAATAATGCTTTTCCAATATGTGGGAGAATGGACAGTGGGAGACGGCTGAATTGTTCTCTTTTGGTTTGATGATATCTCAGCTGGTTTTTGGAAAGAATGAGTCACTCCACTTTATGTAATGTCCAGCAGGGCCAATCAGCTCAGATTCACAAACTGGGAGGGCCCTGTTTCAGGCTGCAGCCAATCGCACCATGAACGTTCTGATGCCTGGATCGCTCCAGGGGTGCCCTGCAATATCCATCAGAGTGAATGTCGCTCATCATTTCTGTCTGCTGTGCTCTGCATAATCTCACACTCTCTGCGGGAACCATTGGGACCAGGAGGAGACAGGCAGGTGCAGTCCCCTCAGAGGAGGCATTCAGAGATGACTCAGGTGGGGAACCCAGGCAGGCACATGGTGAGGATGAGGAATTCAGAGAGGCAGGGACACAAGTCGGACTGTGATTTAGTGCCCCCTCAGCGAGGCTGGCAAGGCTTACATTCTGTCTGAGATCAAGGGCAGCACCTACACTCCAAACCTGTCACTCAAACCCTGCCATGAACCACAAATCACATCATTGCCTCAGTAATAGTTTGCTGCTCTAAACATCATTCACCAGACACTGAGGCCAAAATTCAGCAAATACACAGGGGCTTGTTAGCAAAGTAGTCATTTATCGTTATGACACTTGAGAAGTGAAATAAAAAGTGTATGCCTGACAACCTTAACTGATAATTACACACGTGATATTGAAAAACACAAGGTACCTGTGAAACTCATTGCTGTGCCTTAAGCTTATGTTTGCACCCCCGCACCCACCCCTCCCTGCATCCCCCCACCCCCCCCACACACACACACACACGCACACCTTATCCAAATTTCGAGGGTCTTCTGTAGCCACACTCCAAGCAGCAATGTCAATGCTGGGGGAAATTTTTGGTTTGTTTTTAATCAAGAAACACTCTTCAACCCCTCCAGCTTTACCTTCACACGGTTCTTTTCAGTGGTCAGTAAAGCTGAGGGTGCAATCTTCGCAGTCGGTTGGCTGTAAATGCACCATTCTTTGTTTTACACCTTTTCCCTCTTCATCGGAGTCTTCATAACCGCAGCCTTTATCTCCACTTAGTAAAACGGACTGAAACAACTTGTGCTTTCCCGATTTCAACTCTTCATCTTTACTTTCGGGATCAGAGGATAACACGTTATTGGTTCAATGAACTTTCTGTTTTTTAACAGATGTGATTGCAGAATCAGTGTTTGAATCATAGAATTTACAGTGTTTGGTTCTTCATCCATCTTCCTCTTAATTTTTAAAAGGAATTGATCACTGATTATTTGATCTCCTTTGCTATTTGCTTCCTTTTCCTTGAAGAGGCACTGTGAGCCTTTCAAAAGATGTGGGTTAATCTGCTGTTTGCTTGGTGTCACTTCACAGTCCTTGCTGTCCTTGTCCTGACTAACTGATGTCATGCTATTATGTAATTTCCATCAAAACAGGCACGCTCTGGGAAACAGTAACTTCATTGCAGTGTTAATGTAAGCCTACCTGTGACACTAATAAAGATTATTATTATATTTTCACCTGAAGTGGATTGCAATGGGTTTACTGCAGGAGGCTGCAACAAATTACTTTGAGGAAAGTCCAATTCATTTTCTTCTTCTTCTTTCCTAGCTTTGGAAGAATTTCTTGCCAGCTGTTCAAGATCAGTTAGTGACAGGTCTATTCCATACAAGTTGTTTATCATTTCTTCATAAATAGAACCAAAATCGAATTCAGAACTCTCATCTGAATGTTCATCACTGTCATTACTAATAGATTTGGACTTTCACTGTTTCTGAAATATTTTTATTAAAGTTTACAGGGTGGATTCTCCCAAAATGGGACTCTGTCCCCACTCTGGCGTAAAAACAGCGGAGTTTTACTCCCGGATTTCCTAGAAAAAGTTGAGCTAATTCAATGCCCTGCAGGGGGCTAGCAGGGACCCAGAGTAAATCTCGCAGCTTTAGCTGCGGATACGGGCCCCCGCACTACCGGTTTGGAGTCCGCGCACGAGTCCGCAGCGGCCTTCAGCGGACGCGCCGAGCGCCATGGCAGACTCGGACTGCGGGGCCACACAGAGAAAATCAGCGCCCGAGCCTGAAACCGCGCAGATTTAATCCCCGGCGGCCTATAAGCGTCTGGCCGGGGCAGACGCGGACTCAGTCCGCAGCCGCCACACCAGCATCCCGACCGGCAATAGGTGGTTAGTTCCACACCGTCGGGAACTTGGCCGGTTGGGAGCGGAGGGTTGCTGGGCGGGCCTCTGGCAATAGTCCCCCCGGCGGCGCGGTGTACTCTATGGCAACGCCGATTTTTGGGGCCCGGAGAATTGCCGGATCGGCGCCGGGCCTGATTACGGCGTGAAAGTGGATTCTCCGCCCCCACGCCGGCCGCAATTTCAGCGTGGGCTGCGGAGAATCCAGCCGTACATTTTTACACTGTACATAAAAATAGGTGAAACGGTTAGTCTCAGGCTTGGAGGGCCGAAGGGTCTGTTCCTGTGCTGTACTGTTCTTTACATGTTGTTCCCCACCTCCCTTATTCTGCCATGTCCGAGACTTATTCTAGGCCCCTTATTTCACCGTGGGTGGTTGTTTGATGTTTGTCTGTGGGCAGTGCCCTCCTTCTCCCTTTCCTCTCCCTTCTTTTCCGCTCTTCCTCTCCTGTTGTCTGCTTGTCTTTTTGGGGGTTCTTTTTCGTGTGGCCTTGTGTTGGGCCCCCAGGGGCTCCCCCACTCTCCCAAGCACTGGAGCAGCAGCTGCATGCCCAGTTTTGAAAAGGCTACTCACCTCCTCCAATTCCCACAGCAGCCACTGTGCTAGCTTCCCATTTTAAAATAGGTTTGCTAAAGGGCGCCCACATGTCCACCTGCTGCGGGGCCGGGTAGATCCCGGAAGGCCGTTAGGTAGGGTGTCCATCTTGTAAATGAGAAGGAGATTGCCCTTAATTGGTGATAATTGGTTTCTAGTCACGTCCAGTCTGGATCCGGAACCCCCAATGGGAGGGGGCCACTTGGATTGCAAACCAATTGGCGCCCAGCATGAATCCCGATTTCGGCCTTTCCTGCGATCTAACCGGCGCGCATGGATCCCTGCCGGGAGCAATGCGACCGTTAAATTGCACCCAATGTCTCTAATTATTTACTCCCCAGGGAACCTTGTTTATATAAACAAAGGTCCATTAGCCCAAACTTTTATGATGCTTTAATTGCACATGTTGTAGCCATGAAGCCTGGCTGCCGTGTAAACCAGGATTTTCTAAAACACTACTGTAACAATCATACACACACTAACCCAGGCTTTAACCCTTACTGCACCCAATACAGAGAATACAATATCTCTGAAACTGTGACATTCATCACAAAAGGGACAGGAGCAACATGGATATAGAATTGGCTGAAACAGAGAGTAGTGATTAATAAATGTTTATTGGGCTGGAGGAAGGTGTGTAATGTTTGTAATGGAGTTCCTTTGGCATCAATATTGGGACCCTTGCTCTTCCTGATGTATGTTAATGACCTCGGTCTCAGTTACAGGGCATACTTTCAAAATTTGCACACAATAAGAAAGTGGAAAGCACAGTGAACAGTGAGGGGGTTAGTGCAGAAATTCAAAAGGGCATAGACAAGTTGGTGGAATGGGCAGGCAAGTGGCAGATGAAGTTCAATACAGAGTACTGTAAAGTGATTAATTTTGGTAGGAAGAATGCAGATAAACAAAACAAAATAAAGGGTGCAACTGTAAAGGGAGTGCAGAGCGACCTGGGTGCCATGTGTGAATAAAGCATTGAAGGTGGCAGGACAGGTGAGTAAAAGTACACTGTATTCTTTTTATTAAAAGGGTCATAGACTACAAAAGCAAGGAAGCTATGTGAAATCCGAATATAACACTGGTGTGGCCACAGTATTGCATCTAGTTCTTGGCCCCTCACCCTAGGATGGATGTGAAGGCATTGATTGGAGAGGATGCAGGAAATATTCACAAGAATTATTCCAGGAATGAGGAACTTCAGTCACACAGATTGGAAAAGTTGGACTGTTTTCCTTGGGCAAAAGAAGATTGAGAGGTTTGTCAGAGGTCCTGTGGCACGGACAAGATACATATGGGATCGTTATTCTCATTGAGACCAAAAGGTTAAAGTAATTGGCAAAAGAAGCAATGGAGATACTTGGGGAAACAGTTTCACGCAGCGCGTGGTTAGGATCTGGAATGCGCTGCCTGTGTGTGGTGGGAAGCAGGTTGAATTGAGACATTCGAGAGGGAGTTAGGTTGCATGAAAAAGAAGAATATGCCAGGCTTCAGGGAGAAGACAGTGAGTGCCATTAGTTAAATGTTTCCCTCAGCGAGCTGGAGTAGACACAAAGGACCAAATGGCCTCTCTGTGCTGCTACAAACCTGCGATGGGATTTCAGCCGCAAACCATGTCCTCGGTGGGGGGGGGGGGGGGGGGAGTCGTCTCCACAAGGGGGCACAACGTTAAAATGTGTGCCAGGGCGTTCAGAGGGGATGTCAAGAAGCACTTCTTCACATGGAGGGGGGTGAAACTCTTCTCCCCCCAAAAGCTATTGAGGCCGAGAGTCAATTCAAAATTAAGGTTGCTGTATTTTTTATTAATTATGGGGTAGAAGGTTGCAAAGTCACGGTGGATAAATGGAGTTCAGAGACATTGATTGAATGGTAGAACAGGCTGATGGGCTGGGTGGCTTGGTCTGTTTCCTGTGTTTCGGTCTCTCTGGCTGGGTTTAAATCCCTGGCAGATGTTTCACCGTTAAATCTCAATTTTAATTCAGGCAGCAGATAATCTGTTATCTGGGGCACGGGACAGATTATTTCAACATAATGACAATCAAATCACACAGCAAACCTTCATCTCATTTATTTCGGACTGCAAAGAGTGATGATGTTAATATTGGGAAACAGACTGTGACAGTTAGGAGTGACAATATTGGTAAAAATGGCACAGGTGGTAGACCTGTGGTAGACCACTCCTCATATGCAGCCTCCACTGTGCAAATTGGCGAAGTTATCAATCTTGGGATTTGATGCCGTCTAATCCTAATCCACTCTCAATATTTATACATCAGATGTCTTGTCATTTCCTGACCCCTCCCCCCCCCCCACCCCCCGCCCCCCCCCCACCCCCCGCCGACATGGCCTCTTGCTGCATCCCAGGGTTCAGTACCAGTTAGTACAAGTTATCATGAAGCGCATGTCATCCACCAGCTTGCCCCCGAGGGGTATCTGGGGAATGTTGTTGTGCTCAGCCTGGCTGCGGCTACAGAGAGGAGTAGTAGATTCTGGTGTAGTTTCTGCCGTTGTCGCTGTCTCCTGGCTCAGCTTAGTTGCTGCTTTGGGTTCGGTGCTCAGCTCTCCACCCATTGTCTGTCAGGAAATAAGATCAAATCACAAATGTTAGTAAAACTCAACAATCCATGAAACAATCATTAGGCAACTTTATTAATGCGAGCCACAGATTCTCTTCCTCCCCTCCCCCCCCCCCCCCCTCCCCCCTGCTGACCCCTATCTACCCCCTGCTGACCCCAAACCCCCTCCCCCGCTGACCCCTATCCACCTCCTGCTGACCCCAAAGCCCCTCCCCCGCTGACCCCTATCCACCCCCTGCAGACCCCTATCCACGCCGCTGAACCCTATCCATCCTGCTGACCCCTATCCACCCCACTGACCCCTATCCACCCTGCTGACCCCTATCCACCCTGCTGATCCCTATCCACCCCGCTGATCCCTATCCACCCCGCTGACCCCTATCTACCCCGCTGACCGCTATCCATCTCCCCGCTGACCCCTATCCATCTCCCTGCTGACCCCTATCCATCTCACCTGCTGACCCCTATCCATCTCCGCCGCTGACCCCTATCCACCCCACCCACTGACCCAAATCCCCCTCCCCTGCTGACCCCTATCCACGCCCTGCTGACCCCTATCCACTCCCTGCTGACCCCTATCCACTCCCTGCTGACCCCTATCCACTCCCTGCTGACCCCTATCCACTCCCTGCTGACCCCTATCCACTCCCTGCTGACCCCTATCCACGCCCTGCTGACCCCTATCCTCTCCCTGCTGACCCCTATCCTCTCCCTGCTGACCCCTATCCTCTCCCTGCTGACCCCTATCCACGCCCTGCTGACCCCTATCCACCTCCCCCGCTGACCCCTATCCTCTCCCTGCTGACCCCTATCCACGCCCTGCTGAACCCTATCCACACCCTGCTGACCCCTATCCACCTCCCCCGCTGACCCCATCCTCTCCCTGCTGACCCCTATCCACGCCCTGCTGACCCCTATCCACCTACCCCGCTGACCCCTATCCTCTCCCTGCTGACCCCTATCCTCTCCCTGCTGACCCTTATCCTCTCCCTGCTGACCCCTATCCTCTCCCTGCTGACCCCTATCCACGTCCTGCTGACCCCTATCCACTCCCTGCTGACCCCTATCCACCTCCCCCGCTGACCCGTATCCTCTCCCCGCTGACCCCTATCCACGCCCTGCTGACCCCTATCCACTCCCTGCTGACCCCTATCCACGCCCTGCTGACCCCTATCCACTCCCTGCTGACCCCTATCCTCTCCCTGCTGACCCCTATCCACCTCCCCCGCTGACCCTTATCCTCTCCCTGCTGACCCCTATCCTCTCCCTGCTGACCCCTATCCTCTCCCTGCTGACCTCTATCCTCTCCCTGCTGACCCCTATCCACCTCCCCCGCTGACCCCTATCCTCTCCCTGCTGACCCCTATCCACGCCCTGCTGACCCCTATCCACCTCCTCCGCTGACCCCTATCCTCTCCCTGCTGACCCCTATCCTCTCCCTGCTGACCCCTATCCACGCCCTGCTGACCCCTATCCACGCCCTGCTGACCCCTATCCACGCCCTGCTGACCCCTATCCTCTCCCTGCTGACCCCTATCCACCTCCCCCGCTGACCCCTATCCTCTCCCTGCTGACCCCTATCCTCTCCCTGCTGACCCCATCCTCTCCCTGCTGACCCCTATCTACCTCCCCCGCTGACCCCTATCCTCTCCCTGCTGACCCGTATCCTCTCCCTGCTAACCCCTATCCTCTCCCTGCTGACCCCTATCCACCTCCCCCGCTGACCCCTATCCTCTCCCTGCTGACCCCTATCCACTCCCTGCTGAACCCTATCCACCCCACTGACCCCTATCCACTCCCTGCTGACCCCTATCCACTCCCTGAACCCTATCCACACCCTGCTGACCCCTAGCCACTCCCTGCTGACCCCTATCCTCTCCCTTCTGACCCCTATCCACTCCCTGCTGACCCCTATCCACCCCCCTGACCCCTATTGTCTCCGCTGACCCCTAGCCCCCCACTGACCCCTGTCCACCCCCCGACCCCTATTGTCCCCGCTGACCCCTAGCCCCCCACTGACCCCCATCCACCACTCCCGCTGACCCCTATCCACCCCCTCCGCTGACCCCTATCCACCCCCAATGACCTCTATCCATCCCCCCTGCTGACCTTTACCCCCCCCCCGCTGACCCCTACCCACCCCCCAATGACCTCTATCCATCCCCCCCCCCGCTGACTCCTATCCATCCCCCCGGTGACCCCTATTCATCCCCCCGCTGACCCCTAACCACCCCCTGTTGACCCCAATCCCCCTCCCCTGCTGACCCTCATCCACCCCCTGCTGACCCCAATTCCCCTCCCCGCTGACCCCTATCCACCCCCAGCTGACCCCAATCCCCCTCCCCGCTGACCCCTATCCACCCCCTGCTGACCCCTATCCACCCACTGCTGACCCCTATCCACCCCCTGCTGACCCCTATCCACCCCCTGCTGACCCCTATCCACCCCCTGCTGATCCAAATCCCCCTCCCCTGCTGACCCCTATCCACCCCCTGCTGACCCCTATCCACCCCCTGCTGACCCCTATCCACCCCCTGCTGACCCCTATCCACCCCCTGCTGACCCCATCCATCTCCCCCGCTGACCCTTATCCACCCCCCAATGACCTCTATCCATCCCCCTTGCTGACCTTTACCCACCTCCCCCGCTGACCCCTACCCACCCACCCCGCTGACCCCTATCCACCCCCCCGGTGACCCCTATTCCTCCCCCCGCTGACCCCTATCCATCTCCCTCCGCTGACATCTTCCCCTCCACCTACTGACCTGTCACCGTCCTCCTGCTGAATTCTCCCCCTCTCCCCACTGACTGCCTCCACCTTCCCACCATCCACAGAGGAGGTGGAGGTACATTACGAGGGCGGATAGGGATTAGGGGGAGGAGGTATTGGAGAGGGAGTGGAGAACATGGGGATGGGGGGGAAGAGTATATTTAAGGGAGGATCAAATGGTGGTAGGACGAAGATCCTTAAGCTGGTAATAGGTTGAACTGGGCAGTAGAATATCATTCTGCTCCTCTTAGACCATAAGACATAGGAGCAGAATTCGGCCACTCGGCCCATCGAGTCTGCTCCGCCATTCAACCATGGCTGATATTTTTCTCATCCCCATTCTCCTGCCTCCTCCCCATAACCCCTGATCCCCTTATTGATCAAGAACTTATCTTGGCCCACAGGCAATGCCAGAAAGACACGAGAATATGACCGACACATTCGGAATAGAAACTCATTATAAACAGGAGGCACAGAAACTGCTTTGGTCGATCTTCACAAAGGAAGACACAAAAACATACCAGAAATGTTGGAGAACGCAGTGTTTTGAGGAAGGGAGGAATTGAAAGAGATCAATATTAATAGTGAAATAGACCACCCCGACCTCTGTCACTGAGCTGCAGAACGCAGACAATGCCTGTGTGTGCGCACACTCTGACACCGAGCTACAAACCATCATTGACATTCACTGAGGCAAATGAGAGAATGGGCCTCATAATTATAATACTAATCATCTTTATTGTCACAAGTAGGCTTACATTAACACTGCAATGAGGTTACTGTGAAAATCCCCTAGTCGCCACACTCGGGTACACTGAGGGAGAATTCAGAATGTCCAAATTACCTAACAAGCACGTCTTTCGGGACTTGTGGGAGGAAACTGGAGCACCCGGAGGAAACCCACGCAGACACGGGGAGAACGTGCAGACTCCGCACAGGCAGTGATTCAAGTGGGAATCGAACCTGGGACCCTGGCGCTGTGAAGCAGCAGTTTTAACCACTGCAGAACAAAGAACAATACAGCACAGGAACAGGCCCTTTGGCCCTCCAAGCCTGGACCGGTCATACCATCCTTGGCCGACTACTATGCTGCCCTTTCCAGACACAATAAGAATCTCACTGGCATCTCTGGTATCAATGGAGCTTGATGTGGGTTTTTCAGGAAAGATATGAAATTTTGATCCTCAGATGAAATGATGTAACCCATTCCCCAGAGAAAGCTCTTCAGTAATTTGAGTTGCAGCTTTTACTGGAATCAAAAGTTTTCTCGTACATCACGTCAGACTGATCAACCTGAACATGTTTAACGTCCTTGAAACAGAATCCGAAACATGGGGATTGATTTCAGGGAAGACACTGCACTCTGTAACAGCTCCATTTCAGTTTTACCCCAGTGTTCTCCTTGTGAAGAAGATAGTTTCCTCGGCCCAGCTGTTTCATCAAGAGCTTTCCCTTTATCACAAGGTTGGACATGGGGATGTTCGCTGATGATTGCAAAATGTTCAGCACCATTCATGACTGCAGTTTATGTCCATAGGCAGCATAACCTGGACACCTGGGCTGAAAGGTTGCAGCACACAGTGTCAGTCGATGACCGTCTTCAACAATAGAGTATCTAACCACCGCCCCTTGACATTCAATGACATTACCATGACTGAATCCCCCACAATCAACAATCATCCAATGACCAGAAACTGAACTGGACCCAGCCACATTAATACTGTGGCTACCAGATCAGGTCAGTGGCTGGAGTCCTGCGGCGAGTAACTCCTGACCCCCCCCCCCGAAAGCCTGCCCACCATCTACAAGGCACAAGCCAGGAGTGTGATGGAATACTCTCCACTTGCCTGGATGAGCGCAGCTCCAACAACACACAAGAAGCTCAACACCATCCAGGACAAAGCAACCCGCTTGATTGCTCCCCTTCCACAAACATTCACTCCCTCCACCACCGACACACAGTGGCTGCTGTGTGTGCCATCTACAAGATGTACTTCAGAAACCAACAAAAATTCCTTAGACAGCACCTTCCAACCCCGTAACTTAGAACATAGAACATAGAAAATACAGCACAGAACAGGCCCTTCGGCCCACGATGTTGTGCCGAACCTTTGTCCTAGATTAATCATAGATTATCATTGAATTGCACAGTGCAGAAGGAGGCCATTCGGCCCCCTGAGTCTGCACCGGCTCTTGGAAAGAGCACCCCACCCAAACTCAACACCTCCACCCAACACCAAGGGCAATTTTGGACACTAAGGGCAATTTATCATGGCCAATCCACCTAACCTGCACATCTTTGGACTGTGGGAGGAAACCGGAGCACCCGGAGGAAACCCACGTAGACACGGGGAGGACGTGCAGACTCCGCACAGACAGTGACCCAAGCCGGAATCGAACCTGGGACCCTGGAGCTGTGAAGCAATTGTGCTATCCACAATGCTACCGTGCTGCCCTTAAGAACAAATACATCTACACTATATCATTTTACTGTAATCCATGTACCTATCCAATAGCTGCTTGAAGGTCCCTAATGTTTCCGACTCAACTACTTCCACAGGCAGTGCATTCCATGCCCCCACTACTCTCTGGGTAAAGAACCTACCTCTGATATCCCTCCTATATCTTCCACCTTTCACCTTAAATTTATGTCCCCTTGTAATGGTTTGTTCCACCCGGGGAAAAAGTCTCTGACTGTCTACTCTATCTATTCCCCTGATCATCTTATAAACCTCTATCAAGTCGCCCCTCATCCTTCTCCGTTCTAATGAGAAAAGGCCTAGCACCCTCAACCTTTCCTCATAAGACCTACTCTCCATTCCAGGTAACATCCTGGTAAATCTTCTTTGCACCTTTTCCAAAGCTTCCACATCCTTCCTAAAATGAGGTGACCAGAACTGTACACAGTACTCCAAATGTGGCCTTACCAAAGTTTTGTACAGCTGCATCATCACCTCACGGCTCTTAAATTCAATCCCTCTGTTAATGAACGCGAGCACACCATAGGCCTTCTTCACAGCTCTATCCACTTGAGTGGCAACTTTCAAAGATGTATGAACGTAGACCCCAAGATCTCTCTGCTCCTCCACATTGCCAAGAACTCTACCGTTAACCCTGTATTCCGCATTCATATTTGTCCTTCCAAAATGGACAACCTCACACTTTTTAGGGTTAAACTCCATCTGCCACTTCTCAGCCCAGCTCTGCATCCTATCTATGTCTCTTTGCAGCCGACAACAGCCCTCCTTACTATCCACAACTCCACCAATCTTCGTATCGTCTGCAAATTTACTGACCCACCCTTCAACTCCCTCATCCAAGTCATTCATGAAAATCACAAACAGCAGAGGACCCAGAACTGATCCCTGCGGTACGCCACTGGTAACTGGGATCCAGGCTGAATATTTTCCATCCACCACCACTCTCTGACTTCTATCGGTTAGCCAGTTCGTTATCCAACTGGCCAAATTTCCCACTATCCCATGCCTCCTTACTTTCTGCAGAAGCCTACCATGGGGAACCTTATCAAATGCCTTACTAAAATCCATGTACACTACATCCACTGCTTTACCTTCATCCACATGCTTGGTCACCTCCTCAAAGAATTCAATAAGATTCGTAAGGCAAGACCTACCCCTCACAAATCCGTGCTGACTATCCCTAATCAAGCAGTGTCTTTCCAGATGCTCAGAAATCCTATCCTTCAGTACCCTTTCCATTACTTTGCCTACCACCGAAGTAAGACTAACTGGCCTGTAATTCCCAGGGTTATCCCTAGCCCCTTTTTTGAACAGGGGCACGACATTCGCCACTCTCCAATCCCCTGGTACCACCCCTGTTGACAGTGAGGACGAAAAGATCATTGCCAACAGCTCTGCAATTTCATCTCTTGCTTCCCATAGAATCCTTGGATATATCCCGTCAGGCCCGGGGGACTTGTCTATCCTCAAGTTTTTCAAAATGCCCAACACATCTTCCTTCCTAACAAGTATTTCCTCGAGCTTACCAGTCTGTTTCACACTGTCCTCTCCAACAATATCGCCCCTCTCATTTGTAAATACAGAAGAAAAGTACTCGTTCAAGACCTCTCCTATCTCTTCAGACTCAATACACAATCTCCCGCTACTGTCCTTGATCGGACCTACCCTCGCTCTAGTCATTCTCATATTTCTCACATATGTGTAAAAGGCCTTGGGGTTTTCCTTGATCCTACCCGCCAAAGATTGTTCATGCCCTCTCTTAGCTCTCCTAATCCCTTTCTTCAGTTCTCTCCTGGATATCTTGTATCCCTCCAATGCCTTGTCTGAACCTTGTTTCCTCAGCCTTACATAAGTCTCCTTTTTCCTCTTAACAAGACATTCAACCTCTTTTGTCAACCATGGTTCCCTCACTCGACCATCTCTTCCCTGCCTGACAGGGACATACATATCAAGGACACGTAGTACCTGTTCCTTGAACAAGTTCCACATTTCACTTGTGTCCTTCCCTGACAGCCTATGTTCCCAACTTATGCACTTCAATTCTTGTCTGACAACATTGTATTTACCCTTCCCCCAATTGTAAACCTTGCCCTGTTGCACGCACCTATCCCTCTCCATTACTAAAGTGAAAGTCACAGAATTGTGGTCACTATCTCCAAAATGCTCCCCCACTAACAAATCTATCACTTGCCCTGGTTCATTACCAAGTACTAAATCCAATATTGCCCCTCCTCTGGTCGGACAATCTACATACTGTGTTAGAAAAGCTTCCTGGACACACTGCACAAACACCACCCCATCCAAACTATTTGATGTAAATAGTTTCCACTCAATATTTGGGAAGTTAAAGTCACCCATGACTACTACCCTGTGACTTCTGCACCTTTCCAAAATCTGTTTCCCAATCTGTTCCTCCACATCTCTGCTACTATTGGGGGGCCGAGAGAAAACTCCTAACAAGGTGACTGCTCCTTTCCTATTTCTGACTTCAACCCATACTACCGCATTAGGGTGATACTCCTCGAACTGCCTTTCTGCAGCTGTTATACTATCTCTAATTAACAATGCCACCCCCCCACCTCTTTTACCCCCCTCCCTAATCTTATTGAAACATCTGTAACCAGGGACCTCCAACAACCATTTCTGCCCCTCTTCTATCCAAGTTTCCGTGATGGCCACCACATCGTAGTCCCAAGTACCGATCCATGCCTTAAGTTCACCCACCTTATTCCTGATGCTTCTTGCGTTGAAGTATACACACTTCAACCCATCTCCGTGCCTGCAAGTACTCTCCTTTGTCAGTGTTCCCTTCCTCACTGCCTCATTACACGCTTTGGCGTCCTGAATATTGGCTACCTTAGTTGCTGGACTACAAATCCGGTTCCCATTCCCCTGCCAAATTAGTTTCAACCCTCCCGAAGAGTACTAGAAAACTTCCCTCCCAGGATATTGGTGCCCCTCTGGTTCAGATGCAACCCGTCCTGCTTGTACAGGTCCCACCTTCCCCAGAATGCGCTCCAATTATCCAAATACCTGAAGCCCTCCCTACTACACCATTCCTGCAGCCACGTGTTCAACTGCACTCTCTCCCTATTCCTAGCCTCGCTATCACGTGGCACCGGCAACAAACCAGAGATGACAACTCTGTCTGTCCTGGCTTTTAACTTCCAGCCTAACTCCCTAAACTTGTTTATTACCTCCACACCCCTTTTCCTACCTATGTCGTTGGTACCAATGTGCACCACGACTTCTGGCTGCTCGCCCTCCCCCTTAAGGATCCTGAAGACACGATCCGAGGCATCCCTGGCCCTGGCACCCGGGAGGCAACATACCTTCCGGGAGTCTCGCTCGCGACCACAGAATCTCCTATCTATTCCCCTAACCATTGAATCTCCTACAACTATTGCTTTTCTATTCTCCCCCCTTCCCTTCTGAGCCCCAGAGCCAGACTCAGTGCCAGAGACCTGGTCGCTAGGGCCTTCCCCCGGTAGGTCATCCCCCCCAACAGCATCCAAAACGGTATACTTGTTTTGAAGGGGAATGGCCACGAGGGATCCCTGCACTGTCTGCCTGTTTGTTTTTGTCCCCCTGACGGTAACCCAGCTATTCTTGTCCTGTACCTTGGGTGTGGTTACCTCCCTGTAACTCTTCTCAATCACCCCCTCTGCCTCCCGGATGATCCGAAGTTCATCCATCTTCAGCTCCAGTTCCCTAACACGGTCTTTGAGGAGCTGAAGTTGGGTGCACTTCCCGCAGGTATAGTCAGCGGGGACACCGGTGGTATCCCTCACCACCCACATCCTACAGGAGGAGCATGCAACTGGCCTAGCCTCCATCCCCTCTTATCTGACAGAATATAGCTGCCCTGTGGACTAACTAGATCTCCGCCCTCCGACTCTGCTCCCAGTCAGCTACACTTTCTGTAAACTCCTGGCTCTCTTCTCACTCTTTGCGGAAATGTCGGAAACAAAATGAAGGGAGCACCTTACTCCCTCCTCACCTAACTCCCTCGGTCACCAAACTCTTACTATAGCACTCAAATGCACCAAATTCAGCACTCCCTCGGTCACCAAACTCTTACTATAGCACTCAAATGCACCAAATTCAGCACTCCCTCGGTCACCAAACTCTTACTATAGCACTCAAATGCACCAAATTCAGCACTCAGTGCAAACAAAGTCTGCACTGTAGGGGATCACTTTTATACTGTGAATCTAGCCTCTGAAAACTGGCCTAATCCAATTAACTAATTAACAAGCTCCAGCTGCAAGTGCCTACAAGTAGAAGCCTGTTTAAAGCTGATTGAAAATTCACCTTCTTCTAAACTAAACAGCAACTTTTAAGTTAATTAACTAAATAAAAGAAAGACTAAACTTTAGATAAAAATGAAGCCTTATACTCCCTCGGTCACCAAATTCTTACGATAGCACTCAAATGCACCAAATTCAGCACTCAGTGCAAAACTTCTACCACCTAGAAGGACAAGAGTAGCAGATGCACATCAAATCTAAAAGGAATCAAATTGTACAGACAGCACGGCATCTACTTTAGCAGCAGAAATGTCACGGCACACTCAACGATGTTGACCCTGCAAAGACCCCTCACTGACATCTGGGGCTTGTTCCAACATTGGCAGAGCTGCCAGACATCCTGACATTGTCTGTAAGACATGATTTGGTGAGCGCGACTGAGATTGACCAGATCCCAGACACCACATCACTATTCCTGAGTATGCCCTGTCCCACTCACAGGACAGACCCAACAGTGGTGACAAAAGATATGTGGTGCCATCGGGTCAAACATGGTGAGGGAGCCAACACGGGGAAAAAGCAAACGTGATTTTGTCCTCATCAATCCATTTGACACAGGTGCAGCTATGAACTGCTGTCCATAGACTACAGCTCCGACTTCCACACCAGTATCCCGACAAGACTTATAACCAAACTCTGCAATCTTGGACTTGACCCCTCCCTGTGCAGCTGGATCCTTGACTCCCTCACCAACAGACCTCATTCTGTCAGGATAGGGAACAGCACCTCCACCACAATAGTCCTCAACACCGGGGTCCCGCAAGGATGTGTGCTCAGTCCTCTACTGTACTCCCGATACACACACGATTGTGTGGCAAGATTTAACTCCAACTCAATCTATAAGTTTGCGGATGATACGACTGTGGTGGGCCTTATCTCAAACAACGACAAATCAGACTACAGGAGGGAGATAAATCACTTGGTTGCATGGAGTACCGAAAACAAACTCTCTCTAAATGTCGGAAAGACCAAGGAGTTAATCATCGATTTCAGGAAGCATAGCACGGCACACACTCCCGTCTGCATCAATGACTCAAAAGTGGAGATGGTCAATAGCTTTAAATTCCTGGGGGTCACCATCACCAACATTCTGTTCTGGTCCACTCACGCTGACACAACAGTCAAGAAAGTCCAACAACGTCTCTATTTCCTACGGAAGCTAAATAAATTTGGCATGTCTGCATCGACTCTCACAAACCTCTACAGATGTGCGATAGAGAGCATCCTATCCGGCTGCATCACAGCTGGTACGGCAACTGCTCGGCCCAAGATCGCAAGAAGCTGCAGAGTGTGGTGAACTCAGCCCAACCCACCCTCATACAGATTCTGTCTACATCTCCCGCTGCCTCAGGAAGGCAGACAGCATTGTCAGAGACCCCTCCCACCCAGGCATTGCCTTCTTCCAGACCCTTCCATCAGGCAGAAGATCCAGAAATCTAAAGACTCCACATCCAGACATAGGAACAGCTTTTTTCCCACAGCTACTAGACTCCTCAACGACTCTCCCTCGGACTGATCTGTTCCCTGTAAGAACACTATTCACGACTCCCTATGCTGCTCTTGCTCATGTATTGCTTTGTTTGGCCTCTTGTTCCGCACTATAACCAATCACGGTTTGTCAATGTACCATTTGTCAATGTTCTTCGTTGATTATTCTTTTTGTCTACAATGTACGTTACTGTGTATGTTCCCTCGGCCGCAGAAAAATACTTTTCACTGTACTTCGGTACATGTGACAATAAATCAAATCAAAATCAAAAATCTGTCCATGAAGGTATCTGTAGGAGTGACCACCGAACAGTCCTTGTGGGAAAGAAGTCATGTATTCATACCGAGTATACCCTCCATCGTGTTGTGTGGCACTAGCACCGTGCTAAATGGGATACACTTTGAACAGATACAGCAACTCCAGACTGGGTATCTATGAGGCGCTGTGGGCCATCAGCAGCAGCAGAATTGTATCAACCACAATCTGCAATCTCATGGCCCGGCATATCCCCCACTCTACCATTACCACCCAGCCAGGGGGTCAACCCTGGTTCAATGAAGAGTGCAGGAGAGCGTGGCAGGAGCAACACCAGGCATACCGAAAAATGAGGTGTCAACATGGTGAAGCAGAACACAGGACTACTGAACCATCTGCAACTGTCTTCAGCCAGAAATGCTGAGTGAATATTAATTTTGACCTCCTCCAGCATCACAGATACCAGTCTTCAGCCAACTCGGGATGGTCAATGAGATTTAGATTTATTGTTCTGCGTACAGTCCAGACAGATCATTCCATCGTGAAAAAACATAGCACATACATAAATACGCAAAGTTAATACATAGACATCAGATGAAGCATATGGAGACATAAAAGAGAAAGGTTATAGATAATGTTAGTGTTAGAATTATGTTTTAAAAGGTTAGTACGGTTATAAGAGATGTAGGAAAAGGATCTGTGGGAGAGAGCTCGCAGAGAGTCGCTCCAGAGCCATCTTGAAGAAACAATAATTGCAGCGCTAGCCAGCGGCACCCGCATCTCATGAATGAAGATCTATTGTAAAACCCTCGATAAAGTCATCAACAGTACTATCAAGAGGCACTTACTCTGCAATAACCGGCTCAGGGACGCTCAGTTTGGGTCCTGCTATGGTCACTCAGCTCCTCACCTAATTACAGCCTTGGTTCAAACATGGACAAAAGAGCTGAATGCCGGAGGGGAGAGCCGTGGCACAGTGGTACTGTCACCGGAGTAGTGATGCAGAGACCCAGGGGACCCATGGGATCTGGGTTCAAATCCCACCATGGTAAGTGGTGGAATTAAAAGTCTGAGTAATGATGCTGATGAAACCATTGGCGATTGTTGCAAAACCCGCCTGTCTGTTAGGGAGGGATGTCTGCCGCCTTTCCCCGGTCTGGCTGGCCTGTCACCGCAGAGCATGTGCTTGGCTCAGGTCGGGGATCATTGGGGACAAAGAGTAGCCCCAGGCTGGATGGTGAGCAAGGTCAGTACAGTTATATACTGTACACACAAAGACATTCCCCGTGAAACACTCGCTGTTACTGATGATTAGTGATTACTGACTGATTACTGATTATTGATTCATGGAATCATAGAATTTACAGTGCATTCGGCCCATAGGGTCTCCGCCAGCCCCTGGAAAAAGCACCTTACTTAAGCCCACACCTCCACCCAATCCCCGTAACACAGTAACCCCACCTAACCTTTTTGGACACTAATGATCATGGCCAATCCACCTAACCTGCACATCTTTGGAGACTTGTGGGAGGAAACCGGAGCACCCGGAGGAAATCCTCACAGACACGGGGGGGGGGGGAACGTGCAGACTCCGCACAGACAGTGACCCAGCGGGGAATCGAACCTGGGACCCTGGAGCTGTGAAGCAATTGTGCTAACCACTGTGCTACCGTACCACCCTGATTATTGATGAGTAAAAACTGACTGATTTACTGATTAATTATTGATTGATTACTGACTGATTATTGATTACTGATTGATTGATTTACTGATTAATTATTGATTGATTACTGGCTGATTATTGATTGATTACTGATTGATTAATGACTGATTACTGACTGATTACTGATTGATTACTGATTGATTATTGATTGATTACTGAGTGGTTACTGACTGATTACTGATTGATTACTGACTGATTATTGATTGATTACTGACTGATTATTGATTGATTACTGAGTGGTTACTGACTGATTACTGATTGATTACTGACTGATTATTGATTGATTACTGACTGATTATTGATTGATTACTGACTGATTACTGACTGATTATTGATTGATTACTGATTGATTACTGACTGATTATTGATTGATTACTGACTGATTATTGATTGATTACTGACTGATTACTGACTGATTATTGATTGATTACTGATTGATTACTGACTGATCACTGACTGATTATTGATTGATTACTGATTGATTACTGACTGATTACTGACTGATTATTGATTGATTACTGATTGATTACTGACTGATCACTGACTGATTACTGATTGATTACTGACTGATTACTGACTGATTATTGATTGATTACTGATTGATTACTGACTGATCACTGACTGATTATTGATTGATTACTGATTGATTACTGATTACTGACTGATTATTGATTGATTACTGACTGATTATTGATTGATTACTGACTGATTACTGATTGATTACTGACTGATTATTGATTGATTACTGACTGATTATTGATTGATTACTGATTGATTACTGACTGATTATTGATTGATTACTGATTGATTACTGACTGATTATTGATTGATTACTGATTGATTACTGACTGATCACTGACTGATTATTGATTGATTACTGATTGATTACTGACTGATTACTGACTGATTACTGACTGATTATTGATTGATTACTGATTGATTACTGACTGATCACTGACTGATTACTGATTGATTACTGACTGATTACTGACTGATTATTGATTGATTACTGATTGATTACTGACTGATTACTGACTGATTATTGATTGATTACTGATTGATTATTGATTGATTACTGACTGATTACTGACTGATTATTGATTGATTACTGACTGATTACTGACTGAGTATTGATTGATTACTGACTGATTATTGATTGATTACTGACTGATTACTGATTGATTACTGATTGATTACTGACTGATTACTGACTGATTATTGATTGATTACTGATTGATTACTGACTGATCACTGACTGATTACTGACTGATTACTGACTGATTATTGATTGATTACTGATTGATTATTGATTGATTACTGAGTGGTTACTGACTGATTACTGATTGATTATTGATTACTGACTGATTACTGACTGATTGATTGATTACTGACTGATTACTGACTGATTATTGATTGATTACTGACTGATTATTGATTGATTACTGACTGATTACTGATTGATTACTGATTGATTACTGACTGATTACTGACTGATTATTGATTGATTACTGATTGATTACTGACTGATCACTGACTGATTACTGACTGATTACTGACTGATTATTGATTGATTACTGACTGATTACTGACTGATTATTGATTGATTACTGACTGATTATTGATTGATTACTGACTGATTACTGATTGATTACTGATTGATTACTGACTGATTATTGATTGATTACTGACTGATTACTGATTGATTACTGACTGATCACTGACTGATTATTGATTGATTACTGACTGATTACTGATTGATTACTGAGTGGTTATTGATTGATTACTGACTGATTATTGATTGATTATTGATTGATTACTGACTGATTATTGATTGATTACTGACTGATTACTGATTGATTACTGATTGATTACTGACTGATTACTGACTGATTATTGATTGATTACTGATTGATTACTGACTGATCACTGACTGATTACTGACTGATTACTGACTGATTATTGATTGATTACTGATTGATTATTGATTGATTACTGAGTGGTTACTGACTGATTACTGATTGATTATTGATTGATTACTGACTGATTGATTGATTACTGACTGATTATTGATTGATTACTGACTGATTATTGATTGATTACTGACTGATTACTGATTGATTACTGATTGATTACTGACTGATTACTGACTGATTATTGATTGATTACTGATTGATTACTGACTGATCACTGACTGATTACTGACTGATTACTGACTGATTATTGATTGATTACTGACTGATTATTGATTGATTACTGACTGATTATTGATTGATTACTGACTGATTACTGATTGATTACTGATTGATTACTGACTGATTATTGATTGATTACTGACTGATTACTGATTGATTACTGATTGATTACTGACTGATCACTGACTGATTATTGATTGATTACTGACTGATTACTGATTGATCACTGACTGATTATTGATTGATTATTGATTGATTACTGAGTGGTTATTGATGACTGATTTTCTTGCCTCTCTGTGTCCACAGCACTTGAATCCGGGCATCCTCAGACGGAAGTAAGCCTGTGTCTGTTTCCGGGTTAAAGGGGACGGCGGTCAAAGCGGATGATTGGCTGTGACGGATCGGAAGTGAGGTACCGGGAGGGAGCACGTGGCCGGGTGAGTGACCTCTGACCCTTCCCCGCCATGGCCGTCCGCGTCTCGTTCGAGAACAATAACGAGATCGGCTGTTTCAGCAAACTGACCAACTCGTACTGCCTGCTGGCCGTGGGCGGCGCGGACAACTTCTACAGGTACCGGGGGGACAGGCCGGGGGCCGGGGTGGGGGAGGCCCGGGGGCCGGGGCCGGGGTGGGGGAGGCCCGGGGGCCGGGGTGGGGGAGGCCCGGGGGCCGGGGTGGGGGAGGCCCGGGGGCCGGGGGGGGACAGGCCCGGGGGCCGGGGGCCGGGGGCCGGGGGGGGAGGCCGGGGGGGAGGGCCTGGGGGGGGGGGTGGTGGGAGGGCCGGGGGGGGGGGGGGGGGGGGGGGGGGGGGGGGGCGCTGAATGGCCCCCGTCTCGTCCAGAGCCGCTGTATTGTTGGTTGGGGAGCTCGCACATGGGGGGCTGAGGGATTTAACTCCCACCAGGGGGGTCGATGCTACCCTGGGCATGGTGACCCAGGATGAAATTCTTTCCCCTAGGAGGGGTGGAATGATGGAGGGAGCGTGGGGCGGACTGAGTGGACAAGGCGACCGGCTGAGATGCATCCAGGAATATCGAAGGAAGGTAGAATGGAAATTGGAGGGGTGCTGACCACAATCCTCCGTCTTCACGGGACTCAGCGGAGGGACTGGAGGACATTGTAACGACAAGTCCAAGTCAATTTAACTTTGGTGGGAAATCCTCTACAAACAGTAGTTAGGGACAAAATTAATTGTTTCTTGGACAAATGCAATTTAATTAAGGAACGGTAAGAAGTCTTACAACACCAGGTTGAAGTCCAACAGGTTTGTTTCAAATCGCTAGCTTTCGGAGCGCTGCTCGTTCCTCCGGTGAATGAAGAGGTAGAGGGAATCTTCATTCATCGGAGGAAGGAGCAGCGCTCCGAAAGCTAGTGATTTGAAACAAACCTGTTGGACTTCAACCTGGTGTTGTAAGACTTCGTACTGTGCCCACCCCAGTCCATCGCCGGCATCTCCACATCATAATTAAGGAAAGCCAAAGTGGCACAGTGGTTAGCATTGTTAGTTCACTGGAACCCTGGTGCTGTGAAGCAACAGTGCTAACCACTGTGCTGATGTGCCGCCCATATGTTAGGTGAATAAAACACTAGTATTGTCTCATTCTGGGAAAGCACACTCTGAAAAATATGGAGGCATAGGGGAGCGTGCTGAAAAGATTTACGAAAATGGCTTCAGGGATGAGGGACTTTAGTTACGTGGATAGATCCTGTTATATTCTTAAACTGAGACCATTCCCCTTCAAGTGAGAAGATATTTGACAGGTATTCAAATACGAGGAGTATGGCCAGAGTAAACTGAGAGATACTGGTGTAAGGAATGAGAACCAGAGGCAAAAAAATAAACTCAGTAACTACAAACCAGTCAGCCTGACCCGACCCAGGAGCGCCCAAGGAGGGAACAGACCATGGGACCCAGCCCAGCCTGCCTCAGGAAGCCCCATCCCAGGACCCCTGAAATGGCAGAGACCCCGCGCGAGGACCCGAACGCGCTGCAAGGTATTCCCGTGCCCACAGAATGCTGGGACCCATCTGGATTGCAAATATGCCTGCCCAGCAACCCCTCTACCTCAACCAGCGCCCGGGACTCTGCCAGATGCAACCTCGGAAGTCAAACCTCGGAAGGCGACGGGCCCGGACGGGATCCCTGGTTGTGCACTCCGAGCCTGCGTGGACCAGCTGGCAGAGGTGTTTGTGGACATCTTTAACCTGTCCCATCTCCACTCTTGAGGTCCCCACCTGCTTCAAGAAGACCACCATCATACCGGTGCCAAAGAAGAACCAGGCAATGTGCCTCAATGACTACAGTCCAGTGGTCCTGACTTCAGTCATAATGAAGTGCTTCGAGAGGTTGGTCATGAAGCGCATACCGCTGCAATTGGTCCACAGCAGATGCCATTTCCTTGGCCCTACACTCATCCCGAGAGCATCTCGCCAACAAGGACTCTTACATCAGACTCTTATTTATTGACTACAGCTCTGCCTTCAACACCATAATCCCAGCCAAGCTCATATCAAAATTCCAAAACCTAGGACTTGGCTCCTCATTCTGCAACTGGATCCTCGACTTTCTGACCCACAGACCATAATCGGTAAGAATGAACAACAACACCTCCTCCACAATAGTCCTCCATACCGGGGCCCACGCAAGGCAGCGTACTTAGGCCCCGACTCTACTCCCTGTACACACACGACTGCGTGGCAAAATTTGGTTCCAACTCCATCTACAGTTTGCTGATGACATGGCCAGAGTGGGTCGGATCAGAATACAGGAGGGAGATAGAGAACCCAGTAGAGTGGTGCAGCGACACCAATCTCTCCCTCAATGCCAGCAAAACTAAAGAGCTGATCATTGACTTCCGGAAGCAAAGTACTGTACACACCGCTGTCAGCATCAACGGGGCCGAGGTGGAGATGGTTAGAAGTTTCAAATTCCTACGGGTGTACATCTCAAAATCTGTCCTGGTCCACCCACGTCGACGCTACCACCAAGAAAGCACAACAGCGCCTATACTTCCTCAGGAAACTAAGGAAATTCAGCATGTCCACATTAACCCTTACCAACCTTTACAGATGCACCATAGAAAGCATCCTATCGGGCTGCATCACAGCCTGGTATGGCAACTGCTCGGCCCAAGACCGCAAGAAACTTCAGAGAGTCGTGAACACCGCCCAGTCCATCACACGAACCTGCCTCCCATCCATTGACTCCATCTACACCTCCTGCCTGGGGAAAGCGGGCAGCATAATCAAAGACCCCTCCCACATTACTTACTCACTCTTCCAACGTCTTCCATCGGACAGGAGATACAGAAGTCTGAGAACACGCGCGAACAGACTCAAAAGCAGCTTCTTCCCCACTGTTACCACACTCTCAAATGACCCTCTTATGGACTGACCTCATTAACACTACACCCTGTATGCTTCATCCGATGCCAGTGCTTATGTAATTACATTGTATATGTTGTGTTGCCCTATTATGTATTTTCTTTTCTTCCCATGTACTTGATGATCTGTTAAGCTGCTCGCAGAAAAATACTTTGCACTGTACCTCGGTACACGTGACAAACAAATCCAATCCAATCCTGACCTTGAAATAAACTCAGTAACTACAGAACATACACTCTGATATTGAAATAAGCTCTTTCAAATCATTCAATATTCAATGTAGAGGGCGGCCCTGACCTCTACAAGAAAGCCAGATATGATATACAGAAATCCATCAAAGATGCTAAAAGACAGTACCGGACCAAGCTCGAGTCCCAGGCTAGCCACACGGATCCCCGCCGTCTATGGCAAGGTCTGCAAGACATAACGCGCTACAACATGAAGGCATGTAAAATCGTCAGATCCAACGCACCCATCCCTGATGAGCTCAACGCATTCTATGCCCGCTTTGAGCAAGAGGTCAGTGAGAGTGAGCCCTCCACCCCAGAAGCCGCAGATGAACTTGTATCTGAGATCACTATTGCAGACGTCCGAGCAGCCTTTTCGAAGGTCAACAAGCCTCTGGCCCGGATGGGGTACCCGGACGAGCACTCTGGTCTTGCGCGGATCAGCTGGCGGGGGTATTTGCAGACATCTTCAACCTCTTTACAACAATCTGAGGTCCCTATCTGCTTCAAAAGACGACCATCATCCCTGTACCAAAAAAACGTCAAGCCGCATGCCTTAATGACTATCGTCCAGTGGCTCTGACATCCATCATTAAGTGCTTTGAAAGGTTACTCAAGGCATGAATCCACTCCAGCCTCCCGGATTGCCTTAATCCGCTACAGTTCGCCTCCCGCTGCAACAGGTCCACCGCAGACGCCACCTCCATGGCCCTGCACTCTACCCTGGAACACCTAGATAACAAAGACACCCATGTCAGACTCCCGTTTATCATCTACAGCTCAGCCGTCAACACCAACATCATTCCTACGAAACTCGCCTCCAAACTCCTTGGCCTCGGCTCCTCCCTCTGCAACTGGATCCTGAACTTTCCAACTCACAGGCCACAATCAGTAAAGATAGGCAACAACAACTCCTCCATGATCATCCTCAATACTGGTGCCCCACAAGGCTGTGTCCTCAGCCCCCCTACTATACTCCTTATACACCTATGACTGTGTGGCCAAATTCCCCTCCAACTCGATTTTCAAATTTGCTGATGACACCACCGTAGTGGGTCGGATTTCAAACAATGACGGGACAGAGTACAGGAATGAGATAGAGAATCTGGTGAACTGGTGCGACGACAATAATCTCTCCCTCACTGTCAACAAAACGAATGAGATTGTCATCGACTCCAGGCAGCGTAGTGGGAACGAAGTAGAAAGGTTCGAGAGCTTCAAGTTTTTAGGTGTACAGATCACCAACAGCCTGTCCTGGTCGCTTCTCTCTTTCTCCCCCCCCCCCCCCCCCCCCCCCCCCCCCCCCACCTATAATTCCCGCTGCCTCGGAAAGGCAGCCAGCATAATTAAGGACCCCACGCACCCCGGACATACTCTCTTCCACCTACTTCCTTCAGGAAAAAGGTACCAAAGTTTGAGGTCACGTACCAACCGACTCAAGAACAGCTTCTTCCCTGCTGTCATCAGACTTTTGAATGGACCGACCTCGTATTAAGTTGATCTTTTCTCTACATCTTGCTATAACTGTAACATTATATTCTGCAGTCTCTCCTTCCTTCCCTCTGTATGGTGTGCATTGTTTGTAAAGCATGCAAGAAACAATACTTTTCACTAAACTAATACATGTGACAATAAATCAAATCAAATTAAACTAACTACAGACCAGTCAGCCTGACATTGAAATAAACTCAATAATAATGCTCTTTATTATTGTCACAAGTAGGCTTACATTAACACTGCAATGAAGTTACTGTGAAAAGCCCCTAGTCGCCACATTCCGGCGCCTGTTCGGGTACACTAAGGGAGAATTCAGAATGTCCAAATTACCTCATAGCACGTCTTTCGAGACCAAGAGACATCAGAGCAGAATTAGGCCACTCAGCCCATCGAGTCTGCTCCGCCATTCAATCATGACTGGTCTTTTCTCATCCCCATTCTCCTGCCTTCTCCCCATAACCCCTGATCCCCTTATTAATCAAGAACCTATCTATCTCTGTCTTAAAGACTCTCAGTGAATTGCCCTCCACAGCCTTCTGCGGCAAAGTGTTCCACAGATTCACCACCCTCTGGCTGAAGAAATTCCTCCTCATCTCCGTTTTAAAGGATCGTCCCTTTAGTCTGAGATTGTGTCCTCTGGTTCTAGTTTTTCCTACAAGTGGAAACGAGTCACGCAGTATCCTGTGAGTTTCAATAAGCCCCCCCTCCCCACTTATTCTTCTAAACTCCAACAAGTACAGACCGAGTCCTCAAACGTTCCTCATACGATAAGTTCTTCATTCCAGGGATCATTCTTGTGTACCTCCTCTGGACCATTCCAAGGCCAGCACATCCATCCTTAAATACGGGGCCCAAAACAGCTCTCAATACTCCAAATGGGGTCTGACCAGAGCCTTATACAGCCTCAGAAGTACATCCCTGGACTTGTATTCTAGCCCTCACGACATGAACGCTAACATTGCATTTGCCTTCTTAACTGCCGACTGAACCTGCACATTAACCTGAAGAGAATCGTGAACAAGGACCCCCAAGTCCCTTTGTGCTTCTGCTTTCCGAAGCATTTCCCCATTTCGAAAATAGTCTATGCCTAGATTCCTCCTTCCAAAGTGCATAACCTCACACTTTTCCACATTGTATTTTATTTGCCACTTCATTGCCCACTCTCCTAGCTTGTCCAAGTCCTTCTGCAGCCCCCTTGCTTCCTCAATACTACCTGTCCCTCCACAGATCTTTGTATCATCTGCAAACTTAGCAACAGTGCCTTCAGTTCCTTCTTCCAGATCATTAACGTATATTGTGAAAAGTTGTGGTCCCAGCACCGACCCCTGAGGCACACCACTGGTCACCGGCTGCCATCCTGAAAAAGACCCCTTTATCCCCTCTCTCTGCCTTCTGCCAGTCAGCCAATCCTCTAACAATGCAAGGATCTTGCCCTTAACACCATGGCCGTTTAACTTATTTAACAATCTCCTATGTGGCACCTTGTCGAAGGCCTTCTGGAAATCTAAATAAATCACGTCCACTGATTCTCCTTTGTCTAACTTGCTTGTTACCTCCTCAAATAACTCTTAACAGGTTTGTCAGACACAACCCCTTTGACAAAGCCGTGCTGACTCAGTCCTATTTTACCATGCACTTCCAAGTGCTTCGCGATCTCGAATTTAATAACAAACTCTTACCAATGATCAAAGTCAGGCTAACTGGCCTATAATTTCCCGTCTTCTGCCTCCCTCCCTTCTTAAACAGTGGTGCTACATTAGCCACTTTCCAGTCCTCTGGGACCCTTCCTGCCTCCAGTGATTCCTGAAAGATCATCACTCATATTCTGTTCCTCTGCCATTTCTTTGTTTCCTATTATTACTTCTCCAGCCACGTTTTCCAGTGGTCCAATGTCTATTTTTGCCTCTTACCTTTTTACATATTGAAAAAATCTCTTTGTATCTTCCTTTATATTACTAGCTAGCTTGCACTCATACTTCATCTTCTCCTCCCCCCCCCCCCCCCCCCCCCATTGCTTTTTTAGTTGTCCTCTGCTCGCTTTTGATCCCCAGTCCTCTGGTCTCCCACTAATCCTCGCCACTTTGTATGCTTTTTCTTTAGCCTTTATGCTGTCCTTGACATCCCTCGTCAACCAAGGCTGCCTTGTCCACCCCTTAACATGTTTTCTCCTCCTTGGGATGAATTTCTGTTGTGCCTCCCTAATAACCCCCAAAAACTGCTGCCATTGCTGTTCCACTGTCATTACCCTTATTTAATTGTAATACTGTTACATCTGATTGCAGATTCTCCCTCTCAAACTGCAGGGTGAATTCTATCACATTGTGGTCACTGCTCCCTTAGGGTTCCTTCTCCTTAAGTTCCCTAATCAAGTCTGCCTCATTACACATCACCAAATCCAGAATTGCCTGTTCCCTAGTCGGCTCTGTCACCAGCTGCTCCAAAAAACCATCTCTTAGACATTCCACAAATTCCTTTTCTTGGGATCCACTACCAACCTGATTTTCCCAGTCCACCTGCTTTTTGAAGTCACCCATGATTATTGTAATATTGCCTTTTTTATCTGCCTTTTCTATTACTTTCTGCCCCACATCCTGACTACTGCTAGGGGGCCTGTACATAACTCCCATCAGGGTCTTTTTACCTTTGCGTTTCCTCAACTCTACCCACAGAGATTCTATGCCTTCTGATCCTATATCGCTCCTTGCTATCGATTTAACTCCATTCCTTGCTAACAATGCAACCCTGCCCCCTTTGCCCACCTGCCTGTCCTTTCGATAGGACACATATCCTTAGATATTTAGATCCCAGCCCTAATCCCCTTGCAGCCACGTCTGGGTGATGCCCACAACATCATACCGGCCAATTTCAATGTGCGCAACAAGCCCATTTACCTTGTTCCGTATACTGCGCGCATTTGGGTACAACACCCCCGGTCCTGCACTGTACCCTGTACTGTGGCCCTTTTTGATTTTTGACTATGGCTTCTCTGCCTTACACTTTCCCCCTTACTGTCTTTTGTTTTACTTCCCTCCGACTTCCTGCATTGGTTCCCATCCCCCTGCCACAACTTGTGGGAGGAAACTGGAGCACGCAGAGAAAACCCACGCAGACACTGGGAGAATGTGCAGACTCCACACAGACACTGACCCAAGCCGGGAATCGAACTTGGGACCGTGGCGCTGTGAAGCAACAGTGCTAACCACTGTGCTAACGTGCTGCCTGTGACTCCAGGCCCACAGCAATGTGGTTGATTGTTAAATGCCCCCTGAAATGGCCTAGCAAAACACTCGGTTGTATTCAACTGCTACGCAAACCCACAAAAAAGGAATGCAACCGGCCGGACCACCTGGCATCGAACCAGGCACCGGAAACGACAACTGGAAACTCAGCACTGTTGACCCTGCAAAGTCCTCCTTACTAACATCTGGGGGCTTGTGCCAAAGTTGGGTGAGCTGTCTCACCGACCTAGTTAAGCAACAGCGTGACATGGTCTTACTCACTGAATCATACCTTGCAGACCATGTCCCAGACACCATTACCACCATTCCTGGGTATGTCCTGTCTCACCGGCAGGACAGACCCAGCAGAGGTGGTATACAGTCAGGAAGGAATTGCTGTGGGAGTTCTCAACATCGACTCTGAACCCCATGAAGTCTCATGACTTCAGATTAGACATGGGCAAGGAAACCTCCTGCTGATTACCACGTACCGGCCACCATCAGCTGATTAATCCAGACTCCTCCATGTTGAACACCACGTGGAGGAAGAACTGGGGTTGGCAATGACGTAAAATATGCTCTGGGTGGGGGGACTTCAATGTCCATCACCAAGACTGGCTCGGTAATACCACCAGCGACCAAGCTGGCCGGGTCCTAAAGAACATAGCTGCTCGTGGGGAAAATGCTTGAATCCATTATCAAGGACTAGCGGAACATCTAGAAAGCAGTGGCAGGATCAGTCAGCATGGATTTATGAAGGGGAAAATCATGCTTGACAAATCTGTTGGAATTCTTTGAAGAGGTAACCAGTACAGTCGACAAGGGGGAGCCAGTCGATGTGGTATATTTGGACTTTCAGAAGGCGTTTGACAAAGTCCCGCATAAGAGATTATTGTGCAAAATTAACGCGCATGGGATTGGGGGCAATGTATTGAGGTGGATAGAAAACTGGTTGGCAGAGAGAAAACAAAAGAGTAAGGATTAATGGTTCTTTTTCAAATTGGCAGGCAGTAACTAGTGGGGTACCACAGGGATCGGTGCTGGGACCCCAGCTATTCACAATATATATTAATGATTTGGATGAGGGAACAACATGTAACATCTCAAAGTTTGCAGATGATATTAAATTAGGTGGGAGGGTGAATTGTGACGAGGATGCAGGGATCCTACAGCAAGATCTGGACCGGTTGGGCGAGTGGGCAAACCAATGGACAAGTGTGAGGTTATTCATTTTGGAAACAAAAACAGGAAGGCAGATTGCTCCCTGAATGGTTGTAAATTGGGAGAGGGGAGTGTGCATCGGGACCTGGGTGTCCTTGTGCACCATTCGCTGAAGGTAAGCATGCAGGTGCAGCAGGCGGTAAAGAAGGCTAATGGTATGTTGGCCTTCATTGCGAGAGGTTTCGAGTATAGGAGCAGGGATGTGTTGCTGCAATTATACAGGGCCTTGGTGAGGCCACACCTGGAGTATTGTGTGCAATTTTGGTCTCCTTTGAGGAAAGATGTTCTTGCTCTCGAGGGAGTGCAGCGAAGGTTTACCAGACTGATTCCAGGGATGGCGGGACTGTCATATGTGGAGAGATTGACTAGGTTGGGATTGTTCTCGCTGGAGTTCAGAAGAATGAGGAGGGGATCTCATAAGAGACTTATAAAATTCTAACAGGACTGGACAGGGTAGATGCAGGGAGGGTGTTCCCAGTGGTGGGGCATGTCCAGAACCAGGGGTCACAGTCTGAGGATTCAGGGTAAACCATTTCGGACAGAGATGAGGAGACATTTCTTCACCAAAAGAGTGGTGAGCCTGTGGAATTCATTACCACAGGAAGTAGTTGATGCTAAAACTTTGAATATATTCAAGAGGCGGCTGGATATAGCACTTGGGGAGAATGGGATCAAAGGCTATGGGGAGAAAGCAGGATTAGGCTATTGAGTTGGATGATCAGCCATGATCGTGATGAATGGCGGAGCAGGCTCGAAGGGCCAAAAGGCCTCCTCCTGCTCCGATCTTCTATATTTCTAGACCGGGACTGCAGCAGGTGATGAGGGAAAATACTTGACCACCTCCTCACCAATCTGCCTGCTGCAGATGTATCTGTCCATGACCGTATCGGTAGAAGTGACCACCGCATAGTCCTTGTGGAGTGCCGTCTTCACATTGAGGGTGCCCTCCATCGTGCTGTGTGGTACTACCACCGTGCTAAACGGGATAGACTTCAAACAGATCGAGCAACTCCAGACTGGGCATCCATGAGGCGCTGTGGGCCATCAGCAGAATTGTATCAACCGCAATCTGCAACCTCATGGCCCAGCATATCCCCCACTCTACCATTACCACCCAGCCAGGGGGTCAACCCTGGTTCAATGAAGAGTGCAGGAGAGCGTGGCAGGAGCAACATCATTCATACTGAAAGCCTGGTGGAGATGCAGCACAGGATTACTTGTGAGCCAAACAGCATACGCAGCAAGTAACCAACAGAGCTCAATGATTCCACAAGAAACGCGTTAGATCTAAGCTCTGCAATCCTGCCACATCCAGCCATGAATGGTGGTGGACAATTAAACAACTCACTGGAGGAGGAGGCTCCACAATATCCCCATCCTCAATGATGGAGGAGCCCAGCACATCTGTGCAAAAGGCAAGGCTGAGTCATTCGTATCAATCTTCAGCCAGAAGTGCCGAGTGGATGTGGGAGGGAACTTTCGATATTTAGGCATCCAGGTGGCGTGGAAGTGGGAGCAGCTGCATAAACTGAATGTGGGGCGGCTGGTAGAACAGATGAGGAGGGGATTTTCGGTTCGGAGGTGGGGCGCACTCCCAGTGTCGTTGGCAGACAGTCCTCCTGAGATTTTTTGTTTTCCAGAGTCTCCCAATTTTTATTCCCAAGGCATTCTTTAAAAATGTGAATGCAGAGATCTCTACATTGTATTGGTGGGTAAAACCTCGCAGGTGAAAAAGGTGCTGCTGGGGGGGTTGGGGCTGGCTCTCCCGAATTTCATCAACTATTACAGAGCGGCGAATATTGCGATAGGAAGTGTGTAGTGGGGGAGGGGTCGGTATGGGAACAGGTGGAGGCGGCCTCATGTAAGGACACTGGTTTGGGGGCATTATTGACAGCACCTCTGCAGTTCTCACCGGCTCGGTACTCCACAAGCCCCTAAGCGGTCGCAGCCCTGAGGATATGAGGACAGTGGAGGCAGCATGTGGAATTAGAGGGAGCATCAGTGTGGGTGTCGATATGTGGTAATCACCATAGATTCATAGATTATCATGGAGTTCCAGTTCGCTCTGGGGCGGGGGGGGCTGGATGGGATGTTTCGGAGATGGCAGCAGGCAGGGATGAAGATCAGGGATCAATAATGATGATCATTGCTTAATGTCTGTTACTGTGAAAAGCCCCTAGTCGCCACATTCCGGCGCCTGTTCAGGGAGACCGGTACGGGAATTGAACCTGCGCTGCTGGTCTTGCTCTGCATTACAAGCCAGATGTTTAGCCCACTGTGCTAATCCGGCCCCTATTTGGGGATCCCTTTATTGATGTGGGTTTCCCGAGCCTGGAGGAGCTGAAGGAAGAGTTTGAATTGCCGGGGGTGAATGGATTCCGATAACTGCAGGTGAGGGATTTTATGCGGAGGCAGGTTTTGGCCTAACTGTTTTCTTCTTTCTCTCTCTCCTCCTCCTCCCCCCCCCCCCCCCCCCCCCCCCAAGGGTGTTGAGAGCAGGAGCAGGAGAGGGGAAGGTCTCCGATCTGTAAGGAGCTGGTGGAGTGGGAGGGAGCCTCGATAGGGGAGGTGAAGAGAAAGTGGGCAGAAGAGGTGGGTGGGGAGTTGGAGGCCAGATTATGGGAGGAGGCCCTGAGGAGAGTTAATGTGTCCTCGTTGTGCGCCAGGTTCAGCCTGACACAATTTAAGGTGGTCCACAGGGCTCACATGACTGAGGAGGTGGAGGATAGGTGTGGGAGCTGTGCGGGGGGGTGGTGGTGGTGTCCTCCGATGTTTCATATGTCCATGTGTTTTGGGCGTGTCCGAGGCTGAGGGGTTTCTGGCAGGTGTTTGCTGACATCATGTCCGAGGTTTTACAATATCCCTTTGAACCAGAATAAGGAGAGATTGAATTTTTTTGAGATACTAAGGAACAGTGGCGTTCCAAAGATTTTGGGGTCTCTGTAGACCAATCACTAACATATAATACTCCGGGTCAAAGAAGCTAAAGTGTTTGTGTTTATATCGAGAAAACTAGAATACACAAAGGAGAGGCAGTCATGATGCAGACATACAAAGCCCTGGGTGAACCACGGTTCTGGATATCACACCTTGGAACGGATATATTGTCCTGGACGGAGGGTAGTGAAGATTCATCCGAATATTACCAGGGCTTCAAGGGTAAGAATAGAAGAGAGATTTCACACACGCAGCCCTGCATTCGTGGGCAGCACGGTAGCATTGTGGATAGCACAATTGCTTCAAAGCTCCATGGTCCCAGGTTCGATTCTGGCTTGGGTCACTGTCTGTGCGGAGTCTGCACGTTCTCCCCGTGTCTGCGTGGGTTTCCTCCGGGTGCTCCAGTTTCCTCCCACAGTCCAAAGATGTGCAGGTTAGGTGGATTGGCCGTGATAAATTGCCCTTAGTGTCCAAAATTGCCCTTAGTGTTGGGTGGGGTTACTGGGTTATGGGGATAGGGTGGAGGTGTTGACCTTGGGTGGGGTGCTCTTTCCAAGAGCCGGTGCAGACTTGATGGGCCGAATGGCCTCCTCTGTAAATTCCCAGGAATAAAGACGGTTTAGGGGTGAATCAATTGAGGTGTTTAGGATTTGAAAGGAATTGAGGGGAGATTGGGAGAAACATTTTCTGCTGGCGAGTCAGTCTACAACAAGGGGGCGTCGTCTTTAAATCTGAGCCAGGCCAACAAGCCAACGAGGAGAGAAGTTAGGAAACCTTTCTTCCCAAATGGTGGCAACAGCGTGAAAATTATGTCATTCATCAAAGCAGTCAATTAATAATTCTTAACCTGAGATTGACGTTCGTCAAGGGTGTAAATGGAGCCATGGTGGGAAGGTGAAGTTAAGACACCAATCTGGCACAATGGCAATGCAGGCTTAAAGGGCTGAATGGCCTCCTCCTCTTCCTGCATTCTTATCGCATGAGTTGTGTTTGACCCCAAGATATGGAAAGTAAAGATCTGTGTCTAACTCGTTGCACCCAGTCGTCCTTGGCCTTTCAGTCTCTAGTAGCAGAGAATGAGTGCAGGGATAGTTTGGGGTGAAGTGAGAACCATTTCACCCCCTCGGAGTAACAAAGCCATTAATTCCCCCTGCAGATACTGTGACTGAGTGCCTCTTAAAGTGCTCGTTTCCAGAGCACCCTATTTAGATATTTTAAAATATTTACCAAACAATAGTGTGTTTGAGCAAATTGCTTCCTCTGATGGAAGCACACAGTGCACAGTCTGCCTGTGATCTACTGTGGGTGTGTCCATGGTGCAGTGAGATCCAGTGATCTGACTGCTCACTCAGTCCAAGCATTGCACTGGCATTTCACATTCTAATGACCATCCCAGAGACTGCATTTCATCCTCCTGTTATTGCTGCATGTCTTGGGATAACATCTTCAGATAATGTGGAGGATTAAATAGGTTTGCATTTACCTGTGTCTCTCTTACCCCCCCCCCCCCCCCCAAAACAGTGTGCACATGTTGAGCCTAAACAGCTGCCTCATGCTCTTCAACCACAGGGGCTGCACATCTGGATTGGGAGAGATCTGAGATTACATTACCAGCTAAGACAAATTCATGGCATTAGAGGCAACTTTGTATATGAATGAGAAACTGCTGGGATGCAGCGAGCAAAGTTGGGGTAGAAAGTCTGAAGGCCTCAGACTGTCAGGCAATGACAAGCGATGTCTGTCTCCAAGGGTCCTGTGCCAAGCCTCTGCTTGTACCTGAAGAGAGCAGTGACCTGGATTTAGGAATGGATGGCAGTGTATCCCAACTTAAGCTGGAAGGTATTCTGATGAAACAGAATTGCAGGCACGTCTGGCATCAGTGAGTGGGTGTATTTATAAAAAAAAAAAAGGGTATGGACTCGTTGCAAGAACAGCCATGTGAGATTACAGGATACCGAGAAGCAGCAGCATGGCAGTTACATGGGGCCAGATCTATCACTTCAAACAGTGTAGAATTTAAAGCAAAGCATTGGATTTTGCGATGGTCAGATCTCTACAGTATAATGTTCAGTTTGAAACGGTTATGTATCAGTCTTTCGTGTGCCCTGCCATAACTGGCCAGGCGGATACCTGGGATAAAGGGGCTGTGCCACCGCACAATAACCTGTGAACTCTGCTGTAAAGTAATTGGCAGGGTCAGTATTGGAGTCCAGAATCACACTCTCAAAGAGCTGAGCATGTACAGCATCTTGCCGAAGGTCAAAGATACAAAAAACCATGGTGGTGTTTAGCAGGAAGTGATGGTATGGAGGGATCTGGAGAAAGAACAGAAACAGATGGAGGAACAGCCTGGGTGGGCTGAATGGCTGGATCTATCCACATTGTGCGTCACTTTGAACTGGAATGTAAAAGCAGTGTATTGGTGCCCAACATTCGCTCTGCTGCTTTGATAGATGCCCCATAGCTGTCACTAAAACGGCATTGAGGAGGAGGACTGGTGATGTATCCCAGCCTACAAGCGTTTGTTAAGGTTGTGGTGTGTTGCTTTAGATCAGTACCTGTGCACTGCCACATTCACCATGCTTGGGCCGCCTCCTCCTGTCCCTAATCTACAATTCCGAGTCCGGTTATGTTATATTTTATTTCTGTCCGATTCCATATATTACAAATTCCAGATACAAATTGCTTTAAAACCAACATTTCTGCTGATTTACAATGGCTGGTGCCACTGAATCTCATCCATTAGTTCAGTGATGACTAATGGGCCAACTTCGCTGCTCAAATGCCAGATTTATTATGCAAAATTGTAGAAGTAGTGCCTTGGGATTGCACTCTGTTGTTTAGTCGTATAGAAATAATCAGTAAACTTAATGAGAATAACCTCTCCCCTGTCCCCTAACACCTACATTGTCACGGCATCAGCCCATGTATCACTCACAACAGACCAGCCGCGTCATGTTGACCGTTATCCATGCAGCTGCGTAACACTGCCTTCAGGACGGGGGCGAGGGGGCTAATTGGAGAATCTATCATCGAAGGGAAATGTTCCCACCCTCTTATCTCAGTTTACCATGGACTGCTCTCTGCTAATCATCTTGAAATATCTCACTGATATATCTCACTAATATATAAGGGGTAGCATGGTGGTTAGCACTATGGCTTTACAGTGGCAGGGTCCCAGGTTCGATTCCGGCTTGGGTCACTGTCTGCGGAGTCTGCACATTCTCCCCGTGTCTGCGTGGGTTTCCTCCGGGTGCTCCGGTTTCCTCCCACAGTCCAAAGATGTGCAGGTTAGGTGGATTGGCCATGATAAATTGTCCTTGGGTTAGACGGGGTTGCTGGGTTACAGGAATAGGGTGGAGATGTGGGCTTAAGTGGGGTGCTCTTTCCAAGAGCCGGTGCAGACTTGATGGGCCGAATGGCCTCCTTCTGCACTGGACATTCTGTATTGATCCATTGCTCAAATGGCTGTGGGGTTCAGGGCTGTTGGATGTGATTAAGTTGTGATATTTTTCTTTGCTCCCCTGCGGGTGCAGTTTCCTGTCACACTCCCAACTATTCTCCAGTGTGCCCAAACTAGCAATGTTGACAGTTTATTATTATTTTTGTCCCCACTGGGGTTGACGCTTTCTGCAGTAGGAATCTGAATAATGCTTGGAAGACGAGACAATGACCATCTCCATCAAGAGGGAAGTATTGCCCCATGATGCTCAATGGCATTACTAAATCCAAAATCCCCACTTCCAACATCCTGGATGGTTACCATTGATCAGAAACTGAGCTGGACTAGCCGTATAAATACTGTGGCTATAAGAGCAGGTCAGAGGCTGGGAACCTGTGGCAAGTAACTCCCCTCCTGACACCCCACCCCCAAGAATAGCCTGTCCACCATCTACAAGGTACAAGTCAGGAGTGTGATGGAATACTCTCCACTTGCCTGGGTGAGTGCAGCTCCAACAACACTCCAGAAGCTCGACACCATTCAGGACAAAGCAGCCCCGCTTGATTGGCACTCGATCCACAAATATTTACTCCACCACTGAGGCACAATGGTAGCCTTGAGTACCATCTACACGATGCACTACAGCAACTCACCAAGGTTCCTTAGGCAGCACCTTCCAAATACTCAACCTCTACCATCTGGAAGAGCGAGAGCAGTAGACACATGGGAACATCGCAACTGCAAGTTCCCTCCAAGTCACTCGTCATCCTGACATAGAAATATATTGGCTGTTCCTTGCTGTCACGGAGGAGAAATTCTGGAACTCCCTCCTTACCAGCACAGTACTGCATAGACTTCAGTGGTTCAAGAAGGAACCTCACCACCACCTTGTCAAGGGCAACTGACAGTAGGCAATAAATGCTGGCCTACCCACCCCTCGTGAAAGAATTTTAGAAGTGATGCCACAGAATGGTGGAGGACAGATGATGGGGCCGTGATTCTTTCCTGCTCCTTATGTCTCTCCCTCTGTGCACCCCTTCCCACCACCCTGCATCACCTCCGGCTCTTTGGATCAGGAACAACAACTCAACTCCTCTGCCTCCATCCAAATCCCTGTTGAGGTGAAGAATCAGAGAGCCAAGTGTTGACCTGAACACTTTACAAAAATCACCATTATATCCGTATCCTGGGAACCAGTTTAATGTGCAACATTACTGTGACGTTAAACTGGGTTTTAGCACTTGGAAACTGGTAAGTGCTGATGGAGTGTGGGATTGGGGGTTAACATTTAGGATTGCCTCCCAGGGTGTCACCTTTTGAACCAATGCGATCCATGTGGTGTAGGTACACTCAAGAGTGCTATTAGAAATAATTTCTCAGATTCTAGCTCCGTAACCGAAGGAATGGGTGGTGTGGGCAGTAGCCAGGGCCGGATTAATTGTTTCTGAGACTACTGAAGGAGGTCAGGGAGGAGATAGCAGATGCTCTTTGATGATTTTCCATTCCAATCTTCAATAGATACCGGAGGACTGGAGACATGCAGGGGTGGCATGTGGCACAGTGGTTAGCACTGGGGACTGCAGTGCTGCGGACCGGGTTCGAATAACGGCCGTGGGTCACTGTCCGTGTGGAGTTTGCACCTTCTCCCCGTGTCTGCCTGGGTTTCACCCCCACAACCCAAAGATGTGCAGGTTAGGTGGATTGGCCACACTAAATTGCCCCTTTAATTGGAAAAATAAATAAATAATTGGGTACTCTAAATTTATTTTCGAAAAAAGACTGGAGAAATGCAGACGTGGTTCCATTGTTTAAAAAGAGATCGAAGGAAATGCCAATTATAGACCAGTTAGTCATGCGTCAGTGATGGGCAAATTAGTAGAATTAATCCTGAGAGACGGGATTAACTGTCACCATAGAAAGGCATGGACTAGTCAGGGATAGTCAGCATGGATTTGTTAAAGGAAGGTCGTGCCTCACAAATTTGATTGAATTCTTTGAGAAAGTGACAAGAAGGGTTGATTAAGGTTCTCTGAGACCACCTCCGGTGCACACCCCTCCAACCTTCTCGCCCATACCTTTGCCAACACTTTCTTCCCCATTTTCTGCAGCGAGATGGGCCTATAGTCCCATCCAAAGATGTGCAGGTTAGGTGGATTGGCCATGATAAATTGCCCTTCGTGACCAAAAAGGTTAGGAAGGATTATTGCGTTACGGGGATAGGGTGGAAGTGAGGGCTTAAGTGGGTCGGTGCAGACTCGATGGGGCGAATGGCCTCCTGCACTGTATGTTCTATAGGACTGGCACTCCAGTGGCCCTTCTCCTTTGGGAGCAACTAAATCGCCTGCACCAGCGTAGCCAGCAGATTCTCCTCCACATACCCAGAAGCTGGGGTGGCCAACATATGGCTCGCCTTCTCCCCTTACTGCAACCCCCCGCGTGCCCGCCGCAGCCGACCTACTGCCCTTTCCACCGTCGACTGCCCCTCCAGCCTCTTTTCCCTTCCGCCAGCAACTCCTTCATGGGGGCCACAGAGTACCTCCTATCCACCTCCACTATCTCTTCCAACGATTGCCACTTCTCATTTCTCCCTTGGACCACGGCTTTCGATAGTCTCCCAGAACGTGGCTGCCAATACCTCCCCATTCTGATTGAGCTCAACATAAGTCTTAATCGTCACTGCTACATTCCCGCAGAACTCATTATCAGCCGCAATCGCTCCAAACAACCTCTTTATGAGTCTGGCGTCACCCTGCTCACACTCTGGCTGAATGAAGATTGTTGCGAATGCCTCAGCCTTGACCTTTGCACTGTGTGCTGGGCTCCTCCAGCATTGAGGATGGGGATATTGTGGAGCCTCCTCCTCCAGTGAGTTGTTTAATTGTCGTCCACCATTCACGGCTGGATGTGGCAGACTGCAGAATTTAGATCTGACGCGTTGGTTGTGGGATGGGTTAACTCTGTCTATCTCGTGTTGTTTGGCACACCGATTGACACCATTTTTAGGTATCCCTGGTGCTGCTCCCGCATTTTCATTGAACCAGAGTCGATTCCCGCAGCTTGATGGGAATGGGAGAGTGGGGAAAAGCTGGGCTGCAGGTTTACAGATTGTGGTTGTATACAATCCTGCTGCTGATGGCACACAGCAGCTGATTGCTTGATCTGTTTGAAATCTGTCACATTTAGCATGGTGGTAGTGCCGCACAACACAATGGTGGTTATTCTCAATGTGAATACAGGACTTTGTCTCCACAAGGTCTCTGCAGTAGTCACCCCTGCCGATTACTGTCATGGGCAGATGGTGAAGATGAGGGCAAGTTAACTTTTCCCTCTTGTTGGTTCCCTCACCACCTGCCGCAGACCCAGTTTAATAGCTAGGTCCTTAGTACTCGGCTCGCTCAGTCAGCAGTGATGATACTGAGTCACTCTTGTTGATGGGCATTGAAGTTCGACAGTCCAGAGTCAATTCTGCATCCGTGTCCCCCTCGGTGCTTCCTCCGAGTGATGTTCAACATGGAATACTGGTTCATCATCTGATGTGGGGAAGACAGGATGATATGTGGTAATCAGCAGGACGTTTCCATGTCTGTTTGACCTGATTCCAGAGCCTCAGTGCGGTCTGGTGTCGATGTTGAGGACTTCCAGGGCAACTCCCTCCGAACTGTATACCACTGTGCTGCCACCTCTACTGGGTCTGTTTTGCCAGTGGGACAGAACATACCCAGGAATGGTGGCAGTGGTGTCTGGGACATGGTAAGATATGGCATGAGCATGGCAGTGTCAGGCTATTGGTCTAGGCTGTGAGACAGTTCTCCCAATTTCAACACAGGGCCCCAGATTTTAGTGAGGACGGCTTTGCCTGGTGGACAGGGCCAGGTTTGCCATTGTTGTTTCCAGTCTCGAGGTCGATGCTGGGTGATTCGCCTGGGTTCATTCCCTAGACTTTGTAGTCATTTTTGACACACAGTGGCTTGCTCAGCCATTTCAGAGGACAATTAAAGAGTCAACCACTTGGCTCAGCGTGCTCCCCCAGATCCCTGAAAAACCAAAGCTCGAACTCGGCTGTGAATATATTCAGTGGTGGAGCATCCACAGCCCTCGGGTTTGAACATTCCAAACAATTCACAACCCTGAGTGAAGATATTTCCCCTCATTACAACCCCAAATGATTGGTCCTTTCCCCTGAGATTGGGCCCCCAGATACCCCAAGCTGGGGAAACGATCTATCTCCCCTGTTGAGCCTCTGCAGAATTATTAACCAATCCAGACAATATCCGCTATGGTTACTCATCCTCTTATCATCAGCCCTTGCATCCCAGAAACCGCATCCCAGGAACCAATCTAGTGAATGTTCACTGAACTGTCTCCACTACAATTCTATCCTGTAATGTGGAGAGCAATACTATACACACTGCTCTGGGTGTAATCTTACCTATACAGTCGTAATAAGACCCCTTTTTTTTTTTTTTTTTTTTTTCCCTGTACTCTAAGGTAAGATAGCCTATCGTCTGTCACAAGTAGGCTTACATTAACACTGCAATGAAGTTACTGTGAAAAGCCCCTAGTCGCTACATTCCGGCACCTGTTTGGGTACACAGAGGGAGAATTCAGAATTCTAAGCTGGTACGGGAATTGAACCCGCGCTGCTGGCCTTGTTCTGCATCACAAACCAGCTGTCTAGCCCACTGAGCTAAACCAGCCCTGTTCCCCTTAACAGCCAACATGTCATTTGCCTTCCTAATTGTTTCTGCAGGCTTACTTTGTATTCCTTGTATGAGTACCATCCAAAACACAGTCTTAACATTTATAAGTTTGATGCAATTTTTTTAAAAAATCCACTTTTCTATTAATTGCAAAGGCAATAACCTCACGCTTGCCAACACCGTGTACCATCTGCCACCTTGTTGCCCACTCACTTCACCTGTCTGTTTCTCTGCGGTCTTTGTGTCCTCCTTGCAGCTTTCCACCTAACTTTGCCTTGTCAGAAAACATAGACCAAGAGCAATGTATTTAAGACATTAATGTAGGGGCTGGTTTAGCACAGTGGGCTAAATCGCTGGCTTGCAATGCAGAACAATGCCAGCAGCGCGGGTTCAATTCCCGTACCGGCCTCCCCGAACAGGCTAGGGGCTTTTCACAGTAACTTCATTGAAGCCTACTTGTGACAATAAGCTATTATTATTATGTAGATTGTACATGGCTACGGTGCCAGCATTGATCCATGCGGCACTCCACCAGTTTACAGCCTGCCAACTTGAAAATGTCTTATTTATCTCTACTCCCTGTTTGTTAACCAGTCATCTCTACTAATGTGTTATCCCAACTCCATGGGCTCTTGCATATTTTCCTTGTGTGTGGCATCTTTTGGAAATCCAAGTATACTGCATCTAATGATTCTCCTTTATTCACCCTGCTAGCTCTGTCCTTTAATTTCCCTTTCATCAAACCATGTTCACTTTGTCTGATCATACTATGATTTTCTAAATGCATTGTCCAAAAGTTGAGGTTAGGTGGGGTTACTGGGTTAAGGGGATAGAGTGGTGGCCTGACTCTAGGTAGGATACCCTTTCATAGGGTTGGTGCAGACTCAATGGGCTGAATGGCCTCCTCCTGCACTGTTGTGATTCTACTCTACTGAGCCAAAATTCTTTCTCCGATCAAGCATTGGGTGGAGTGTTGAGAGTATGAGGGGAAGTTGTGATGCTAGCACTAGCAACCTTGGTGATGAATGGAATCCTGGGTTTGGCATTCCGTTCTGGTGCCCAAGGTTTCACATGACTGTGAAAAAAGGTTGCCTGAGGAATTCCTCTTTGAGTTCACTTTGTACAAACCCATTCCTCTATATTGTATGTTGGTCAGAATAATGTGTTAATCAGCGTGGTAGAGCTTGCTGCTAACAAGTTGTTTTGTTTTCAGTGTCTTTGAAGGGGAGTTGTCTGAGACTATTCCCGTGGTCCACGCCTCGATTGCAGGATGCAGAATTATCGGAAGGATGTGTGTCGGTAAGCTGTGTTTTAATTATGCAGGGGTCCGGTTATTACAAAGTATTTACAGAACACCGGCAGGTCATTCCGCCAAATTGCTTCACCTGGATATTAATGCTCCACACTGACATGCTACTTCACCTCTCCCTATCAACATTGAAGCCTACTTGTGACAATAAGCGATTTTCATTCCATTTTCATTTCAATTTATTAAGGACTATCTTCTGTTTCTAGCCCCTTGTTCCGGACTCGCCCTACGTGAAAACATCTTCATCACCTCTACCCTATCAAACCATTTCATTATCTTATAGACCTGTATCACCGTTCAGAACCTGCTGATTACAAAGATGTTGCCAGCGGAGATCATAAATGATTTCCAAAGAAAATTGGATGGACACTTGAGGGAAGTAAACTTGCAGGGCCACTGGGTGAATTGCTGTATAGTGAGCATGGACCCAGTGGGCAGAATGGCCTCCATCTGTGCTGTAATGGCTCTATGAAGAAAGAAATCCCAGTATTCCGATCCTGGACCAGACCCCAACAGTGGCTGGGATACTGGACCGCAATCCAAATATTTTATTTTACTTTTGGAAGACTGAGAAAAGGATACCTCATTCCAGGAGTGATTTCGCAAAGAAATAGAGATATGGTACATTAAACAAACTTTATTACTAACACAGTATATTACACGAAAAATAGCTTACAATGGCACCTTAAACAATGCTAATCAATACAGTGACACAATAACCCTTAACTTGTTATCTTTACTTACAATCAAACAACAAAGCCATCTCGGCTCCCAACCCACTTTTAATACAGTTAGCAGGCCCAGGTATACTTGCTTACGAGATGTTCTTCGAGACTGTTTTACGAGATAGACCTGAATCCTGGCAGCTAGCTCAAGTTTTCAGAAACTGTCTTCATGGATTGGCTCCCAGAAACCAACCTCTGCTTCTCTGCTGGAGTGCCTGGTACTCCCTTAGTTACATCATAACTTGCTGAACACAAAGGTAGGTCTCTAATTAAATACTTCCACAGGGAACCCTCTTAATCCAAACAAACATCATTTATCACAAGCTTTTACGATGCTTTAATTGCACCTCTCACTCACAACCTTTCAAACCAGGATTTTTAAAAACATGACTGCTGCAGTCTCTCACTATCCAGGCTTTTAACCCGACACCAAATACATATAATACAATACATCTGAAATTTCTGCGTTCGTCACACCTGGCGTGATGAGTATAACCTCTCCGTAGAGTTTTTGTACAGTATAATGCAGTGTCATTGTCTGTGAGGATCATTCACTCTTTCCTTTCTCTTTATTTATCATTCTGACCAGCTCCACGAGTTGTCAGTTTTGTGCTGATGGTTTCCCATTGCCCTGAAGAAAACTGCAGTAATCATTGGTGGTTAAAATGCCTGATGACTCAACTGGTAATGCTCGTCCCTCTGCTGTGTAGTTAATCTCCCATTGTATATGGAGCTTACAGTGGAGCTCACCCAGACATATTGTGTGTTGTGAGATCTGTAACGTCTGAGACTCTCATTGCCTGATTCCATGTCCTGGCTACCATTCTTCTCCCACTTCCTCTGGTCACTGGCTACTGGAGTTACCAACCTGATACTTCCTGCACTTTGTTGACAGTAATTTACTGTCTGAAATTCTGAAATAGTTTTCTCCATCTGTATCTTCTGGTTTAATGTGTATAAAATATGCCTCCGGTGGTAAGAGGTGGATTTAAATTAGTTAAAACATAGATAGAATCATACAGTACAAAAGAGGTCCCTCTCCCCATCAGATTTGCACAGACCAGAAAAATAACCACTTGAATCCACTAACCCCAATTCCCAACTCTGGGCCCATATCCTTGAATGTTATGACATTTCAGGTACTGTGAGGTTTTCCTGCCTCAACTAGCCTCCCAGGCAGAGCATTCCAGATTCCCAACACCCTCTGGGTTTTGTGGGCGTTGCTGGTTAGGCCAGCATTTAGTTGCTCAAGAACTTAACATTTATTTTCCTCAAATCCCCTCTAAACCTCCTGACTTTCACCTTAAAATTTCTTGTTATTGACCCTTCAAGAGGGAGAGCTGCTTTCTATCCATCCTGTCCATTGCCTCTCCTAATCTTATAGACTTCAATCAGGTTCCCTCTCCGCCTTCTCTGCTCCAAAGAAATCAATCTGAGTTTATCCAGCCTCTCTCTTTGTAGCTGAAATGCTCCCATCCCAGGCAACATCCTGGTGAATCACCTCTGCACCCGCTCTAGTGCAATAATGCGGTGCCGAGAACTGAACACAATACTCTAGCTGTGCCCTAAACAAAGTCCTTTACAGCTCCAACATAACCTCCCTGCTCTGATAATCTATGCCGCGACTGATAAAGGCAGGTGTCCCGTACGCCTTCTTAACGACCATATTAACGCCCCCCCCTCCCGCTTCAGGGACCTGTGGACAAATCCCCAAGATCTCTCTGTTCCTCAGAGCTTCCTATTCGTTCCTTTGGGTACTCTCTTATTGTGTTACTCCTTCCAAAGTGCATCACCTCACACTTTTCAGGGTTAAATTCCATCAGGCACTAATTTGCCCATCTGACCAATCCATCTTTATCCACCTGTAACCTCCTTCCCCGTCAAACCACCCGGCCAACCTTCGTGTCATCTGCGAACTTACTTATTATCCTCTCTCTTTCTCTTTCTCCTACTCTTTCTCTTTTTCTCTCTCTCTCTCTATAGAGGCTGGATTAGCACAGTGGGCTAAACAGCTGGCTTGTAATGGAGAACAATGCCAGCAGCACGGGTTCAATTCCTGTAACAGCCTCCCCGAACAGGTGCCGGAATGTGCCGACTAGGGGCTTTTCTCACTAATTTCATTTGAAGCCTACTTGTGACAAGCCATTTTCAGTTCTCCCCTCTTCTCTCCCCCCCCCCCCCCCCCCCACACACACACACTTACTTGGACACTGGCCTCCAGTCACGCAAACAAACTTTCTACCACCAGCCTCTGTCTTCTACCGCTAAGCCAATTTTGGATCCAACTTGCCACATTGCCCTGGGTCCTATGTGCTTGTACCTTCTGTCTCTCGTGTGGGACCTTGTCAAAGGCTTTGCTGAAATGTATGTAATCTACATCAACTGCACTACCCTCATCTACACACCTGGTCACCTCCTCCAAAAACATCATTCAAATTTGTTCGGCATGACCTTCCTCTGACAAAGCCATGCTGAATATTCCTGATCAAACCTTGTCCCTCCAAGTGGAGATTGATTCTGTCCTTCAGAATTTTCTCCAATAGCTTTCCTACCATTGGCATGAGACTCACTGGTCTGTAATTCCCTGGTTTATCTCTACCACCCTTCTTGAAAGGTGGAACCACAGTAGCTGTCCTCCAATCCAGTGGTACCTCTCCCTGTGGCCAGAGAGGAATTAAACATTTGGGCCAGAGCCCCAGTAATTTTCTCCCTCGCCTCCCACAGCATCCTGGGATACAACTGATCTGGGCCTAGAGATTTTTCCACTTTTTAAGCTTGCCAAAATCTCCTGACTTCACAGCGCCAGGGTCCCGGGTTTGACTGCTGGCTTGGGTCACTGTCTGTGTGGAGTCCGCACGTTCTCCCCGTGTCTGCGTGGGTTTCCTCCGGGTGCTCTGGTTACCTCCAACAAGTCCCGAAAGACATGCTTGTTAGGTGAATTGGACATTCTGAATTCTCCCTCAGTGTACCCGAACAGGCGCCGGAATGTGAAGACTAGGGGATTTTCACAGTAACTTCACTGCAGTGTTAATATAAACCTACTTGTGACGATAGTAAAGATTATTATCATTACTCCCTATGTCAACCTGCTCAAGAGCCTCCGTCCCTCTGACTGAATTCTGCACCAACATCCTCCTCCTCCAAAGTGAAGACAGTTGTGTAATTGTTTAACACCCTCCGAATGTCACCCGGCTTGGCACACAGATTACTGCCTGGGTCCCTAATGGGTCCTACCTTTTTCCCATGATATAATTATGGCATATCTTGGGATTTTCCATAAATTTATCCACCAATGCTTTTCCATTCCCCCTCTTTGCTTTCCTATTCGCCTTTCTGAGTTCACCCTGCACTTTCTTATATTCAACACTCGTCTTTGTAGAGTTTCTCTGTGTTCCTGTTAAACGCCTTTTACTTTCTATCCAGTCCTGAATATTCCCAGACATCCAGAGTTCTCTGGACTTGTTCCTCCTGTTGCAGATGCTTGGTCAGCATTCCCATGTTCTACCCACACAACTTCATTAGAAGACCCTTCCATGATATCGTCCCTCCTTACTGCAGTAAAAGACTCCTTAATTAATAATGCAAGACTACCTCCTCTTTTACACTCCCTTGTCCTGCCTGAAGATCCTATCCCTAGAATGTTGAGCTCCCCCAAACATGTCTTTCTGGCAGCAACATCACAACTCCATGTGTCGATACACGCTCTTAAATTGCCTGTCTTATCCATGATAGTCCTGGCATTAAAGTAGAGGCCATCCCGCCTCTCCGTATTCACTTGAAACTCAACATGCTGTAACCCCCATTGCCAAACACGCTGTGTCTCCTCCCCTGCAGAACTAATTTAAATCCCTCCCAACAGCACTTGCAAACCCACCCAGAAAGATGTTCATCCAATTCTGGTTCAGATGCAGACTGTCCCGCTTGTACAGGTCCCACCTTCCCCAGAAATGATCCTAGTAACCCAGAAATCTAAACCCCTCCCCCCAGCGCCAACTCCTAGAACCATAGAATTCCTACCGTGCAGACCGAGGCCATTTGGCCCATCAAGCCTACCTCTGCCCACTCCCCTGCCATATTCCTGGAATCCCACCTAACCTACACATCTTTGGACATTTGAGGGGCAATTTAGCATGGTCAATCCACCTAACCTGTACATCTTTGAACTGTGGGAGGGAACCCACCCAGACACGGAGAAAATGCAAACTCCACACAGTCACCCAAGGCCGGAATTGAACCCGGATCTCTGGCATTGTGAGGCAACAGTGCTGACCACTGTACCAGATGATGACTGAGATGTGGCAGGTCCGGGAGGCTTCCAGCGTCCCGGACGGCTACATCTGCAGAAGATGCACCCAGCTGGGGTTCCTCACAGACCTTGTGATTCGGTTGGAGCAGCAATTGGATGCACTTAGGAGCATGCGGGTGGCGGAAAGCGTCATAGTTAGCAGTTATATAAATGTGGTCACACCCAAGGTGCAGGCAGCGGGATGGGTGACCACCAGAAAGGGCAGGCAGTCAGTGAAGAAATCCCCTGTGGTTGTCCCCCTCTCGAACAGGTATACCACTTTGGATACTGACGAGGGGGATAGCCTATCGGGAAAATAGCAGCAGCCAGAGCAGTGGCTCAGATGTTCAGCGAGGGTCAGAGCGCAGAAGAACAAGTCATAGGGGACTCTATAGTCAGGGGCACAGATAAGCACTTCTGTGGACGTGAAAGAGACTGCAGGATGGTATGTTGACTCCCTGGTGCTAGGTTGTCTCAGAACGGGTAGCAGCATCCTGAAGGGGGAGGGCAAACAGGCAGAGGTCGTGGTACATATTGGTGTTAACAACATAGGCAGGAAGGGGGATGAGGTCCTGCAGCAGGAGTTCAGGGAGCTAGGCGAAAAGTTAAAAGACAGGACCTCGAGGGTTGTAATCTCGGGATTACTCCCTGTGCCACGTGCCAGTGAGGCTAGAAATAGGAAGATAGAGCAGCTAAACACGTGGCTAAACAGCTGGTGTAAGAGGGAGGGTTTCAGTTATCTGGACCACTGGGAGCTCTTCCGGAGCAGGTGTGACCTGTATAAGTTGGACTGGTTGCATCTAAACTGGAGATGCATAAATACCCTGGCCGCGAGGTTTGCTAGTGTCACACGGGAGGGTTTAAACTAATATGGCAGGGGGGTGGGTACCGGAGCAATAGGTCAGAAGGTGAGAGCATGGAGGGAGAACTAGGAAATAGGGCCACTATGGCTCTGAGGAAGAGCAGACAGGGAGATGTTGCTGAAAACAGCGGGACTGGTGGCCTGAAGGGCATATGTTTTAACGCAAGAAGTATAACAGTTAAAGCCGATGAACTTAAGAGCTTGGATTAGTACTTGGAACTATGATGTTGTTGCCATTACAGAGACCTGGTTGAGGGAAGGGCAGGATTGGCAGCTAAACATTCCAGGATTTCGATGTTTCAGGCGGGATAGAGGGAGATGTAAAAGGGGTGGAGGAGTTGCGTGACTGGTTAGGGAGAATATCACAACTGTACTGCGGGAAGACACCTCCGAGGTAAGTGAGGCTATATGGGTAGAGATCTGGAATAAGAAGGGTGCAGTCACAATCATAGAATTTACAGAGCAGAAGGAGGCCATTCAGCCCATCGAGTCTGCACCGGCTCCCGGAAAGAGCACCCCACCCAAGGTCAACACCGCCACCCTATCCCCATAACCCAGTAACCCCACCCAACACTAAGGGCAATTTTGGACACTAAGGGCAATTTATCATGGCCAATCCACCGAACCCGCACATCTTTGGACTGTGGGAGGAAACCGGAGCACCCGGAGGAAACCCACGCACACACGGGGAGGATGTGCAGACTCCGCACAGACAGTGACCCAAGCCGGAATCGAACCTGGGACCCTGGAGCTGTGAAGCAATTGTGCTATCCACAAGGCTACCGTGCTGCCCCGTGCAACAATGTTGGGGGTTTACTACAGGCCTCCCAATAGCCAGCGGGAGACAGAGGAGCAGATAGATTTTGGAAAGGAGTAAAAGCAACAGGGTTGTTGTGATGGGAGACTTTAACTTCCCCAATATTGACTGGGACTCACTTAGTGCTCGGGGCTTGGACGGGGCAGAGTTTGTAAGAAGCATCCAGGAGGGCTTCTTAAAACAATATGTAGATAGTCCAACTAGGGGAGGGGCTCTACTGGACCTGGTATTGGGGAATGAGCCCAGCCAGGTGGTAGAAGTTTCAGTAGGGGAGCACTTCAGGAACAGTAACCACAATTCAGTAAGTTTTTTAAAGTGCTGGTGGATAAGGATAAGAATGGTCCTATAGTGAATGCTAAATTGGGGGAAGGCTAATTATAACAATATTAGGTTGCACCTGAAGAACATAGATTGGGGGTGGATGTTTGAGGGTAAATCAACATCTAACATGTGGGAGACTTTCAACGGTCAGTTGAAAGGAATTCAGGACGGCATGTTCCTGTGAGGAAGAAGGATAAATATGGCAATTTTCGGGAACCTTGGATGACGAGTGATATTGTAGGCCTCGTCAAAAAGAAAAAGGAGGCATTTGTCAGGGCTAAAAGGCTGGGAACAGACTAAGCCTGTGTGGAATATAAGGAAAGTCGGAAGGAACTTGAGCAAGGAGTCAGGAGGGCTAAAAGGGGTCACAAAAAGTCATTGCCAAGTAGGGTTAAGGAAAATCCCAAGGCTTTTTACACGTACATAAAAAGCAAGAGGGTAGCCAGGGAAAGGATTGGCCCACTGAAGGATAGGCAAGGGAATCTATGTGTGGAGCCAGAGGAAATGGGCGAGGTACTAAATAAATACTTTGCATCAGTATTCACCAAAGAGAAGGAATTGGTGGATGTTGAGTCTGGAGAAGAGTGTGTAGAAAGCCTGGGTCACATTGAGATCCAAAAAGACGAGGTATTGGGCATCTTGAAAAATATTAAGGTGGATAAGTCCCCAGGGCCTGATGGGATCTACCCCAGAATACTGAAAGAGCCTGGAGAGGAAATTGCTGAGGCCTTGACAGAAATTATGGATCCTAACTGTCTTCAGGTGATGTCTAGGAGGACTGGAGAATAGCCAGTGTTGTTCCTTTGTTTAAGAAGGGTAGCAAGGATAATCCAGGGAACTACAGGCCGGTGAGCCTTACTTCAGTAGTAGGGAAATTACTGGAGAGAAATCTTTGAGACATGATCTACTCCCGTTTGGAAACAATTACACGTATTAGCGAGAGGCAGCGTGGTTTTGTGAAGGGGAGGTCGTGTCTCACTAACTTGATAAGAGTTTTTCGAGGAGGTCACAAAGATGATTGATGCAGGTAGGGCAATGAATGTTGTCTATATGGACTTCAGTAAGGCTTTTGACAAGGTCCCTCATGGCAGGCTGGTACAAAAGGTGAAGTCGCACGGGATCAGAGGTGAGCTGGCAAGATGGATACAGAACTGGTTAGGTCATAGAAGGCTGAGAGTAGCAATGGAAGGGTGCTTTTCTAATTGGAAGGTTGTGACTAGTGGTGTTCCGAAGGGATCAGTGCTGGGACATTTGCTCTTTGTAGTATATCTCAATGATTTGGAGGAAAATGTAACTGGTCTGATTTAGTAAGTTTACGGACGACGCAAAGGTTGGTGGAATTGCGGATAGCAATGAGGACTGTCTGAGGATACAACAGGATTTAGATTGTCTGGAGACTTGGGCGGAGAGATGGCAGATGGAGTTTAATCCGGACAAATGTGAGGTAATGCATTTTGGAAGGTCTAATGCAGGTAGGGAATATACAGTAAATGGGAAGAACCCTCGAGTATTGAAAGTCAGAGATCTAGGTGTACAGGTCCACAGGTCACTGAAAGGGGCAACACAGGTGGAGAAGGTAGTCAAGAAGGCATACGGCATGCTTGGCTTCATTGGCCGGGGCATAGAGTATAGAAATTAGCAAGTCATGTTGCAGCTGTATAGAACCTCAAGATAGGCCACACTTGGAGTATAGTGTTCAATTCTGGTCGCCACACTACCAGAAGGATGCGGAGGCTTTAGAGAGGGTGCAGAAGAGATTTACCAGGATGTTGCCTGGTATGGAGGACATTAGCTATGAGGAGAGGTTGAATAAACTCGGTTTGTTCTCACTGGAACGACGGAGGTTGAGGGGAGACCTGATAGAGGTCTACAAAATTGAGGGGCATAGACAGAGTGGATAGAACATAGACAAATACAGCACAGAACAGGCCCTTCGGCCCACGATGTTGTGCCGAACCTTTGTCCCAGATTAATCATAGATTATCATAGAATTTACAGTGCAGAAGGAGGCCATTCGGCCCATCGAGTCTGCACCGGTTCTTGGAAAGAGCACCCGACCCAAGGTCAACACCTCCACCCTATCCCCATAACCCAGTAACATCACCCAACACTAAGGGCAATTTTGGACACTAAGGGCAATTTATCCTGGCCAATCCACCTAACCTGCACATCTTTGGACTGTGGGAGGAAACCGGAGCTCCCGGAGGATGCGCACACGGGGAGGATGTGCAGACTCCGCACAGACAGTGACCCAAGCTGGAATCGAACCTGGGACCCGGGAGCTGTGAAGCAATTGTGCTATCCACAATGCTACCGTGCTGCCCTTAAGAACAAATTGATCTACACTATATCATTTTACCGTAATCCATGTACCTATCCAATAGCTGCTTGAAGGTCCCTAACGTTGGCCGACTCAACTACTTCCACAGGCAGTGCATTCCAAGCCCCCACTACTCTCTGGGTAAAGAACCTACCTCTGACATCCCCCCCCCCCCCCCCCCCCCCCCCCCCCCATATCTTCCACCATTCACCTTAAATTTATGTCCCCTTGTAATGGTTTGTTCCACCCGGGGAAAAAGTCTCTGACTGTCTACTCTATCTGATACCCCTGATCATCTTATAAAACCTCTATCAAGTCGCCCCTGATCCTCCTCCGTTCTAATGAGAAAAGGCTAGCACCCTCAACCTTTCCTCGGAAGACCTACTCTCCATTCCAGGCAACATCCTGGTAAATCTCCTTTGCACCTTTTCCAAAGCTTCCACATCCTTCCTAAAATGAGGCGACCAGAACTATGCAGAGTACTCCAAATGTGGCCGTACCAAGGTTTTGTACAGCTGCATCATCACCTCACAGCTCTTAAATTAAATCCCCCTGTTAATGAACGCTAGCACACCATAGGCCTCCTTCACAGCTCTATCCACTTGAGTGGCAACTTTCAAAGATGTATGAACATAGACCCCAAGATCTCTCTGCTCCTCACATTGCCAAGAACTCTACCGTTAACCCTGTGTTCCGCATTCATATTTGTCCTTCCAAAATGGACAACCTCACACTTTTCAGGGTTAGACGCCATCTGCCAGTTCTCAGCCCAGCTCTGCATCCTATCTATGTCTCTTTGCAGCCGACAACAGCCCTCCTCATTATCCACAACTCCACCAATCTTCGTATCGTCTGCAAATTTACTGATCCACCCTTAAACTTCCTCATCCAAGTCATTAATGAAAATCACAAACCGCAGAGGACCCAGAACTGATCCCTGCGGTACGCCACTGGTAACTGGGATCCAGGCTGAATTTTTGCCATCCACCACCACTCTTTGACTTCTATCAGTTAGCCAGTTCGTTATCCAACTGGCCAAATTTCCCACTATCCCATGCCTCCTTACTTTCTGCATAAGCCTACCATGGGGAACCCTTATCAAATGCCTTACTAAAATCCATGTACACTACATCCACTGCTTTACCTTCATCCACATGCTTGGTCCCTCCTCAAAGAATTCAATAAGACTTGTAAGGCAAGACCTACCCCTCACAAATCTGTGCTAACTATCCCAAATCAAGCAGTGTCTTTCCAGATGCTCAGAAATCTATCCTTCAGTACCCTTTCCATTACTTTGCCTACCACCGAAGTAAGACTGACTGGCCTATAATTCCCAGGGTTATCCCTATTCCCTTTTTTGAACAGGGGCACGACATTCGCCACTCTCCAGTCCCTGGTACCATCCCTGTTGACAGTGAGGACGAAAAGATCATTGCCAACGGCTCTGCAATTTCATCTCTTGCTTCCCATAGAATCCTTGGATATATCCCGTCAGGCCCGGGGGATTTGTCTTCCTTCCTAACAAGTATTTCCTTGAGCTTACCAGTCTGTTTCACACTGTCCTCTCCAACAATATGGCCCTTCTCATTTGTAAATACTGAAGAAAAGTTCTCGTTCAAGACCTCTCCTATCTCTTCAGACTCAATACACAATCACCCGCTACTGTCCTTGATCGACCTACCCTTGCCTCTAGTCATTCTCATATTTCTCACAAGGCCTTGGGGTTTTCCTTGATCCTACCCGCCAAAGATTGTCATGCCCTCTCTTAGCTCTCCTAATCCCTTTCTTCAGTTCCCTCCTGGCTATCTTGTATCCCTCCAGCGCCCTGACTGAACCTTGTTTCCTCCGCCTTACATAAGTCTCCTTTTTCTCTTAACAAGACATTCAACCTCTCTTGTCAACCATGGTTCCCTCACTCGACCATCTCTTCCCTGCCTGACAGGGACATGCATATCAAGGACATGTAGTACCTGTTCCTTGAACAAGTTCCACATTTCACTTGTGTCCTTCCCTGACGGCCTATGTTCCCAACTTATACACTTCATTCTTGTATGAGAACATCATATTTACCCTTCCCCGAATTGTAAACCTTGCCCTGTTGCACGTACCTATCCCTCTCCATTACTAAAGTGAAAGTCACAGAATTGTGGTCACTATCTCCAAAATGCTCCCCCACTAACAAATCTATCACTTGCCCTGGTTCATTACCAAGTACCAAATCCAATATGACCTCCCCTCTGGTCGGACAATCTACATACTGTGTTAGAAAAGCTTCCTGGACACACTGCACAAACACCACCCCATCCAAACTATTTGATCTAAAGAGTTTCCACTCAATGTTTGGGAAGCCGAAGTCACCCATGACTACTACCCTGTGACTTCTGCACCTTTCCAAAATCTGTTTCCCTATCCGTTCCTCCACATCTCTGCTACTATTGGGGGGCCTATAGAAAACTCCCAACAAGGTGACTGCTCCTTTCCTATTTCTGACTTCAACCCCTACTACCTCAGTAGGCTGATACTCCTCGAACTGCCTTTCTGCAGCTATTATACTATCACTAATTAACAATGCCACCCCGCCCCCCCCCCCCCCCCCCCCCCCCCCCCCAACCTCTTTTCCCACCCTCCCTAATCTTATTGAAACATCTATAATCGGGGACCTCCAACAACCATTTCTGCCCCTCTTCTATCCAAATTTCCGTGATGGCCACCACATCGTAGTCCCAAGTACCAATCCATGCCTTAAGTTCACCCACCTTATTCCTGATGCTTCTTGCGTTGAAGTATACACACTTCAACCCATCTCCGTGCCTGCAACTACTCTCCTTTGTCAGTGTTCCCTTCCCCACTGCCTCATTACACGCTTTGGCGTCCTGAATACCTTAGTTGCTGGACTACAAATCCGGTTCCCATTCCCCTGCCAAATTAGTTTAAGCCCTCCCGAAGAGTACTCGAAAACCTCCCTCCCAGGATATTGGTGCCCCTCTGGTTCAGCTGCAACCTGTCCCACTTGTACAGGTCCCACCTTCCCCAGAATGTGCTCCAATTATCCAAATACCTGAAGCCCTTCCTCCTACACCATTCCTGCAGCCATGTGTTCAACTGCACTCTCTCCCTATTCCTCGCCTCGCTATCACGTGGCACCGGCAACAAACCAGAGATGACAACTCTGTCTGTCCTGGCTTTTAACTTCCAGCCTAACTCCCTAAACTCGTTTATTACCTCCACACCCCTTTTCCTACCTACGTCGTTGGTACCAATGTGCACCATGACTTCTGGCTGCTCCCCCTCCCCCTTGAGGATCCTGAAGACACGATCCGAGACATCCCTGGCACCCGGGAGGCAACATACCTTCCGGGAGTCTCGCTCGCGACCACAGAAACTCCTATCTATTCCCCTAACCATTGAATCTCCTATTACTATTGCTTTTCTTCCCTTCTGAGCCCCAGAGCCAGACTCCGTGCCAGAGACCTGGCCGCTAGGGCCTTCCCCCGGTAGGTCATCCGCCCCAACAGCATCCAAAACGGTACACTTGTTTCGAAGGGGAACGGCCACGAGGGATCCCTGCACTGTCTGCCAGTTTGTTTTCTTTCCCCTGACTGTGACCCAGCTACTCTTGTCCTGTACCTTGGGTGTGGTTACCTCCCTGTAACTCTTCTCTATAACCCCCTCTGCCTCCCGGATGATCCGAAGTTCATCCAGCTCGAGCTCCAGTTCCCGAACACAGTCTCTGTGGAGCTGGAGTTGGGTACACTTCCCCCAGGTATAGTCAGCGGGGATGCTGATGGTATCCCTCACCACCCACATCCTACAGGAGGAGCATGTAACTGGCCTAGCCTCCATCCCCTCTTACCTTGCAGAATATAGCTGCCCTGTGGACCAACTGGACCTCCGTCCTCCGACTCTGCTCGCGGTCAATTGCACTCTCTGTAAACTCCTGGCTCCCTTCTTGCTCTTTGTGGAAATGTAGGAAATGAAATGAAAGGAGCACCTTACTCTCTCCTCACCTAACTCCCTCAGTCACCAAACTCTCACTATAACACTCAAATGCACCAAATTCAGCACTCCCTCAGTCACCAAACTCTCGCTATAGCACTCAAATGCACCAAATTCAGCACTCCCTCAGTCACCAAACTCGCTATAGCACTCAAATGCACCAAATACAGCAAAGTCTGCACTGGAGGTGGATCACTTTTATACTGTGAATCTAGCCTCTGAAAACTGGCCTAATCCAATTAACTAATTTGTTTAGCACAGGGCTAAATCGCTGGCTTTTAAAGCCGACCAAGGCCGCCAGCAGCACGGTTCAATTCCCGTACCAGCCTCCCCGAACAGGCGCTGGAATGTGGCAACTAGGGGCTTTTCACAGTAACTTCATTCGAAGCCTACTTGTGACAATGAGCGATTTTCATTTCATTTCAACAGGCTCCAGCTGCAAGTACCTACAAGTAGAACCTTTATTTGAAGCTGATTGAAAATTCACCTTCTTCTAAACCAAACAGCAACTTTTAAGTTAATTAACTAAATGAAAGAAAGACTAGACTTTAGATAAAAATTAACCCTTATACTCCCTCAGCCACCCAACTCTCACTATAGCACTCAAATGCACCAAATTCAGCACTCCCTCAGTCACTAAACTCTCGCTATAGCACTCAAATGCACCAAATTCAGCACTCAGTGCAAACAAAGTCTGCACTGTAGGTGGATCATTTTTATAGTCGAAAGACTTTTTCCCAGGGTAGAGGGGTCAATTACTAGAGGGCATAGGGTTAAGGTGCGTGGGGCAAGGTTTAGAGGAGATATACGAGGTAATTTAAACAATTTTTTTTTTACACCGGGTAGTGGGTGCCTGGAACTCGCTACCGGAGGAGGTGGTGGAAGCAGGGACGATAGTGACGTTTAAGGGGCATCTTGACAAATACATGAATAGGATGGGAATAGAGGGATACGGACCCCGTATACTGTAGAAGATGTTAGTTTAGATGGGCAGCATGGTCAGCGCAGGCTTGGAGGGCCGAAGGGTCTGTTCCTGTGCTGTACTTTTCTTTGTTCTTTGTTCACCGTCAGATTATTACAGTTAGAATGCTATGCTATAGGTTCCTAATGAGCCTGGTGATAAAAGTGGAGTATTCTACCTTCGGAAAAATATTAGCAGATGTTCCCCTATTGGTTCTTGTTCCAGCTGTGCTGTGGTTCCGTCCTATAAGAATCATTGTACCACTGTGCTATTTGGTTGAATGTCTGGCTGATCACATCCTGTGCTGGCTCTGTGTGGTCCACACCAGTAATGTCTGCATGTTAAATTGGGAACTATTGCTGACTATTATTTCAGTGGTTTTAAATGGAATAGAGTGGGGCTGAAATTTGATCTTTAAGTCCATCAATCTAATTAAAATTTACACGGGAATCTTGAGTTTCAGCCTCTCTGTGTGCCTAACTTGTGCATGGAGTCAGAAGAAATAGGAGAGGCGTTGAATGAATACTTTTCTTCAGTGTTCACAAAGGAGAGGGGCCGTGTTTTTGAGGCTGTGTGTGATTCGGGCGGGTAGGCTGGAGGAGGTAGATGTGGAAAGGTTGAGGGAGCTAGGGCTTTTTTCTTTGGAGTGGAGGAGGATGAGAGACGGGCAGTATGGTCGGCACGGGCTTGGAGGGCCGAAGGGCCTGTTCCTGTGCTGTACATTTCTTTGTTCTTTGTTCTTTGACTTAATAGAGGTTTATAAGATAATGAGGGGGATAGATAGAGTGGACGTTCAGAGACTATTTCCTCGGGTGGATGTAGCTGCTACAAGGGGGCATAACTATAAGATGCAGGGTGGGAGATATAGGAGGGATGTCCAAGGTAGGTTCTTTACTCGAGAGTGGTTAGGGTGTGGAATGGATTGCCTGCTGTGATAGTGGAGTCGGACACTTTTGGAACTTTCAAGCGGTTATTGGATAGGCACATGGAGCACACCAGAATGACAGGGAGTGGGATAGCTTGATCTTGGTTTCGGACAATGCTCGGCACAACATCGAGGGCCGAAGGGCCTGTTCTGTGCTGTACTGTTCTGTGTTCTATGTTCCTTTCAAAAGCAGCATTTCTGCTCCCGTGTTACTGGTGGAATCTGTTGGTGTTTTTACTGGTGTGTTATAAAGAGAGATTTGAGCGGCCTCCGTTACAAAGTGCCCATTAAGTGTCAGCATGAAGGAAGGCTCTGTGATTAACGGCTCACTTACACTCACCCGCACATCTCCAAAGGAATGTGCCTCGCATTGACCAAGATCTGGAATCTGAGTTCCTAACTGCTTCCCTTAGTCTGTTTCAAGGTGGGTGTTGGCATCGAGCAAAGGAAAAGATGAAAATGAAGAAATGACCCAGTAGAAAGAAACCTGAGAAAATCAGGAATGTCACACCTGGGTGGTTTGCTGGATGGTGTCACGCTATTATTCCAGAGCTGTATGGCTGTGTCTTCATTCAATCAGACTCTGTTTATTTGATATTGAGTGGTGGAGGGGCAGGTGCAATCAACTCGAAACTCCCCCCTGCCTCAGCAAGGAAAACTGATGAGCTAAGTACCTGTGCATTCCGTTCATTTGGTGCCTTGGGGTTATGGGGTTGGGGTGGGTGGGTGGATGGCGGTGGCTTTGGAATCTGGGTGAATTGAATGAAAAAAATCTATTTTGGCCTGACTTCTTAAGCATTGCAATGGAACCTGCCTTTTAAAATACTCACCATTGCACAATATCTTATCTGCTCACTACACCTCTCTAATCCTTTCTGAATTAGTTATCACCAGTGAAGTTCTTGAATCTTTAAAGTAGATTTTGTACAAGCTACAGTACTCAGACCTACTTGCTATGCTGCTGATGGGCTGGGATGTGACTCCAGTGGAACGCAAAAACTGGCTTATACCTACAGCTCTGAATGGGCTGCTCTGTACTGTGCTGAAGTGCATTCTTTAAAATCAGTTAGTTAGTTTGGATCTCAACCAAGACTTTGAGTTTAAAGGATTATCAAATCAATGACAGTTCATCGATTTGAGGGGGAGCAGATTGATGCTGTGAGTCTTCAATAGGCTCTGATCAATGGTCGAATGTGCCTGTAAGCACGGAGGCCTATTGCTCGGCAAACCAATAATTCCTGTTGTGAGAATGTTAAGTATTCCTGCGCTGTCTGTCCTTGGAGTTCTATCCAGCATGCCCCCGGACAGTGAATGTCACATTCCTTCCCAACCAGAGTTTTGAAGGATACGATGCCTCTGAAGCAATAACAGTCCAATTATGTATTTGGTGAGTCACGGGTGAAAAATTGCAGGTTCCAATAACCCTTTCAAAAAAAGGCCTGAAATTGGATCCACTTAATCCTGCCAGGCAGGCTGTGGAATTGAGGTCACCTTCTCCTCCTGGGTTTTATCCTGCGTGAAGCAGCTGCTCGGGCTGCTGCTGCTGCTGTGTTTTATCTTCAATAATAGATGAGTAACCTCAGACTCTAGTCTGCCTGCCTGAAAGTTGATAAAATTGCAAACTGCTAGTGAATGAAGAATAGCATTTGTTTTCTGAGAGTGTTAGTGAGGGAATTACATTTAGAATACAGATTTTTTTTTGAACATGCAATTGAGGGGATTAGGGCCATGTCCTGATCTTTTTCCACAGCCCTGCAGATTTTTTCCTTTTAAAATATATTCAATTCTCTTTAGTCCTTGTTTTTAAAGTGCTGATGATTTTTCACTGTTGACCCCATTCCCTTCCAAGGTCTGGCACTGCGGTTGTGTTCCCATCTCTGGCAATTCCAGGATTGTTTTACGCTGTAGCTCTGCCCCTAGCCGGGCTTGCTGCTGTATAATGTATTCCTGCTGACTGCAGCACTATGCACAGCAGCTGATAGAAGTGACAGCCATGAATATTTAATCAATTCTGTTTACAAGGCTCAGAGGCTGACTGGGAAGGTGTGTTGAGTTGAGAAACTGCTTGCAAATTCTCCTCCGAGCCGAGATCAGAACTGAGGTCCATGCTTTATTTTTTCGTCACTTTTTATAAAGGTTGTCATGGAATCATAGAAGTTTACAGCATGGAAACAGGCCCTTCGGCCCAACCAGTCCATGCCGCCCAGTTTTTACCATTAAGCTAGTCCCAGTTGCCCGCACTTGGCCCATAACCCTCTATACCCATCTTATCCATGTAACCATCTAAATGCTCTTTAAAAGACACAATTGTACCCGCCTCTACTACTACCTCTGGCAGCACATTCCAGACACTCACTACCCTCTGAGTGAAGAAATTGCCCCTCTGGGCCCTTCTGAATCTCTCCCCTCTCACCTTAAACCTATGCCCTCTAGTTTTAGACTCCCCTACCTTTGGGAAAAGATGTTGACTATCTACCTTATCTATGCCCCTCATTATTTTATAGACCTCTATAAGATCACCCCTAAGCCTCCTACGCTCCAGGGAAAAAAGTCCCAGTCTATCCAGCCTCTCCTTATAACTCAAACCATCAAGTCCCGGCAACATCCTAGTAAATCTTTTCTGCACTCTTTCCAGTTTAATAATATCCTTTCTATAATAGGGTGACCAGAACTGCACACAGTATTCCAAGTGTGGCCGTACCAATGTCTTGTACAACTTCAACAAGACGTCCCAACTCCTGTATTCAATGTTCTGACCAATGAAACCAAGCATGCCGATGCCTTCTTCACCACCCTGTCCACCTGCGACTCCACCTTCAAGGAGCTATGAACCTGTACTACTAGATCTCTTTGTTCTATAACTCTCCCCAACGCCATACCAATAACTGAGTAGGTCCTGGCCTGATTCGATCTGCCAAAATGCATCACCTCACATTTATCTAAATTAAACTCCATCTGCCATTCGTCGGCCCACTGGCCTAATTGATCAAGATCCCGTTGCAATCCTAGATAACCTTCTTCACTATCCACTGTGCCACCAACCTTGGTGTCATCTGCAAACTTACTAACCATGCTTCCTAAATTCTCATCCAAATTATTAATATAAATCACAAATAACAGTGGACCCAGCACCGATCCCTGAGGCACACCACTGGTCACAGGCCTCCAGTTTGAAAAACAACCCTCTACAACCACCCTTCTGTCGTCCAGCCAATTTTGAATCCAATTGCCAAACTCACCCTGGATCCCGTGAGCTTTAACCTTCTGCAACAACCTACCATGCGGTACCTTGTCAAAGGCTTTGCTAAAGTCCATGTAGACAACGTCTACTGCACTGCCCTCATCTACCTTCTTGGTCACCCCCTCAAAAAACTCAATCAAATTTGTGAGACATGATTTTCCACGCACAAAGCCATGCTGACTGCCCCGAATCAGTCCTTGCCTCTTTAAATGCTTGTAGATCCTGTCTCTCAGAATACCTTCTAGCAACTTACCTACTACAGACGTTAGGCTCACCGGTCTGTAGTTCCCAGGCTTTTCCCTGCTGCCCTTCTTAAACAAGGGCACAACATTCGCCACTCTCCAATCTTCAGGCACCTCACCTGTGGCTGCCGATGATTCAAATATCTCTTAGGGGACCCGCAATTTCCTCCCTAGCCTCCCTCAACATCCTGGGATACATTTCATCAGGTCCCGGGGATTTATCTACCTTGATGCGCTTCAAGACTTCCAGCACCACCTCCTCTGTAATATGCACACTTCTCAAGACATCACTATTTATTTCCCTTAGTTTCCTAACATCCATGCCTTTCTCCACTGTGAATACCGATGAGAAATATTCATTCAGGATCTCACCCAACTCTTGTGGCTCTGCACATAGATGTCCTTGTTGATCCTTAAGAGGCCCTACTCTGTCCCTAGTTACTCTTTTTCCCTTTATGTATCTGTAGAAGCTCTTTGGATTCTCCTTTGCATTATTTGCCAAAGCAATTTCATGTCCCCTTTTTGCCCTCCTGATTTCCCTCTTAACTCTATTTCGACAATCTCTATACTCTTCAAGGGATCCACTTGATCCCAGTTGTTTATGTACGTCATATGCCTCCTTCTTCTTTTTGACCAGAGTCTCAATATCTCGAGTCATCCAGGGTTCCCTACTTCTACCAGCCTTGCCCTTCACTCTAAAGGGAATGTGCTTACCCTGAACCCTGGTTAGCACATTTTTAAAAGCCTCCCATTTACCAGCCGTCCCTTTGCCTGCCAACAGTCTCCCCCAATCTACCTCTGAAAGTTCCTGTCTGATACCATCAAAATTGGCCTTGCCCCAATTAAGAATTTTAACTCTTGGGCCAGACCTATCATTCACCATAGCTATCTTAAAACTAATGGAGTTATGGTCACTTGTCCCAAAGTGATCCCTCACTAACACTTCTGTCACTTGCCCTTCCTTATTTCCCAAGACGAGGTCAAGTTTTGCCCCCTCTCTAGTCGGTCCATCCACATACTGAATGAGAAATTCCTCCTGAATACACTCAACAAATTTCCCTCCATCCAAGCCCCTAATGCTATGGCTGTCCCAGTCAATGTTGGGAAAGTTAAAGTCCCCTACTATTACCACCCTATTTTTCTTGCAGCCATCTGTAATCTCCTTACATATTTGCTCCTCAATTTCCCGCTGACTATTTGGGGGCCTGTAGTACAGTCCTATCAAGGTGATCTCTCCCTTCTTATTTTTCAGTTCCACCCATATAGACTCAGTGGGCGAACCCTCGGATATATCCCCTCTAAGTACTGCCGTAATGTTCTCCCTAATCAAAAACGCCACTCCCCCTCCTCTCTTACCTCCTGTTCTATCCTTTCTATAGCATCTGTACCCCGGAACATTGAGCTGCCAGTCCTGCCCCTCCCTTAGCCATGTTTCAGTCATAGCTATAATATCAATATCCCAGTCCCATGTGCCCATCCATGCCCTGAGTTCATCCGCTTTGCCCGTCAGGCTCCTTGCATTGAAATAAATGCAGTTTAATGTAGACTTTCCTTGCTCTCTGCCCTGCTTTCTCTGGTCATGCTTTACACACTCTCCCTTCCTGCCTTTTGTTTCCATCCTCACTGACTTCCTACATCGGTTCCCATCCCCGTGCCACATTAGTTTAAACCCTCCCCAACTGCACTAGCAAACACACCCCCGAGAACATTGGTTCCGGTCCCACCCAGATGCAGACCGTCCGATTTGTACAGGTCCCACCTCCCCCAGAACCGGTCCCAATGTCCCAGGAATTTGAAACCCTCCCTCTTGCACCATCTCTCAAGCCACGTATTCATCCTAGATATCCTGTCATTCCTACTCTGCCTATCACGTGGCACTGGTAGCAATCCTGAGATTACTACCTTTGAGGTCCTACTTTTTAGTTTAACTCCTAACTCCCTAAATTCAGCTTGTAGGACCTCATCCCGTTTTTTACCTACATCGTTGGTGCCTATAAGCACCACGACAGCTGGCTGTCCACCCTCCCCCTCCAGAATGCCCTGCAGCCGCTCCGAGACATCCTTGACCCTTGCACCAGGGAGGCAACATACCAACCTGGTTTCTCGTTTGCGTCCGCAGAAACGCCTGTCTATTCCCCTTACAATTGAATCCCCTATCACTATAGCTCTGCCACTCTTTTTCCCGCCCTTCTGTGCAGCAGAGCCAGCCACGGTGCCATGAACCTGGCTGCTGCCACCTTCCCCTGGTGAGCCATCTCCCCCAACAGTTTCCAAAACGGTAAATCTGTTTTGGAGGGAGATGACCGCAGGGGATCCCTGCACTGCCTTCCTACTCTTCCTCTGTCTGTTGGTCACCCATTCCCTATCTGCCTCAGTAATTTTAATCTGCGGTGTGACCAACTCACTGAATGTGCTATCCACAACTTCCTCAGCATCGCGGATGCTCCAAAGTGAGTCCATCCGCAGCTCCAGAGCCGTCAAGCGGTCTAACAGGAGCTGCAGTTGGACACACTTCTTGCAGATGAAGGAGTCAGGGACACCAGAAGGGTCCCTGACTTGCCACATCTCACAAGAGGAGCCTGACACGGGTCTGAGCTCTCCTGCCATGACTTAAACCTGAAGTTAAATTTGAACTACACTACACAGCTCGGAGAAAGTCAAAGAGAGAAAAATCACTTACCAGTCACAAGTCAATCACTTACCTGCTGGCTGTGATGTAATTGCTCCCGAGACTCCCTCACAGGTCTGCTTCTCTGCACCTCCTTAAGATGAGCACCAAATTCCCTTAACTAGTTAATTAATTTACTTACTTAATTGGATTTTTAAATTTTTTTTTTTGGGAACCCCCCCCCCCCACCTCCCAAACGCCAAACTCCAAAAAACACAGCCCTCACTCACCTCTTACCCGAACTCGGCCTTACCCAAACTCAGATACAATCTGTTTGCTTTCTGCACTTCGTTTCTAAAGGCACTTCAGCCACACCTTTTGTATCCTTCCTGATTTACAGTCAGCCAATAGGCCTGCTCCCGAAACTGATCTCCCGAAACTAACAGCTGACCTGCAAGGTAAGGAAGTTGTTAAACAGTACTTACCTCATCCAAGCTGCGAACGTTTAAACTCTCCGCTCTGCCTCGCAGCTCCCGCGCTTTTTAAATCTCCCGCGCTGTTTTCAATGTCCCGGCTCTCTCTTTCTCCCGCTCCCAGCTGACCTGCAAGGTAAGGAGGTTGTTAAGCAGTACTTACCTCACCCAGGCCGCAAACTTTTAAACTGTCCGCTCTGCCTCGCAGCTCCCGCGCTTTTTAAATCACCCGCGCTGTTTTCAATGTCCCGGCTCTCTCTCTCTCTCCCGCTCCCAGCTGACCTCACCCAGGCCGCAAACTTTTAAACTTTTAAACTCTCCAAAGCGAGAATCATACCCCTAGACCAACGAGTCATCTTGTGCGTACTAACTGCATGTCCATGGTGAGGGGTTTGAATTTTCTGTTCTTGCGCTCCTTTGAGCAGGCAACCTGAATCATTAATACTGTAACTCCCTGATCTAGCAGAGCAGGCTCGAAGGGCCGAATGGCCTCCTCCTCTTTTCTGTGTTTCAGTTTCATCAGCTGGTCTACAGTAGTTGCCCCACACACATCTAGGAGGGGGGGCTTCCTCGCCAAACTCAGTTAGGGGCTGTGCTCTGCTCCCGCCTCATTCTGAATGTTCCGCTCGTTCTATATGACTTGTTTTAAGAAGAGCTACCGACTTTTTGCATTCACCCAACCTTATTCCCAAGGAGGGGAGACAGTGGCTCAGTGGTAGTGTCACTGGACTCGTAATGCAGAGACCCAGCCTCGTACTCTGGTGACCAGGTTGAAATCCCACCATGGCAGATTAATTCAATATAAATCTGGAATTAAAAGTCTAATGAGGACTATGAAATGTTGACGATTGTTGTAAAAACCTATCTGGTTCACTAATGTCCTTTAGGGATGGGGGTAGGACCATGAGAAATAGGAACAGGAGTAAGCCATTCGGCCCTTGGAGCCTGCTTGGCTGTTCAATAGGATCATACTTGATCTGACATTCCTCACCTCCCCTTTCATTACCCGGTCTGGCCAACATGTGACTCCAGACCCACAGCAATGTGGTTGACTTTTAACTGCCCTCCGAAATGGCCGAGAAACCACTCTATTCAAGTGCAATTCAAGATGGGCGATAAATGTGACCCAGCGATGCCCGCAGCCCCTGAATGGAGTAAATGAAATTGGGCCAAATTCCTTGGTTCTGTAATCTCTGTAACTGTTGTTAAATATGGTCGGTTGTAGTTTCATTTTCTGCGATTAATGAAAATATTAAAGAAAATAAATGAAAAGGCATAGGCTGTGTTCTGATCTCTAAAGCTTCAGTACTGTGAAGGTGTTCAAATTGAAAATTGTTTCGTATAGCAACAGGAGGAGGGTCAGTCACCCTCTCCAGCTTGTCCTGCCACTGAAATAGATCATGCTGATCTGTATGTTAACTCCATTTACCCACCTTGATTCCATATCGTTTAATACCCTCAACCAACAAAAATCTATCGTTCAATTCACTTTTACTCATTTCTGAAGGCTGGCTAGAAACCTGAATATTATATTAATATAATATTATATTGAGGAGGAGGAACCCAGGCATCGTATCTTGGCCCAGGGAGCCTTCAGCATCCTCCTCTGAACCTGTGAAGCATCACTTCAGATCCTGCTGGTCCAAAGGAACTCGCTGTAGCATAACAGCAATTGTATTCCTACTACTCCAGTCAGCGCCCCTTAATGTTCAACACCATTTAAACATTGCTTGGGAAGAAGCAAGAGCACAGAATGTGCATGGGTAAGAGGTTTCCACTGAAAGATAAGCCTACAAAGATGGAGCTAGGATTAACCTGCTTGGCTTCATTCTCTCCAGAATATCTGCTGTGGATCCATCTTCAGAATTGCCTTGATGGTAGGGTGACTGCATTGCCCTTGCAAAAACTCATTTTAATGCTGCCTTCCAGAGACCACTGCAGACGAGCGGATCCAGTAGCCTGTGGAGTACATAGAACATTACAGCGCAGTACAGGCCCTTCGGCCCCCGATGTTGCGCCGACCTGTGAAACCACTCTAAAGCCCATCTACACTATTCCCTTATCGTCCATATGTCTATCCAATGACCATTTGAATGCCCTTAGTGTTTGCGAGTCCACGATTGTTGCAGGCATGGCATTCCACGCCCTTACTACTCTCTGAGTAAAGAACCTACCTCTGACATCTGTCTGATATCTATCTCCACTCAATTTAAAGCTATGTCCCCTCGTGCTAGACATCACCATCCGAGGAAAAAGGCTCTCACTGTCCACCCTATCCAATCCTCTGATCATCTTGTATGCCTCAATTAAGTCACCGCTTCTCTAACGAAAACAGCCTCAAGTCCCTCAGCCTTCCCTTATAAGATCTTCCCTCCATACCAGGCAACATTCTCTGGTAAATCTCCTCTGCACCCTTTCCAATGCTTCCACATCCTTCCTATAATGCGGCGATCAGAATTGCACGCAATACTCCAAATGCGGTCGCACCAGAGTTTTGTACAGCTGCAACATGCCCTCATGGCTCCGAAACTCAATCCCTCTACCAATAAAAGCTAACACACCGTACGCCTTCTTAACAACCCTCTCAACCTGAGTGGCAACTTTCAGGGATCTATGTACATGGACACAGAGATCTCTCTGCTCATCCACACTGCCAAGAATCTTACCATTAGCCCAGTACTCTGTCTTCCTGTTATTCCTTCCAAAATGAATCACCTCACACTTTTCTGCATTAAACTCCATTTGCCACCTCTCAGCCCAGCTCTGCAGCTTATCTATGTCCCTCTGTAACTTGTAACATCCTTCTGCACTGTCCACAACTCCACCGCCTTTAGTGTCATCTGCAAATTTACTCACCCATCCTTCTACGCCCTCCTCCAGGTCATTTATAAAAATGACAAACCGCAGTGGCCCCAAAACACATCCTTGTGGTACACCACTAGTAACTGGACTCCAGTCTGAACATTTCCCATGAACCACCACCCTTTGTCGTCTTCCAGCTAGCCAATTTCTGATCCAAACTGCTAAATCACCCTGAATCCCATGCCTCTGGATTTTCTGCAGTAGCCTACCATGGGGAACCTTATCAAACGCTTTACTGAAATCCATATTCACCACATCAACTGCTTTACCCTCATCCACCTGTTTGGTCACCTTCTCAAAGAACTCAATAAGGTTTGTGAGGCACGACCTACCCTTCACAAAACCGTGTTGACTATCTCTAATCAAATTATTCCTTTCCAGATGATTATACATCCTATCTCTTATAAACCGTTCCAAGATTTTGCCCACAACAGAAGTGGTCTCTAGTTACCAGGGTTGTCTCTACTCCCCTTCTTGAACAAGGGGACAACATTTGCTATCCTCCAGTCTTCTGGCACTATTCCTGTAGACAAAGATGACTTAAAGATCAAAGCCAAAGGCTCAGCAATCTCCTCCCTAGCTTCCCAGAGAATCCTAGGATAAATCCCATCCGGCCCAGGTGACTTATCTATTTTCACACTTTCCAGAATTGTTAACACCTCCTCCTTATGAACCTCAAGCCCTTCTAGTCTAGTCGCCTGAATCTCAGTATTCTCCTCGACAACATTATCTTTTTCCTGTGTGAATACTGACAAAAAAATATTCTAAGTCTTGCCTCATCGCATCATAATTGCCTTTCCCCCAGATATGACTTGCCCTGCGGTATATACCTATCCCTTTCCATCATTAAAGTAAACGCAGTCGAATTGTGGTCACTATCACCAAAGTGCTCACCTACCTCCAAATCTAACACCTGTCCTGGTTCATTACCCAGTACCAAATCCAATATGGCCTCACCTCTCGTTGGCCTATCTACGTACTGTGTCAGGAAACCCTCCTGCACACATTGGACAACAACAGACCCATCTAAAGTACTCAAACTATAGCGTTTCCAGTCAATATTTGGAAAGTTAAAGTCCCCCATAACAACTACCCTGTTGCTCTCGCTCCTATCCAGAATCATCTTTGCAATTCTTTCCTCTACATCTCTGGAACTTTTCGGAGGCCTATAGAAAACCCCTAACAGGGTGACCTCTCCTTTCCTGTTTCTAACCTCAGCCCATACTACCTCAGTAGACGAGTCCTCATCAAACGTCCTTTCTGCCACCGTAATACTGTCCTTGACTAACAATGCCACCCCTCCCCCTCTTTTACCACCTTCCCTGAGCTTACTGAAATATCTAAACCCCGGCACCTGCAACAACCATTGCTGTCCCTGCTCTATCCATGTCTCCGAAATGGCCACAACATCGACGTCCCAGGTACCAACCCATGCCGCAAGTTCACCCACCTTATTCCGGATGCTCCTGGCATTGAAGAAGACACACTTTAACCCACCTTCCTGCCTGCCGGTACACTCCTGCAACTTTGAAACCTTACTCATGACCTCACTAGTCTCAACCTCCTGTATACTGGAGCTACAATTCAGGTTCCCAAGCCCCTGCGGAACTAGCTTAAACCCTCCCAAAGAGCATTAGCAAATTTCCCCCCCAGGATATTGGTACCCCTCTGGTCCAGGTGTAGACCATCCCATTTGTAGAGGTCCCACCGACCCCAGAATGAGCCCCAATTATCCAGAAATCTGAAACCCTCCCTCCTGTACCATCCCTGTAGCCACGTGTTCAACTCCTCTCTCTCCCTATTCCTCGTCTCGCGAGCACGTAGCACGGGTAACAACCCAGAGATAATAACTCTGTCCTAGATCTAAGTTTCCAACCTAATTCCCTGAATTCCTGCCTTACATCCCTATCCCTTTTCCTACCTATGTCGTTGGTACCTATGTGGACCACGACTTGGGGGCTGCTACCCCTCCCCCTTAAGGATCCCGAAAACACGATCCGAGACATCACGCACCCTGGCACCTGGGAGGCAACACAACAACCGCGAGTCTCTCTCGTTCCCACAGAATCTCCTATCTATCCCCCTAACTATGGAGTCTCCAATGACTAATGCTCTACTCCTCTCCCCCCCTTCCCTTCTGAGCAACAGGGACAGACTCCGTGCCAGAGACCTGTACCCCATGGCTTACCTCTGGTAAGTCTCTCTCTCTCTCTCTCTCTCTCTCTCTCTCCCCCCCCCCCCCCCCCCCCCCCCCCCCCCCCCAAACAGTATCCAAAGCGGTATACTTGTTACTAAGGGGAACGACCACAGGGGATTCTGGGCTTCTAGCTACAGCAGTATGTCTTTGTAATCTGATCTCCTATCTAAACCTTCATACCCATTTGTCATCAAGGAAGGGACTCCATAGGGATTATAGGAAACTGTCAGGTGTTGCTTCGGATGAAGTACCAATAACGGGCGAAGGCACCTACATGAACGTGCTAAAATTCAGCGGATGAGCAGGCTGAGGGTCGATCGGGCAGTAGAGTTAGGAGATGAGCTGAAGTTTGAAAGCAGAGGGTGGAGAGGGGAGGGATAATGCTGCAGGCATAGGTGAGGAATTCACTAATGAAAGAGGTGAGTGATAATACAAGTTGTTGCTATAATTTCAAAGCCTCCATGAAGGTGCTCTAATAACATCGGCACATAGGAAGCAGGTACCCAATGGCAACTAAAATGTGATCCATCGTCGCTGTCACGATCTCCGTGAACAAGTGGAGCCACCAAGAGAAAATGGAAAGAGGTCAGCTCCTTTTAGCCAACAATCCATCTCCACCTCTAGCGCCGATAAGTGATATCCTCACTGGGCGAGCCTGTAAGGGTCCCAAAGCCATCTGCAAACTTGTAGCCAACACTGACATTTAACTTCAATCAGGAAAGAAGAATCAGCTTCAACATCCGGAATTGCTAATGGTGATGTTGCTATAGAGATGGCAGTAAGTGATTGTACAGCATGCTGCCGTATATCGGTGGCAATCCAGCTGACTGAGCAAACAAAGTGTGTCTGCTTCAAGTGGAGTCGATTATTAGGAACGGAGGTGAAGCCTATGGTCTGTGCTGGGGGCTGATGGCGATCGACCAGTGTTTAGCTGAAGTGAATTACGGTTCATCAAAGACTGGATGTTCAAACATCAGTTTGATAACACAGGAGTAATCAGGGGGCAGATAGAGAAATAGAGCCGAGTGTCATCAGCCTGGGTGTGGAGGGGTTTGTTTTTATATTCTTAGGATATGTGCATCCTGCCTGGGCCAGCATTTATTGTCTTTGGACTTGGGCTTCGCATGCAGCCCAGACCAGATAAGCTATCCCTGGGACATGTTAGCCGTATCTCTGTAGTGGGGGAAATGCTCATCTATGACGATAATGACATAGTGTAGGTTAGATGGCTTTTGTTTTGGTGCAACATCGTGGGCCGAAGGGCCTGTACTGCGCTGTATTGTTCTATGTTCTATGATACAGGATGTGATAAATGGACACTCCTGATCTGACTGGGAATAGTCAGCATGGATTTGTGAATGGGAAATCCTGTTTAGAGAACTGGTTGGAATTCTTTGAGGATATTACTAACATTGACAAAGGAGAGTCGATGGAGGTAGTATAAATATTTGGATTTTCAGAAAGATTTTGATAACGTTCCCCACAGGAGGTTGGTTAGCAAAATATAAGCACATGGGATGGGTGACAATATATTGGCATTGATTCAGGATTGAAGAGGCAGAGAACAGAGTAAGAATAAACAGGGTATTCTCACTGTGGCTACTGCAAGGCTCCGTACTCTGCTCCCAGCTGCTCACAATATATATCAATGATTTAGATGTGGGAACAGAAATGCAATATTTCAGGTTCACAGAGATACAAAGCTTGATGGGAATGTGTTGTGAGGGAGATGCAAAGAGCTTCAAGGGGATTTGGACGGAGTTAGTGAGTGGGCAGGAACATGGTAGATGGAATATAATGTGGGAAAAATGTGAGGTAATCTACTTTGGTAGAAGGAACAGATGTGCAGAGCATTTCCTAAATGATAAGAAATTAGAAATTGTAGATGTACAGAGGGACCTCGGTGTCATAGATCATCATAGAATTTACAGTGCAGAAGGAGGCCATTCGGCCCATCGAGTCTGCACCGGCTCCTGGAAAGAGCACCCTACCCAAGGTCAACACCTCCACCCTATCCCCACAACCCAGCAACCCCACCCAACACTAAGGGCAATTTATCACGGCCAATGCACCTAACCTGCACATCTTTGGACTTGTCCATAAGTCACTGAAGGCTGTCGTATGTGCAGCAAACAAATGGAATGTTAGCCTATATCACGAGGCTTTGAGTACAGGAGTAGTGAGGTCTTCAATAGTAGAGAAGCTCGGTTAGACTGCACCTGGAGTACTCTCTACATTTTGGTCCTCTGAAGGAAGGATATAATTGTTGTAGAGGGAGTGCAGCGAAGGTTCACTAGACGCTTGTTCTGAGGATGATCGGACTGCCCTGTGAAAAGGGATTGGGGAAACTGGGCCTGTATAAAGTTTTGAAGACTGAGGGGTGAACCCGTTAAAACCTACAAAATACTTCAAGTGAAAGGCTGGATAGATTCAGGTGGTGATGGAAATCAGATTGTTTTATATCGAATCATGCAGCACAGAAAAGGCCCATCGTGTCTGCGGTGGTCAAAGGCAACCGCCTAACCATTCTCATCCCATGTCCCAGATCTTGGCCCATAGCTGTGTCTGCCCTGCCCCAGGGTCAGCACAGAGAGCCCCGCACACGAGGCATTGAGTGAGCACAGCATGCTCCGAAGCGCCCCCCCGAACGGGCACTTTGGCTGCCAGGATCCTACATCATTAGTTGGCTGCCACAAACATTAATGAATGTTGGAAATGAAAATGCTGCACAGTTATACAGGTCTACAATGCAATGGCCATTCGGCCCATCGCGTCTGCGCCAGTCAAGAACAACCTGACTATTCTAACCCCATTTCCCAGCACTTGGCCCATCGCCGTGTCTGCCCTGGGATCGCAAGCACACGTCTAAATACTTCTTAAATGTTCTGAGGGTCTCTGCCTCCACCCCCCTTTCAGGCAGCGAGTTCCAAACTGTCACCACACTCTGGGTACAAATAAAAAATTTGTTCCTTCACATCCCCTCTAAACCTTCTGCCCCTTACCTTAAAAAAAATATCTTATTACAAGCCTGAGTTAAGATCTATATTTGTTGCAGTAATATTATTAGAGAATCTAGGTTACGGTACCCAGACTGTGTTTCTGCTAACGCTCTAATTAAGGTGTCTTAAGAGTGAGGTAATCCTTCATTCTAACCACTTAACCTGGTTGTAGATAAAGGGCTAATAGAATAGTTTATATTTTGGATGATTCTCTGATATAGATAATTTGAGCGAATTGTGTTTAGTCCTAGCTAAACAGGCAATGGGACATCTTAGTGAGATACTATTGATACAGTTAATAGGAGGAGCCAGGTCTGTCTGCAGTTTTGCCAAATGGATGAGTGAATTTGCAGATGACACTAAAGTCGGTGGAGTTGCGGACAGTGCGGAAGGATGTTACAAGTTACAGAGGGACATAGATAAGCTGCAGCGATGGGCTGAGAGGTGGCAAATGGAGTTTAATGCAGAAAAGTGAGAGGTGATTCATTTTGGAAGGAATAACAGGAAGACTGAGTACTGGGCTAATGGTAAGATTCTTGGCAGTATGGATGAGCAGAGAGATCTCGGTGTCCATGTACATAGATCCCTGAAAGTTGCCACTCCGGTTGAGAGGGTTGTTAAGAAGGCGTACGGTGTGTTAGCTTTTATTGGTAGAGGGATTGAGTTTCGCAGCCATGAGGTCATGTTGCAGCTGTACAAAACTCTGGTGCAGCCGCATTTGGAGTATTGCGTGCAATTCTGATCGCCGCATTATAGGAAGGATGTGGAAGCATTGGAAAGGGTGCAGAGGAGATTTACCAGAATGTTGCCTGGTATGGAGGGAAGATCTTTTGAGAAAAGGCTGAGGGACTTGAGGCTGTTTTCGTTAGAGAGAAGAAAGTTAAGAGGTGACTTAATTGAGGCATACAAGATGATCAGAGGATTGGATAGGGTGGACAGTGAGAGCCTTTTTCCTCAGGTGGTGATGTCTAGCACGAGGGGACATAGCTTTAAATTGAGGGGAGATAGATATAAGACAGACGTCTGAGGTAGGTTCTTTACTCGGAGAGTAGTAAGGGTGTGGAATGCCCTGCCTGCAACAGTAGTGGACTCGCCAACACTAAGGACATTCAAATGGTCATTAGATAGACATATGGACGATAAGGGACTAGTGTAGATGGGATTTAGTGGTTTCACAGGTCGGCGCAACATCGAGGGCCGAAGGGCCTGTACTGCGCTGTTATGTTCTATGTTTAAATGCTGTTGGGTTGGGCAGAATGATCTGACAAGACAGAAGTGTACTCGACCTGCTCTTGAAAGGATCTCTCCAAAAATCTCTCTGCAGATAAGCAAGTAAGCTGTTTTGTTAACTTTATGTACAAGTGGACCATCAGCTTTGGCAGCGCCAACCCACCCAATTGTCGCCCTCTGCAGGTAGACTCTTCTAATCCTGGGAGTCTTTCCTACCCAGACAAAGGCAGAGACTCTTCTATCAAACCTAGCAAGAAAGAATTTGGGGAGGAAGATTGGAAGACACTGGAACACAAATAAAAACCTCAGCAGAACATTAATTTTGACTGTAATGTGCTCTACCACCAAGGATAGCGGGAGGGCATCTCCCCTCTTCAGGGCCCGGGGTGGGGACAGATGGAGGAGGCCTCCTGTGTAGGGTCGTGTCTAAGGTCATTGGTTATGGCCCCTCTTCCATTCTCCCTGGCCAGACTCGACGAGCCCGGCCGTAGTGGCATTTTTAAGAGTTTGCAACGAATTTAAGCAACATTTTGGACTGAGGGACATGTGTTTACTGATGTCAATTTGTGATAATCATAGGTGTGCACCATTAGGGCTGGATACAATGTACAGAATCTGGAGGAGAAATGGGGTTGAGGGGTTCAGCCATTTTGTTTGTGGAAGGTTAGGTTTGCGAGTCTAGAGGGACGATGGAGGAGATATTTCAACTCCGAAGGACGAGTGCATTCAGGTATTTGCAGGCAAGGAACTTTATTCGCAAAGAGCTGTCTTCATTCCCCCAGATGCCAAGACCCACACTGATAGATGCAATGTTATCACTGGATGAGATGGGGCAAGGGAAGATCTCTGGTATGTGTTTGCTGGAGACGGGAACACCATCACTAGAAAAGGAGTGGGAAGAGGAGCTGGGCCTGGGGCTAGAGGGAGGGGTGTGGAGTGAGATTTTGCACATGGTGAACTTTACCACCTCCTGTGCCAGGCTGAGCGAGATGCAGTTTGAAGTAGTGCATTTAACTAAGACACGCACGAGTCTGTTTTTCCCTGCAGTGGGGGACAGGTGTGAGCGGTGTTCAAGGGGGCAGCGAATCATCGCACATTGGTGTGGTCCTGCCCCAAGCTGGAGCCGTGTCCGCTGGTGGCGATCTCTGGGGTGTCCGACTCCCCAGAGCTTCTTGAGGGGAGGAGAGCTGATGTCTCGGCCTTTGCCTCCTTGGTGGTCCGGTGGCAGGTCCTGCTTGCATGGAGGTCCGCGGTGCCACCCAACGCCTCGGAATGGTTGGGAGACCCGGCAGAATTCCGGAGATTGGAAAAGATTAAATATATCCTGAGAGTGTCGAAGGAAAGGTTCTATTCCAGGTGGATGCCGTTCATCACTTTCTTTAAGATGTGTTTGTGGCCCGCAGTTTGGTGGGGTGAGGGAGGGAGGATAATTGGGCTGAGGGGTGGGGGAGATTTGGGGTTGTTATTTGGTTAAATTAAAAATGACACTTTGTATTAAATAGTTATCCATTGATATGTGAGAATTTGATAATGTTTAGAATAAAAGTGGCATTTGAACTGTTGGGGTTGCAAGGCTGGGATATTTATAGTGAAGGTGTGGGGCATAAGTTTGAACTGATAATTGTAAAGCTATTTGTTTGAGATTAATGTGGTTAATTCTGTGTTTAAATTCAAGTTTGTTTTAATCCTATTGGTCAGAGTTGGCACTCCTGGGGTGAAGTCTCTTTTCCTCAGTATTACAAATAGAAATATTTCTATTGGGGTTTCTCATTTGGTATCCTAACAAACATTGGGGTCAGGTTCCATATCCGAACATAGAACATTACAGCGCAGTACAGGCCCTTCGTGGGCAAATGTTTTCCCCAATTGGGGACTCTGGAACCTGGGGCATAATTTCAAGATAAGGGGGTTGCCACTGGGACCAAGCTGAGGAGAAATTCTTTTGCACAGAGGGTTGTGAATCTTTGGAAATCTCCACCCCAGAGGGCTGTGGAAGCTCGGTCATTGAGTATGTTTAAAGCAGAGTGATAGATTTCTGATTAACAATAATGTAAAGGGTTCTGGGCATTGAGTGTAAAAGGCGTTGAAGTGTCTGATCAACCTCGATCTAGTTGAATGGTGGACCAGGCTGGACTGGCTGATGTGCCTGATCCTGTTCCCATGTTCCCGAGATCCTGGCGGGTCTTCACAGGGTGGATATGGAGAGGATGTTTCCTCTTGTCAGAGAAGCTGCAACTAAGGATCACTGTTTAAAAATAAGAGTCACTCATTTAAGACAAGCGAGGATAAATATTTTTGAAGGTTGTCTCTTCCCTTCCTCAAAAGGCAGTGGAAGCAGAATCTATGAATATTTTTACGGCAGAGCGAGATAGATTCTGGATTAACAAGAGGGGTGAGGGGGCAGGCAGAAATGTGGGTTTGAGGTTACAATCCAATCAACCATGATGTTGAATGACGTAGCAGGGACAAGGGACTGAGTTTCCTACTCTTCCTAATTCATATGTATCCCAATCTAATGCCTTTTTCTGCAGTAATGCTAACCCTGACGGCTGCGCTGTTGACCACACCATGAGAAATCATTGTTGTTTGAACTTGTTCAGAGGATGTGGTCCATTATTCAGTCTTGGTTTAATCAGTACACTTGTCTTCTGCAGGTAACCGACATGGTTTATTGGTCCCTAATAACACAACAGATCAGGAGTTGCAGCATATCCGCAATTGTCTTCCAGACTCCGTAGCCATCCAGAGAATTGAGGAGCGACTTTCTGCACTCGGAAATGTTATCGCCTGCAATGACTATGTGGCGCTGGTGCACCCAGATCTTGACAGAGTATGTATGCTTTACTGGGGTTATTTTATGGGAGTATTTATTGAAAAGTACACCGAAGAATGTGCCAGTTGATCGAACAAGCAGACTTCATCTGAAGTACTGCCTTTCTGGCAATGTCAGTAAAATCCGTGTTTTTCAAACGTTTGCTAGCTGGCCGCTCTACGTAACCCACAGCGGCCGAACTTCGCGATCCATGCCACATTTGCTATCCTTTAATATGTCAGGCAAGCCTTCGTGGTCCTCACTATCTCCAATCAGGGATCACAGGAGGAGAGGGCAATGCGCAAATCAGGTGCAGCCGGTTCCTTTGTGCCGTCTTCATCTTTGTGAGAACGGAAAATCCAACCTCGCACATGTAGGTTATCGTGAAGGGCAATAGTAACAAAACGCTTGTTTTACTCAGCACTGTATACTCCTAGGAGATGCCACTCCAGAATGCTGACAGCCTCATGACCTTGTGGCATGTTTTTAATGTGCTGTCACAGGTCGGGTGCAGCAGCTCTGCCTCCTCATTTGGAGTCGGCTATAAATTAATGACTGACTCTGGGGTCTCAAACCCGTTAAGAGATTTGTCTCTTTACCCCCCCCCCCACTTCCCAACCTCTTCTCTTTCAAAATCTGAAACTTCTTCTCTAAGTAGCGTCAAACACCGAGCCACATGCGACTGAATGAGGCTTGCCAGTACATTGACAGTTTGCTTACTCACCACTTTTTACCAAAGTACCGTAGCAGTGTGGGGAACATAGGAATGTGGGCTGCACCCTTCAGAAGGTGGTGGTGAGCCGCCGCCTTGAACCGCAAGTCCTTGAGGTGTAGGTACACCCACTGTGCTGTTGGGGAGGGAGTTCCAGGATGTTGCCCCAGTGACAGTGAAGGAACGGCGATATATTTCCAAGTCAGGATGGTGAGTGACTTGGAGGGGAACCTCCAGGTGGTGGGGTTCCCAGGTATCTGCTGCTCTTGTCCTTCTAGATGGTAGTGGTCATGGGTTTGGAAAGTGCTGTCTAAGGAGCTTGTTGAGTTACTGCAGTGCATCTTGTAGGTGGTGCACACGGCTGCCACTGTTCGTCAGTGAACATAGAACATACAGTGCAGAAGGAGGCCCATCGAGTCTGCATCGACCCACTTAAGCCCTCACTTCCACCCTAACCCAATAACCCCTCCTCACCATTTTGCACACTAAGGGCAATTTATCATGGCCAATCCACCTCACCTGCACGTCTTTGGACTGTGGGAGGAAACCGGAGCACCCGGAGGAAACCCACGCACACACTGGGAGAACATGCAGACTCCGCACAGACAGTGACCCAGCGGGGAATCGAACCTGGGACCCTGGTGCTGTGAAGCCACAGTGCTGACCACTATGCTACTGTGCTGCCCAGTGGTGGAGGGTTTGTGGAAGGGGGAGCAATCAAGCGGGGCTGCTTTGTCCTGGATGGTGTCGATCATGCTGGAGAGCTAAAAGAAAAGCTGTACTGGAAAAACTGAGCTAGTTTAGAAGTGTTAATGTTTCAAGTCCAATATGACTTTCGGAACTGAGGTAGGAATAAGAGATGCACAAAAGGAGCCGGTTTACTTGCTGAATTGATTAAGATGCGTTGCGATCCCCATCCCTTCTGTTGATAAAGTCTCCTCCAGTAAAAGGATTTGGAGTGTGAAGTTTCTCACATTTTAGATGCAAAGTGTGGTTGTTGTATGCATGACAACGACTTTGTAGAATTACTTGGCTTGGGGAGAAGATTCATTATCCTGCAGGCTGGAACTGTATCGAGGGACTGGACATTTGGACATGATGTAGACCCAGGCCCAGGACAGTTCATTCAAACATGAAGGCATGCGTCATTAGAAAGTTCGGAGTTTTCCTGAGAAAACCCAGAATTATGGATCGCAAAGTCTCTTTAAGCTGGTGGGAGTGGCAGATCCTGGTTTTGTACCATGGCTGCTGTTTTTCCAGCATTTACCCAAGTCATAAACTAATTATCTTTCCCTCTGGTCACCATCAAAATATGTAAAATTTCTAGACTACCTCTTGCCGAAATTGGAATGACTTACTGGGTGGGCTCCTGGGTATGATGATTTAAACCTTGCCGTGTACCTCCTGACATGGAGAAGGTGCAGTTGTTTCTGAACTCCTCCATGCACCTGCTCAAAAGGTAACAATGCATATGTATGTTTGAAGCAGATTTTAAAGCCTGTTTTGTTATGACCTGATTTATCCCAGACCTAAGGTACATGTGAGTGGGATGATCATAGATTATCATAGAATTTACAGTGCAGAAGGAGGCCATTTGGCCCATCGAGAAGCAACCCCACCCAACACTAAGGGCAATTTTGGACACCAAGGGCAATTTATCATGGCCAATCCACCTAACCTGCACATCTTTGGACTGCGGGAGGAAACCGGAGCACCCGGAGGAAACCCACGCAGACACGGGGAGGATGTGCAGACTCCGCACAGACAGTGACCCAAGCCGGAATCGAACCTGGGGCCCTGGAGCTGTGAAGCAATTGTGCTATCCACAATGCTACCGTGCTGATGGCGGATTGGGTTTGATTACAGGCTTGGAATAACGATCGAACTTCGAGGACAAATGATGCCTCAGTACGTTGGGAATTTGGTGGACTCAGTAGTGTTGAGAATCTGATATTGAACAATCTCCAACAATTTTGTGTGTTCAGGTCAGACCGTTGCAAATTGTGAATTGAATTACAGTTTCTGACTGACCCCAGTAAAGACCATAAAAGCTGCTGGTTTACTCGAAAAACTCTACTGGTTAATGAATATCCTTCAGACGAGAGCCTGAAAATGCTGCTGGGCCTGGTGTGCACACGGTTCAATCCCGCACTATAAGGCTAGTTTAGACACAATCTGAAAGGGATTGAATGGCTGGACTCCACTTAACCATGCTGAGAGCGGAGACCAGTGTCCCAGAGAATCGTCTAACCAGGGCTGCGGATAAGGGTTTAAACTGAAGAGTGAGGGAGGGATCAGATGAAGGGAGATTTGAAAATCTAATAAAGTCAAGGAAATACAGCTTTTAAGGGGACACATCACAGAATACAACAGTGTAGAAGAGGCCCTTCGGGCCCATTGAGTCTGCACCGATGCAAGAAAAACACCTGACCTGCCCGCCTAATCGCATTTTCCAGCACTTGGCCCATAGCCTGGAATGTTGTGACGTATCAACTGCTCATCCGGGTACTTTTTGAAGGATGTGAGGCTACCCCCCTCCCAGGCAACGCGTCCCAGACCCTCACCACCCCCCCCCCCCCCCCCCGCAGACAGCGTGTTCCAGACCCTCACCACCCTCCCAGGCAGTGTGTTCCAGACCCTCACCACCCTCCCAGGCAGTGTGTTCCAGACCCTCACCACCCTCCCAGGCAGTGTGTTCCAGACCCTCACCACCCTCCCAGGCAGTGCGTCCCAGACCCTCACCACCCTCCCAGGCAGTGCGTTCCAGACCCTCACCACCCCTCCCAGGCAGCGTGTCCCAGACCCTCACCACCCCCCCCCAGACAGCGTGTTCCAGACCCTCACCACCCTCCCAGGCAGCGCGTTCCAGACCCTCACCACCCTCCCAGGCAGCGCGTCCAGACCCTCACCACCCTCCCAGGCAGCGCGTTCCAGACCCTCACCACCCTCCCAGGCAGTGCGTTCCAGACATCCTCCCCCCCCCCCCCCCTCCCCCGACATCCTCCTCCCACCGACACCCCCCCGACCTCCTCCTCCCCCCCCCCCCCCGTCCTCACTCCCCCCCCCCCCCCCCGACATTCCCCATCCCCGACATTCCCCATCCCCCCCCGACCTCCTCATCCCCCCCCCCCCCGACCTCCTCTTCCCCTCCATCCCCCCCCGGCGACCCCCCCCCCCCCGACCTCCTCCCCCCCCCCCCGACCTCCTCCCCCCCCCCGACCTCCTCTTCCCCCCCCCCCCCCCGACCTCCTCTTCCCCCCCCCCCCCCGACCCTCCTCTTCCCCCCCCCTTCAACCTCCTCTTCCCCCCCCCCACCCCCGACCTCCTCTTCCCCCCACCCCCGACCTCCTCTTCCCCCCCCCCCGACCTCCTCCCCCCCCGACCTCCTCCCCCCCCCGACCTCCTCCCCCCCCCCGACCTCCTCCCCCCCCCGACCTCCTCCCCCCCCCCCGACATCCTCCCCCCCCACGACATCCTCCCCCCCACCCCCGACATCCTCCCCCCCCCCGACATCCTCCCCCCCCGACATCCTCCCCCCCCCCGACATCCTCCCCCCCCCCGACATCCTCCCCCCCCGACATCCTCCCCCCCCCCCGACATCCTCCCCCCCCCCCGACATCCTCCCCCCCCCCCCCGACATCCTCCCCCCCCCCCGACATCCTCCCCCCCCCCCCCCCCGACATCCTCCCCCCCCTGACATCCCCCCCCCCTGACATCCCCCCCCCCCCGACATCCTCCCCCCCCCCCTGACATCCTCCCCCCCCCCCCGACATCCTCCCCCCCCCCCCCCCGACATCCTCCCCCCCCGACATCCTCCCCCCCCCCCGACAGTCCTCCCCCCCCCCGACATCCTCCCCCCCCCCCCCGACATCCTCCCCCCCCCCCCCGACAATCCTCCCCCCCCCCCCCCCGACATCCTCCTCCCCCCGACATCCTCCTCCCCCCGACATCCTCCCCCCCCCGACATCCTCCCCCCCCGACATCCTCCCCCCCGACATCCTCCCTCCCCCCCCCGACATCCTCCTCCCCCCCCCGACATCCTCCCGCCCCCCCCGACTTCCTTATCCCCCCCCCGACATCCTCTCTTCCCCCCCCCCGACATCCTCCCCCCCCCCCCCGACATCCTCCCCCCCCCCCCCGACATCCTCCCCCCCCCGACATCCTCCCCCCCCCGACATCCTCCCCCCCCCGACATCCTCCCCCCGACATCCTCCCCCCCCCGACATCCTCCTCCCCCCCCCCCCGACATCCTCCCCCCCCCGACATCCTCCCCCCCCCCGACATCCTCCCCCCCCCCCCCGACATCCTCCCCCCCCCCCCCCCCGACATCCTCCCCCCCCGACATCCTCCCTCCCCCCCCCCCGACATCCTCCCCCCCCCCTCCCGACATCCTCCCCCCCCGACATCCTCCCCCCCCCGACATCCTCCCCCCCCCCCGACATCCTCCCCCCCCCCCCCGACATCCTCCCCCCCCCCCCCCGACATCCTCCTCCCCCCCCCCCGACATCCTCCTCCCCCCCCGACATCCTCCTCCCCCCCCGACATCCTCCCCCCCCCCCCCCGACATCCTCCCCCCCCCCCCCGACATCCTCCCCCCCCCCCCCCGACATCCTCCCCCCCCCCCCCGACATCCTCCCCCCCCCCCGACATCCTCCCCCCCCCCCGACATCCTCCCCCCCCCGACATCCTCCCCCCCCCCCCCGACATCCTCCCCCCCCCCCGACATCCTCCCCCCCCCCCCGACATCCTCCCCCCCCCCCCCCCGACATCCTCCCCCCCCCCCCGCCATCCTCCCCCCCCCCCGACATCCTCCCCATCCGACCCCGACCCCCCCCCCCGTCCTCCTCCCCCCCCCCGACATCCTCCCTCCCCCCCCCGACATCCTCCCTCCCCCCCCCGACATCCTCCCGCCCCCCCCCGACTTCCTATCCCCCCCCCGACATCCTCTCTCCCCCCCCCCCCGACATCCTCCCCCCCCCCCCCCGACATCCTCCCCCCCCCCCGACATCCTCCCCCCCCCCGACATCCTCCCCCCCCGACATCCTCCCCCCCCGACATCCTCCCCCCCCCGACATCCTCCTCCCCCCCCCCCCCCGACATCCTCCCCCCCCCCCGACATCCTCCCCCCCCCCGACATCCTCCCCCCCCCCGACATCCTCCCCCCCCCCCCGACATCCTCCCCCCCCACCGACATCCTCCCCCCCCCCCGACATCCTCCCCCCCCGACATCCTCCCTCCCCCCCCCCCGACATCCTCCCTCCCCCCCCCCCCCCCGACATCCTCCCCCCCCCCCGACATCCTCCCCCCCCCGACATCCTCCCCCCCCGACATCCTCCCCCCCCGACATCCTCTCCCCCCCCCCCGACATCCTCCCCCCCCCCCCCCCCGACATCCTCCTCCCCCCCCCCGACATCCTCCTCCCCCCCCCCGACATCCTCCTCCCCCCCCCCGACATCCTCCTCCCCCCCCCCCGACATCCTCCTCCCCCCCCCGACATCCTCCTCCCCCCCCGACATCCTCCCCCCCCCCACCCCCGACATCCTCCCCCCCCCCCCCCGACATCCTCCCCCCCCCCGACATCCCCCCCCCCCCCCGACATCCTCCCCCCCCCCCCCGACATCCTCCCCCCCCCCCCCGAACATCCTCCCCCCCCCCCCCCCGACATCCTCCCCCCCCCCCCCGACATCCTCCCCCCCCCCCCCCCGCCATCCCTCCCCCCCCCCCCCGACATCCTCCCCATCCGACCCCGACCCCCCCCCCCCGTCCTCCTCCCCCCCCCCCACCCAACCTCCTCCTCCCCCCCCCCCACCCGACCTCCTCCTCCCCCCCCCCACCCGACCTCCTCCTCCTCTCCCCCCCCCCCCGACCTCCTCCTCCTCTCCCCCCCACCCGACCTCCTCCTCCCCCCCCCCCCCACCCGACCTCCTCCTCCCCCCCCCCACCCGACCTCCTCCTCCCCCCCCCCCACCCGACCTCCTCCTTCCCCCCCCCCACCCGACCTCCTCCTCCCCCCCCCACCCGACCTCCTCCTCCTCCCCCCCCCCCCCCCCCCCGACCTCCTCCTCCTCTCTCCTCCTCCTCTCTCCTCCCCCCCGACCTCCTCCTTCTCCCCCCCCCCCCCGACCTCCTCCTCCCTCCCCCCCCCGCCGACCTCCTCCTCCCTCCCCCCCGCCGACCTCCTCTCTTCTCCCCCCCCCCCCGCAGACCTCCTCTCTTCTCTCCCCCCCCCCCCCCCCCCCAATCCTCCCTGAAGAAATCGATAAATGGCTTCCACCTCAGGGTGAACCCTCTGACGATCCCCTCAGGCAAAGTTGTCCTTCTCCAGCCCCAGGGATTCCGCCAGGCGCCTCCGAGTCCCCCCACCGCAGCAAAATCTGTCTCCAGGCTATCGGGGTGACAAAGGCCAAAACATCGGCCCCTCTCACCCCCTGGACTCCCGGGTCTTCCAACACCCCAAATATCGCCACCTCTGGACCCGGTGCCGCCTCCACACTCAGCACCTCGGACACCGGAGAACCGCTGGCAGAGCCCTCTCCGTCATGGACACGCCTACAACATGTGGACGTGATTTGCGGCCCCCCCGCGCACAGTATCCTCTACCCCCGCAAACAACCTACGCATCCTCCCCACCGTCATGGGGGCCCTATGCACCACTTTAAACTGGATGAGGCTTAACTCGCACATGACAACGCGTTCACGCTCTGCAATGCCTCAGCCCACATCTCGTCCCGCACCTCCCCTCCCAGCTCCTCCTCCCACTTAATATCCCCTGCCAGGGCTCCCTCCCAATCCTGCAACTCCTTATAGACATCCGACACCTTCCCCTTCATCCTGCGGCAGCACCTTGACCTGCAACCCCAGGGGCGGCAGCCCTGGAAAGGATGGCACCTCTCTCCTTATAAAGTCACATATCTGCAGGTACCTAATTCGCGATACCAACACCTTCACCAATAATTGGGCATCCACATTCAATACTGATATAATCATAATAATAATCTTGATTAGTGTCACAAGTAGGCTTACATTAACACTGCAATGAAGTTACTGTGAAAATCCCCTAGTCGCCACACTCCGGCACCTTTTCGGGTACACTGAGGGAGAATTCAGAATGTCCAATTCACCCAACAAGCACGTCTTCCGGGACTTGTGGGAGGAAACCGGAGCACCCGGAGGAAACCCACGCAGACACGGGGAGAACGTGCAGACTCCGCACAGACAGTAACCCAAGCCGGGAATCGAACCCGGGTCCCTGGCGCGGTGAAGCAACAGTGCTGATCACTGCTCCCGTGCCGTGGGCAGTGCGACCCACACTGCTCAAGGCCTTTAACCCTCTTCACAATTGGAGTGGAAGTCTGTAAAAATGTAGGGAGGAGTTCTCTTCATTATTGGCCCTCACCAGCAGTGGCCCCAGATCCGCCTCAAACGTTTTATAAAACTCCACCGGGAACCCATCTGGGCCTGGCCTTCCCTGTCTGCATCGCCCCCAAACCATCCGTCACCTCCTCAGCCTAATTGGGGCCACAGGCCCTGAACCAGCTTCTCCTCCACTTCGGGAAACTAACTCTTCCAGGAACCACCGCATTCCCCCTGCTCCCGGTCGGGGGCTCCAACTCATAGAGCCTCCTATAAAAAGCCTCAAACACCCCATTCACCCACTTCAGGCCCATCACCATCTTATCCTTACCATCCCTGACCCCAGCGATCTCCCTCGCTGCCTCCTGCTTCCTCAACTGATGGGCCAACATCCAGCTCGCCTTCTCCCCACACTGGTATCCTTCTGGCCTTCCACAGCTGCACCACTGACTTCAAAGAACAAAACAAAGAACAAAGAAATGTACAGCACAGGAACAGGCCCTTCGGCCCTCCAAGCCCCTGCCGACCATACTGCCCGACTAAACTACAATCTTCTACACTTCCTGGGTCCGTATCCTTCTATTCCCATCCTATTCATATATTTGTCAAGATGCCCCTTAAATGTCCCTATCGTCCCTGCTTCCACTACCACCTCCGGTAGTGAGTTCCAGGTACCCACTACCCTCTGCGTCAAAAAACTTGCCTCGCACATCTACTCTAAACCTTGCCCCTCTCACCTTAAACCTATGCCCCCTAGTAATTGACCCCTCTACCCTGGGGAAAAGCCTCTGACTATCCACTCTGTCTATGCCCCTCATAATTTTGTATACCTCTATCAGGTCTCCCCTCAACCTCCTTCGTTCCAGTGAGAACAAACCGAGTTTATTCAACCGCTCCTCATAGCTAATGCCCTCCATACCAGGCAACATTCTGGTAAATCTCTTCTGCACCCTCTCTAAAGCCTCCACATCCTTCTGGTAGTGTGGCGACCAGAATTGAACACTATACTCCAAGTGTGGCCTAACTAAGGTTCTAAAACTTAAGGTTCTAAGGACTTCCCCGTAGAAACTGGCCCAAATGCCATCTGGAGCCTCTGCCTCTCCTTCAACCATGCCTCCGAATATTGCCCGTCTACCCTCAAAATCTCATGCTGCCTTGCTGTCTCGTCCCGCTCCGTTTTCTCCCTGTGCGCCCAAATTGCTACAAACTCCCCCTCACTACAGGCTTGAGTGCCTCCCACAGCAAGGCAGCTGTGACCTCGCCTGTGTCATTCAGCTCCACATAGGCCTGAATGGTGGCCCTCACCCGCTCTCTCTCCACCTCATCCGCCAGCAACTCTACGTCTCGCCTCCACTGCAGCTGTCGTGTCTCCCCCCCCCCCGCCCGAGCCACCCACAAATAGGTCAGAAACCACAATCGCTGAGTACCCCGAGACGGCCAGAGCGTGTTGTCCATCACAAAAACAGTCCGGGAGTACACCATGGTGCACATGGGAGAAGAATGAAAACTCCTTCGCCCTCGGCCTCCCAAACCCTGGTCGTCGTCCCCCCATCCCTTCGATGCTGCCCACGCCCTCGATGACTTTAACAGCCCTCTACAGTGGCAAGGAGCTGATTGAGGAATTATTCACAGCAATTCAGAGCTAACCTTCAACAGATTTTTGGAAAAATCATAAAATCACAAAATACCCAAAATGTTTGAACTCATGGTGTGAAACATATTCAAAGATTTTGTTTCTGTCTCCGCTTCTACAGTCAAACTTCTTTGTGTTCCAGGAAATAAATGCATTTTGCTTGGTTTAGTGTTGAGGAAAACACAGTTTAATAAATTTGTGCTTCCATCATCCAGTCTAAAAAGATGCCCTTCACTCAAATCCCTTTACAGATTTTCAATAGCAATGAACTCGCCCAGCCTCGAGTCATCAACTCGCTCGAATATGCTGCAGAATCTCCAGCTTAAACTACAGCAAATATCAAGAAACCGTACTTCTGTCTTCAGCTAAAAACTCTCGTCACTAGTTATAGCACAACCAGAATGCTTTGCTGAGATTGCAGTTCATAGTAACTCTCTCACTCTCTCTCTATTATTCAAAGTACTGCACTTGTTAAATTAATTTTACCTGCGTTAGGCAAGCAGTTATGTGATTTCTAGACGTTTAGACTAAAGGAATGTTGGTTTATTTTGTTCCCTTCCCAAGAGTTTGATTCCTGCTTTAGGTTTGGTTTCAGTAGCACCGGGCGCCCTCTGGTGGCTCTTTCAAGTGCCTGATTTCCATATTCAACTAGAACAAAGAAAATTGCAGCACAGGAACAGGCCCTTCGGCCCTCCGAGCCCGTGCCGACCATGCTGCCCGACTAAACTACAATCTTCTACACTTCCTGGGTCCGTATCCTTCTATTCCCATCCTATTCATGTATTTGTCAAGATGCCCCTTAAATTTCACTATCTTATCTGCTCCCACCACCCTCTGTGTATTAAAAAAAAAAACTTCCCTCGTACATCTCCTTTAAACCTTGACCCTCGTCCCTTAAACCGATGTCCCCTAGAAATTGACTCTGACACCTGGGAAAAAGCTTCTGACTATCCACCCTGTCCATACCCCTCATAATCTTGTCAACTTCAATCAGGTCGCCCCTCAACCTCCTTCGTTCAAGAGAGAACAAACCGAGTTTATTCAACCGCTCCTCATAGCTTATGCCCTCCATACCAGGCAACATTCTGGTAAATCTCTTCTGCACCCTCTCTAAAGCCTCCACATCCTTCTGGTAGTGTGGCGACCAGAATTGAACACTATACTCCAAGTGTGGCCTAACTAAGGTTCTATACAGCTGCAACATGACTTGCCAATTCTTATACTCAATGCCCCGGCCAATGAAGGCAAGCATGCCGTATGCCTTCTTGACTACCTTCTCCACCTGTGTTGCCCCTTTCAGTGACCTGTGGACCTGTACACCCAGACCCCTCTGCCTGTCAATATTCTGAAGGGTTCTGCCATTTACTGTATATTTCCCATCCCATCTGTATTAGACATTCCAAAGTGCATTATCTCACATTCGTCCGGGTTAATCTCCATCTGCCATCTCTCTGCCCAAGTCTCCAACTAATCTGTATCCTCCGACAGTTCTCGTCGCTGTCCGCAATTCCACCAACCTTTGTGTCGTCCGAAAATTTACTAATTAAACCAGTTACATTTTCCTCCAAATCTTGAGTAGGAGATCATTTCGGGAACTGTGATCATAATTCTGATTTAATTTTTTAGTTTGATTCTAAATCATCATTGTGCTGCTGTTCATTTAGAATAGGTTGAGCAACAAGGTTGGCAGGTTTAGGTTTGGATATTGTTTGTAGCTCCAGTGTGACTAAACCTTCCTGCAGTGGAGAGGTTGGAGCTTGGGTCACCTAAAGTTGCAGTTATGGTGCGCGTTCTCTGGTGTGCGTTCGTTGTGAGTGGACACCCAGAATTGGGACTAAGGAATTCCATCACGTATGTAACTGTAAAAGCTTTTCCACCCCTCTCTGCAAATCTCTTAAATTTAAAATGCAGCCTGGTTCTAGACTCAGTCACCAATTACAATCTGTGTCTCTTTCCTTGGTTGTGATTACTGCTTTCCCGGCAGTGGATGGGGCAAATGGCCTATTTATATTGTGTTTGATCTCGGGGGTCAATTCCCCGCTCGGGGGGTCATGGGTATGTGGCGATCACGTTGCCATTATTTTTGAGTTTTTATTTATAGACTTTCCAGCAATTAAAATGGAATAGTGATGCTCCATTTGATCCATTTCCTGAGTGCCAGCAGTGCGATGCGTGTTTGACATTTGCATTGTGCATTTGTCTGGCAATGAGCCAGTTACTGAATAATGTTTGGAATCCATGGAACCTCTTTCCAAGTGTTGTAAATTAGTAATGTTTGTTAGTGCTTATGTAAGTTATCTCTTCCCTCACGTAAATGGGATTAATTATTGATAAACTCTTCCCAGTAGTATGCGGTAGATCAGATTTTGAAGTTTTGTGACATTCCCTATGTGAATGCCGAGATGCCTGACAGGAATGGAGCAAACCGCAGTCATGTAAGTGGCTAAAGGCCGCGCGACCTTCAGCTTGAACACCACCTAGTGTTACATAGCTGATCCCAGCACCGGCCGGACCGTGTTACACGTGCAGACACGGCACGGGTGTGCACCGACCGGGCTGTTTAACACGTGCAGACACGGCACGGGTGTGCACCGACCGGACTGTTGTGCAGACACGGCACGGGTGTGCACTGACCGGACTGTTTAACACGTGCAGACACGGCACGGGTGTGCACTGACTGGACTGTTGTGCAGACACTGCACGGGTGTGCACCGACCGGGCTGTTGTGCAGACACGGCACGGGTGTGCACTGACCGGACTGTTGTGCAGACACGGCACGGGTGTGCACTGACCGGACTGTTGTGCAGACACTGCACGGGTGTGCACTGACTGGACTGTTGTGCAGACACGGCACGGGTGTGCACCGACCGGACCGTGTTACACGTGCAGACACGGCACGGGTGTGCACTGACTGGGCTGTTGTGCAGACACGGCACGGGTGTGCCCCGACCGGACCGTGTTACACGTGCAGACACGGCACGGGTGTGCACTGACTGGGCTGTTGTGCAGACACGGCACGGGTGTGCCCCGACCGGACCGTGTTACACGTGCAGACACGGCACGGGTGTGCACTGACCGGGCTGTTGTGCAGACACAGCACGGGTGTGCCCCGACCGGACCGTGTTACACGTGCAGACACGGCACGGGTGTGCACTGACTGGGCTGTTGTGCAGACACGGCACTGGTGTGCACTGACCGGGCTGTTGTGCAGACACGGCACTGGTGTGCACCGACCGGACTGTTGTGCAGACACGGCACGGGTGTGCACCGACCGGGCTGTTTAACACGTGCAGACACGGCACGGGTGTGCACCGACCGGACCGTGTTACACGTGCAGACACGGCACGGGTGTGCACCGACCGGACTGTTGTGCAGACACGGCACGGGTGTGCACTGACCGGGCTGTTTAACACGTGCAGACACGGCACGGGTGTGCACTGACCGGGCTGTTTAACACGTGCAGACACGGCACGGGTGTGCACCGACCGGACCGTGTTACACGTGCAGACACGGCACGGGTGTGCACTGAATGGGCTGTTTAACACGTGCAGACACGGCACGGGTGTGCACCGACCGGACCGTGTTACACGTGCAGACACGGCACGGGTGTGCACCGACCGGACTGTTGTGCAGACACGGCACGGGTGTGCACCGACCGGACCGTGTTACACGTGCAGACACGGCACGGGTGTGCACCGACCGGACTGTTTAACACGTGCAGACACGGCACGGGTGTGCACCGACCGGACTGTTGTGCAGACACGGCACGGGTGTGCACCGACCGGACTGTTGTGCAGACACGGCACGGGTGTTGGTGACATTTGCACTGATGGGGCTGCAAAATGTAAAAGCGGAAATAAGTTCCTGCCAGTCTGGCAACATGTTAAATGTCCAAGTTGTGTAACGAGTAACTCCGTCTTTCAAGCTGTTCCTCCCACTTCTCTTCCCTCCTCTAGGAAGATGCTGCTTGTTCCTTTCTGTTCCATCACTGCTTCCTCAGACCATTTTGTAGTAACATTGCCTAAATAGAGATCAAGAAATCTGGCTTCTTCCATCTTCTTCCCCTAAATATCTCTGCCTTTCCACAGCCGTACCCAAGTTGAGATAAATGTGCAAAACAGCAGTTGAACCGACCCAGTCAGCATGGCACAAACTGTATTAAAAACAAAATCCTTTTCTTTAAAGGAGGTATGTTTGCAAGAAAATACAATCCTGAAGTAAAAGTGACTGCCATTGATATCGAGGCAGCGTTTGATTGAGTATGGAATTCAGGAGGCCTCGCTAAACTGGGTAATCTCTCCACTAGCTGGAGTCATACTTGGCATAATGAAAGATGGCTGTGGTTAGTGGAGGTCAATCAACTGAGTCCCAGGACATCACTGCAGGAGTTCCTCAGGCCCATGTCCTCGGGGCCCAACCATCTTCAGCTGCTTCATCAACGACCTTCCTGCCATCGTAAGGTCAGAAGTGGGGATGTTTGCTAATGATTAGCACAAATGTTCAGCATGATTTCCATCTCCTCGGATACGGAAACAGTCAGTGTCCATGTGCAGCAAAACCTGGGCAATGTTCAGGTTTAGACTGATAATGCCAAGTAACATTTACCCCACACAAGTGCCAGGCGATGACCATCTCCATCAAGAGATGATTTAACCACCTCTCCTTGTCTCCTGCTCAATGGCATTACCATCGCTGAATCCCCTGGAGGGCTACCATTGACCAGAATCTGAACTGGACTAGCCACATCGATACTGTGGCTACAAGAGCAGGTCAAAGGCTAGGAATCCTGTGGCCAGTAATTCAACCACCTGACTCCTCAAAACCTGTCCATCTGCAAGTCAGGAGTGTGATGCAATGGGTCTCCACTTGCCTGGATGAGTGCAGCTTCAACAACACTCCGGAAGCTCGACACCATCCAGGACAATGCAGCCCAGATGATCACCCCATCCATCAGCTTAAACATTCACTCCCTCCACCACCGACTCACCCTAGCAGCCGTGTGTAACAGGGAGTTGCAGCAACTCCCCCAAGGTTTCTTAACCTTCCACCACTTGGAAGTTCCCCTCCGAGCCACACGCGAACACGGGGAGAATGTGCAAACTCCACACGGACAGTGACCCAGAGCTGGGATCGAACCTGGGAACTCGGCGCCGTGAGGCAGCAGTGCTAACCACTGTGCTGCCCTCACCTTTCCTTCCTACTGCAGGGTCAAAGTCCTGAAGCTCAATTCTAAAAGCGTGATGGATTTACCTACACCCCATGGACTGCGACCTGGGACCATCTGTGTAGCATTATCCACACTATAAGGATCCTCCTGTTTAAACCTACTTTCCCCTTGGTATTAAAACAACACCTTTATGACACACGAGTCACCCTGGATCCAAAGAGCAAGAAATGCTCAGCAGTTGCCTTCTGATTTCAGCATCGATTAGTACTTGTTGTTTGAGGAAATCTTTCCTGGCAGTGGCTCCACTATATAGTCCACTGCTAGATACCGGGTCCCTGGATACATGAACGAGTGAGCAGCACGACCCCCAGGTCGCAGTCCCATCCTAAATGTAGAAGAGCGCCCGTAACGGAATGCTTACTGACTGTAATCACCCTGAATCCCACCCTCCTGTACTCCGAACCGGCCATTAATCTCACACAGTCCTAATAATGTTTCAGTGACTGGGGCCTGTCCCCATGGTGATTAATGAGCCTTTTATTCTGGTTGAGGTAGGCTGAGAGAGGCGCTGTTCACTCAATTGAAAGGCAGTGACCACCAGCCTGGCCAGCCCAGGCCCTGAGCAGCGGCTTCAGTACAACGTTCTCATTGACCAGAGAAAGATGTCGATTAGAGACGCAAGGAGAGTGAAAGAGAGACGGACAGAAAGATAGAGAGAGAGAGATATTGAACAAGTTCAGAGACATAGGAGCATAGAAAATGCAAAGAAAATCACTTCTTGTCACAAGTAGGCTTCACTGTGAAAAGCCCCTGTCTAGTTCGAGTAGGCAGGAAGAAGCTTTTCCCCTTGGTGGAGGGTCAATGACCAGGGGGCAGAGATTTAAGGTGAGGGGCAGGAGGGTTAGAGGGGATGTGAGGGAAAACCTTTTCACCCAGAGGGGGGTGGGAGTCTGGAACTCGCTGCCTGAAAGGGGGGTGGAGGCAGAGACCCTCAGAACATTTAAGAAGTATTTAGACGTGTGCTTGCGATCCCAGGGCAGACACGGCGATGGGCCAAGTGCTGGGAAATGGGGTTAGAATAGTCAGGTTGTTCTTGACTGGCGCAGACGCGATGGGCCGAATGGCCATTGCATTGTAGACCTGTATAACTGTGCAGCATTTTCATTTCCAACATTCATTAATGTTTGTGGCAGCCAACTAATGATGTAGGATCCTGGCAGCCAAAGTGCCCGTTCGGGGGGGCGCTTCGGAGCATGCTGTGCTCACTCAATGCCTCTTGTGCGGGGCTCTCTGTGTGCTGACCCTGGGGCAGGGCGGCACTCCCTGGGGGCTGACCCGCGGGCAGGGGGGCGTTCCCTGGGTGCTGACCCGCGGGCAGGGGGGTGCTGACCCTGGGGCGGGGGGGGGGGGGGCGTTCCCTGGGTGCTGACCCGCGGGCAGGGGGGCGTTCCCTGGGTGCTGACCCGCGGGCAAGGGGGCGCTCCCTGGGGGCTGACCCGCGGGCAGGGGGGCGCTCCCTGGGTGCTGCCCCTCGGGCAGGGGGGCGCTCCCTGGGTGCTGCCCCTCGGGCAGGGGGGCGCTCCCTGGGTGCTGACCCTCGGGCAGGGGGGCGCTCCCTGGGTGCTGACCCTCGGGCAGGGGGGCGCTCCCTGGGTGCTGACCCTCGGGCAGGGGGGCGCTCCCTGGGTGCTGACCCTCGGGCAGGGGGGCGCTCCCTGGGTGCTGACCCTCGGGCAGGGGGGCGCTCCCTGGGTGCTGACCCTCGGGCAGGGGGGCGCTCCCTGGGTGCTGACCCTCGGGCAGGGGGGCGCTCCCTGGGTGCTGACCCTCGGGCAGGGGGGCGCTCCCTGGGTGCTGACCCTCGGGCAGGGGGGCGCTCCCTGGGTGCTGACCCTCGGGCAGGGGGGCGCTCCCTGGGTGCTGAACCTCGGGCAGGGGGGCGCTCCCTGGGTGCTGACCCTCGGGCAGGGGGGCGCTCCCTGGGTGCTGACCCTCAGGCAGGGGGGTGCTCCCTGGGTGCTGACCCTCTGGCAGGGGGGCGCTGCCTGGGTGCTGACCCGCGGGCAGGGGGGCGCTCCCTGGGTGCTGACCCGCGGGCAGGGGGGCGCTGCCTGGGTGCTGACCGGCGGGCAGGGGGGCGCTGCCTGGGGGCTGACCCGCGGGCGGGGGGGCGTTCCCTGGGGGCTGACCCGCGGGCAGGGGGGGCGCTCCCTGGGTGCTGACCCGCGGGCAGGGGGGCGCTCCCTGGGGGCTGGCCCGCGGGCGGGGGGGGCGTTCCCTGGGGGCTGACCCGCGGGCAGGGGGGCGCTCCCTGGGGGCTGGCCCGCGGGCGGGGGGGGGCGTTCCCTGGGGGCTGACCCGCGGGCAGGGGGGGCGCTCCCTGGGTGCTGACCCGCGGGCAGGGGGGGCGCTCCCTGGGTGCTGACCCTCGGGCAGGGGGGCGCTCCCTGGGTGCTGATTGATAGCTAGTGAGGGCGTTTAGCTGCACAGGTTCCAGACAGCACTTATTTTACAGGACTGCACATATAGGCACAGGTCTGTGTGTGATGTGGGCAGGGGAAGAGACAGATTGAAGGAGTTTGGGGAGTGGAGGCTCAGGCTCCATGTCACTTCAAGTCTTTGTTTCTGTATTTCTGGCACTCGGGTTGAGTAGTTCAGCCTTAACGCAGAGCCGCTAAACCCAAACTGCCTCTTAACTTTCTGCGTTCTTAGACTAAACGCCTTTGTTTTCTTCCTCTTTGTGTAGGAGACGGAGGAGATCTTGGCTGACGTGCTGAAGGTGGAGGTTTTTCGACAGACTGTTGCTGAGCAGGTTCTGGTGGGCAGTTACTGTGCCTTCAGTAACCAGGGAGGCTTAGTTCATCCAAAGACATCCATTGAAGACCAGGATGAGCTCTCATCTCTGCTGCAAGTTCCTCTGGTGGTACGAGCATTTGCTTCCTTGTTCTTCTCTTCCCATGTCTTGTTTCAGTTTGGGTTTCTTGTTCTGAAGATGATCAACCAACAGCTGATTAGGTGTTTGACTGGAAGAAGCTGAGATCAGCTATTCCTGGCCCAACTCTTGCAAGCTCCGGCTGGTTGGTGACTGGAGGAGAAAGACCGCCGCTATGGCTCAGCTGCTGGCAGAACCAGACATCCACGTGGCACAGAGACGTGCCGGGGTCAATCCTTGCACAGTGAGTTGGGTGATCCTAGCTGGGCTGTGATAGAACTCTGGACCCCTGGATTAACCAGAGATTGTTTTTAATCATTCAGGAGATGTGGGCATTGCTGGCTGGGCAATGCATTTAGAGTCAGAGGTTTACAGCATACAAACAGGCCCTTCGGCCCAGCTTGTCCATGCCGCCCGGTTTCTATCACTAAGCTAGTCCCACTTGCCCGCATTTGGCCCATATCCCTCTATACCCACCCTGCCCATGGAACTGTCTAACTGGTTTTTAAAAGACAAAATTGTACCCGCCTCTACCACTGCCCCTGGCAGCTCGTTCCAGACACTCGCCACCCTCTGGGTGAAACAATTGCCCCTCTGGACCCTTTTGGATCTCCTCCTTTCCCCCCAACCTTAAACCTGTGCCCTCTAGTTTAAGACTCCCCTACCTTTGGGAACAGGTGTTGACTATCTACCTTATCTGTGCTCCTCCATTATTTGATAATGTGGAGATGCCGGCGTTGGACTGGAGTGGGCACAGTAAGAACACCAGGTTAAAGTCCAACTGGTTTGTTTCGAATCACTAGCTTTCGGAGCAATGCTCCTTCCTCGGGTGAGTGAAGAGGTAGATTCCAGAAACATTTATATAGACAAAGTCAATTATTTTAGAGACCTCTAAGATCACCCCTAAGCCTCCTACGCTCCAGGGAAAAAAGTCCCGGCCTATCCAGCCCCTCCTTATAACTCAGACTATCAAGTCCTGGTAGCATCCTCGTAAATCTTTTCTGCACTCTTATTGCCCATCCCTAATTGCCCTTGCTAGGCCATTTCAGAGGGCACATTGCTATGGGTCTGGAGTCACATGTAGGCCAGACCGGGTAAGGACGGCAGATTTACTGAAGGACATTAAGTTGAAAATAGATGAGCCAGTATCACCTGGCCCAGCCCTCGACACTGGGTAATGTAGGAGTTTCAGAGATATTGTATTCTCTGTATTGGGTGCAGTAAGGGTTAAAGCCAGGGTTACTGTGTGTGTGCGTGCTGCAGTAGTGTACCTTCCTGGTTTAAAAGACACTTCTGCTTCAAGGATAATGAAAGCATCGTGAAGGTTTGAGTGGATGGAATTTGGTTTGTATGAAGATTTCCTGTGGAGTAGGTTATTAGAGACATTGTGTTTGGCCTCAGTAAGATGTGGTTAATAAAGAACAAAGAAATGTACAGCACAGGAACAGGCCCTTCGGCCCTCCAAGCCCGTGCCGACCATACTGCCCGACTAAACTACAGTCTTCTACACTTCCTGGGTCCGTATCCTTCTATTCCCATCCTATTCATATATTTGTCAAGATGCCCCTTAAATGTCCCTATCGTCCCTGCTTCCACTACCTCCTCCGGTAGCGAGTTCCAGGTACCCACTACCCTCTGCGTAAAAAACTTGCCTCGTACATCTACTCTAAACCTTGCCCCTCTCACCTTAAACCTATGCCCCCTAGTAATTTACCCCTCTATCCTGGGGAAAAGCCTCTGACTATCCACTCTGTCTATGCCCCTCATAATTTTGTATACCTCTATCAGGTCGCCCCTCAACCTCCTTCGTTCCAGTGAGAACAAACCGAGTTTATTCAACCGCTCCTCATAGCTTATGCCCTCCATACCAGGCAACATTCTGGTAAATCTCTTCTGCACCCTCTCTAAAGCCTCCACATCCTTCTGGTAGTGTGGCGACCAGAATTGAACACTATACTCCAAGTGTGGCCTAACTAAGGTTCTATACAGCTGCAACATGACTTGCCAATTCTTATACTCAATGCCCCGGCCAATGAAGGCCAGCATGCCGTATGCCTTCTTGACTACCTTCTCCACCTGTGTTGCCCCTTTCAATGACCTGTGGACCTGTACTCCTAGATCTCTTTGACTTTCAATACTCTTTGAGGGTTCTACCATTCACTGTATATTCCCTACCTGCATTAGACCTTCCAAAATGCATTACCTCACATTTGTCCGGATTAAACTCCATCTGCCATCTCTCCGCCCAAGTCTCCAGACAATCTAAATCCTGCTGTATCCTCAGACAGTCCTCATCGCTATCCGCAATTCCACCAACCTTTGTGTCGTCTGCAAACTTACTAATCAGACCAGTTACTTTTTCCTCCAAATCATTTATATATACTACAAAGAGCAAAGGTCCCAGCACTGATCCCTGTGGAACACCACTGGTCACAGCCCTCCAATTAGAAAAGCATCCCTCCATTGCTACCCTCTGCCTTCTATGGCCTAGCCAGTTCTGTATCCACCTTGCCAGTTCACCCCTGATCCCGTGTGACTTCACCTTTTGTACTAGTCTACCATGAGGGACCTTGTCAAAGGCCTTACTGAAGTCCATATAGACAACATCTACTGCCCTACCTGCATCAATCATCTTAGTGACCTCCTCGAAAAACTCTATCAAGTTAGTGAGACACGACCTCCCCTTCACAAAACCGTGCTGCCTCTCACTAATACGTCCATTTGCTTCCAAATGGGAGTAGATCCTGTCTCGAAGAATTCTCTCCAGTAATTTCCCTACCACTGACGTAAGGCTCACCGGCCTGTAGTTCCCGGGATTATCCTTGCTACCCTTCTTAAACAGAGGAACAACATTGGCTATTCTCCAGTCCTCCGGGACATCCCCTGAAGACAGCGAGGATCCAAAGATTTCTGTCAAGGCCTCAGCAATTTCCTCTCCAGCCTCCTTCAGTATTCTGGGGTAGATCCCATCAGGCCCTGGGGACTTATCTACCTTAATATTTTTTAAGACACCCAACACCTCGTCTTTTTGGATCACGATGTGACCCAGGCTATCTACACCCCCTTCCCCAGACTCAACATCTACCAATTCCTTCTCTTTGGTGAATACTGATGCAAAGTATTCATTTAGTACCTCGCCCACTTCCTCTGGCTCCACACATAGATTCCCTTGCCTATCCTTCAGTGGGCCAACCCTTTCCCTGGCTACCCTCTTGCTTTTTATGTACGTGTAAAAAGCCTTGGGATTTTCCTTAACCCTATTTGCTGATGACTTTTCGTGGCCCCTTCTAGCCCTCCTGACACGTTGCTTAAGTTCCTTCCTACTTTCCTTATATGCCACACAGGCTTCGTCTGTTCCCAGCCTTTTAGCCCTGACAAATGCCTCCTTTTTCTTTTTGACGGGGCCTACAATATCACTCGTCATCCAAGGTTCCCGAAAATTGCCGTATTTATCTTTCTTCCTCACACGAACATGCCGGTCCTGTATTCCTTTCAACTGACACTTGAAAGCCTCCCACATGTCAGATGTTGATTTGCCCTCAAACATCCGCCCCCAATCTATGTTCTTCAGTTCCCGCCTAATATTGTTATAATTAGCCTTCCCCCAATTTAGCACATTCATCCTCGGACCACTCTTATCCTTGTCCACCAGTACTTTAAAACTTACTGAATTGTGGTCACTGTTACCGAAATGCTCCCCTACTGAAACATCTGCCACCTGGCCGGGCTCATTCCCCAATACCAGGTCCAGTACCACCCCTTCCCTAGTTGGACTGTTTACATATTGTTTTAAGAAGCCCTCCTGGATGCTCCTTACAAACTCCGCCCCGTCTAAGCCCCTGGCACTAAGTGAGTCCCAGTCAATATTGGGGAAGTTGAAGTCTCCCATCACCACAACCCTGTTGTTTTTACTCTTTTCCAAAATCTGTCTACCTATCTGCTCCTCTATCTCCCGCTGGCTGTTGGGAGGCCTGTAGTATACCCCCAACATTGTGACTGCACCCTTCTTATTCCTGATCTCTACCCATATAGCCTCACTGCCCTCTGAGGTGTCCTCTCGCAGTATAGCTGTGATATTCTCCCGAACAAGTAGCGCAACTCCACCTCCCCTTTTACATCCCCCTCTATCCCGCCTGAAACATCTAAATCCTGGAACGTTTAGCTGCCAATCCTGCCCTTCCCTCAACCAGGTCTCTGTAATGGCAACAACATCATAGTTCCAAGTAGTAATCCAAGCTCTAAGTTTATCTGCCTTACCCGTAATGCTCCTTGCATTAAAACATATGCACTTCAGGCCACCAGACCCGCTGTGTTCAGCAACTTCTCCCCGTCTGCTCTGCCTCAGAGCCACACTGTCCCTATTCCCTAGTTCTCCCTCAATGCTCTCACCTTCTGACCTATTGCTCCCGTGCCCACCCCCCTGCCATACTAGTTTAAACCCTCCCGTGTGACACTAGCAAACCTCGCGGCCAGGATATTTATGCCTCTCCGGTTTAGATGCAACCCGTCCTTCTTATACAGGTCACACCTGCCCCGGAAGAGCTCCCAGTGGTCCAGATAATGGAAACCCTCCCTCCTACACCAGCTGTTTAGCCACGTGTTTATCTGCTCTATCTTCCTATTTCTAGCCTCACTGGCACGTGGCACAGGGAGTAATCCCGAGATTACAACCCTCGAGGTCCTGTCTTTTAACTTTCTGCCTAGCTCCCTGAACTCCTGCTGCAGGACCTCATGCCCCTTCCTACCTATGTCGTTAGTACCAATATGTACAACGACCTCTGCCTGTTTGCCCTCCCCCTTGAGGATTCCCTCTACCCGTTTGGAGACATCCTGGACCCTGGCACCAGGGAGGCAACATACCATCCTGGAGTCTCTTTCACGTCCACAGAAGCGCCTATCTGTGCCCCTGACTATAGAGTCCCCTATTACTATTACTCTTCTGCGCTTTGACCCTCCCTTCTGAACATCAGAGCCAGCCGTGGTGCCACTGCTCTGGCTGCTGCTGTTTTCCCCTGATAGGCTATCTTCCCCGACAGTATCCAAAGGGGTATATCTGTTCGAGAGGGGGACAACCACAGGGGATTCCTGCACTGACTGCCTGCCCTTTCTGGTGGTCACCCATTTCTCTGCCTGCACTTTGGGTGTGACCACATTTACATAACTGCGATCTATGACGCTTTCCGCCACCTGCATGCTCCTAAGTGCATCCAATTGCTGCTCCAACCGAACCATGCGGTCTGTGAGGAGCTCCAGTTGGGTGCACTTTCTGCAGATGAAGCCATCCGGGACGCTGGAAGCCTCCCGGACCTGCCACATCTCACAGTCAGAGCACAGCACCCCTCTAACTGACATTGCGTCAATTAATTAAAATTTGTCTTTTTTTTTTTTTAAATACTTTTTTTTAAATTTCACAGTTACTGTCAACTATCTGTTTCCTAGCACTAGATTTCTAATAGAAATGCGATAGCTAACTATAATACTCTCCGATCTCTGGCTTAGATATCCTCTAAATTATAATTAAGTTATTATGTTTAATTAGTTCCCAAATACTCAAATTTTTTTTAAATTTAGGTTAGAATCCCAACCAGCCACTCTGGCCACAGCTTTTCTGTGATGTCACTTTAGTTTCCCCCCGACACACACAATTTGAAAAAAGGTATAAAAGTAAAAATCACTTACTTACCTTCTTACCTTCTGAGTGTCTGAGATGTTGTCAGGTTCTCTCGCTGACAGAGACTGCTCCTCCACCTCCGATCCTTGACCTGCACAATGCTAATAATATAATAATATAATATGGTACTTACCTCACACCAATGCGTCTTATTATTAGGTTAGAGGAGGAGGGCGGGTGGGAGACACTACACGTGTAGTGTCTCGGGTTTCCTCTCCACCAGAATTTATTGGTTGGGGGGGGGCGGACTTCCCAGAGGTCCGCGGGTCGAACTTCCGGTTCCCGCCTTATATAAAAACAAATAAAACAGAAAAGAAGAACAGACACGGGACCAGGTAAGGGTTTTTAAATACTCTACTCACCTCCCAGAAGGCCCCTGCGCACCGCTGCCGCCGAAATCCAAAGGGCTGCTCCTGTAAAGGCAAGGCTTTTAAACACACTACTCACCTCCAATGGGAGCAGTCAAGGCTTCAAGCAGTCTGATTTGAGTTTCATTTGGGGTTCAGTTGAGTTAACGATTTCTCTGTGAACAGACTAGCAGCTTGTCTCAAAGCAATTTAATTAAAAGATTTTTCCTGTGTTCTCAACTGTTTGAGACGTGCAAATAAATTCAGAACAACTGTGGGGCCTGTGAGAGCATTGGTGCCCGCGTGCCGGCCTGTGGCTCGGAGCCGGCCTGTGGCTCGGAGCCGGCCTGTGGCTCGGAGCCGGCCTGTGGCTCGGAGCCGGCCTGTGGCTCGGAGCCGGCCTGTGGCTCGGAGCCGGCCTGTGGCTCGGAGCCGGCCTGTGGCTCGGAGCCGGCCTGTGGATCGGAGCCCGGCCTGTGGCTCGGAGCCGGTCTGTGGATCGGTGCCCGGCCTGTGGATCGGAGCCGGCCTGTGGATCGGAGCCCGGCCTGTGGATCGGAGCCCGGCCTGTGGATCGGAGCCCGGCCTGTGGCTCGGAGCCGGCCTGTGGATCGGAGCCCGGCCTGTGGATCGGAGCCCGGCCTGTGGCTCGGAGCCGGCCTGTGGATCGGTGCCGGCCTGTGGCTCGGAGCCGGCCTGTGGCTCGGAGCCGGCCTGTGGCTCGGAGCCGGCCTGTGGATCGGTGCCCGGCCTGTGGTTAGGTACAGCCAGGAAAGTGGCGTTGAGGACACAAGTCAGATCAGCCATGATCTCATCAAATGGCAGAACCGGTTCGAGGGGCCTAATGGGCTGTTCCTAATTCATGCTGGGGTGGCACGGTGGTTAGCACTGCTGCCTCACAGCGCTAGGAACCCGGGTTCAATGTCAGCCTTGGGTTTCTGTGTGGAGTTTGCCCCTCTCTTGCCGTGATAACCACTGTGCCACCTTTAAAAGTGTTCCCTTTTTCTTTTCCCTCATTAATCTCGTGTTAATATATTGTTCTTGGAGTGCGGTTGTTACCACAGGAATGTTAAATGTGAAATTCTTGTTTTTGAATGAGAATGGAGTTTCTAAACTTCTAGTACAGGATTGGTTCGAGGGACTCTGCGATAGCTGGAGAAGGGAAGCCTGACTATTCTGCAGCTCCCACTCGCAAATATCCAGCGAGTAGGAGCTTAGACTTTAGTGTTGGCGAGTTTAGGTTTTATATAAATTTTTTAAAAATAAATAAATTTAGAGTGCCCAATTCATTTTTTTCCAATTAAGGGGCAATTTAGCGTGGCCAATCCACCTACGCTGCACACCTTTGGGTTGTGGGGACGAAACCCACACAAACACGGGGAGAATGTGCAAACTCCATACAGTCGGTGACCCAGAGCCGGGATCGAACCCGGGTCCTCGGTGCCGTGAGGCAGCAGTGCTAACCACTGTGCTACCATGCTGCCTTTGGGATTTATATAAATTTGATGTCTTTGTTGGGGATGGGGTGGAGGGAGGGGTCTTGTTGGGGATTGGGGGGGGGGGGTGCAGGAGGGGGGCAGAGCTGGTAGTCTTACATTGTCCATTCATTTGTACCTGTCCGGCCGCAGGACTGGTACAGACCGCCGTGCTGCTGGGATCTCCTCGCCGTGGTGTTATGACATTTCTTGTTGAACTACGGATGTAATGGCTGACCCTGGTGGGCAAGGTAGCAGAGGTTCTCCACCTTTATAACCTGCAACATGGGTTTGAATGGGCCAGTGAAGCGAGCTAGTGTCTTTGTACGCTTTGACCCGGGCGGTGTGTTCCTACAGGAGACCCGCTTAGAATCATAGAATCATAGAAGTTTACAGCATGGAAACAGGCCCTTCGGCCCAACCAGTCCATGCCGCCCAGTTTTTTACCATTAAGCTAGTCCCAGTTGCCCGCACTTGGCCCATAACCCTCTATACCCATCTTACCCATGTAACCATCTAAATGCTTTTTGAAAGACACAATTGTACCCGCTTCTACTACTACCTCTGGCAGCCCATTCCAGACACTCACTACCCTCTGAGTGAAGAAATTGCCCCTCTGGGCCCTTCTGAATCTCTCCCCTCTCACCTTAAACCTATGCCCTCTAGTTTTAGACTCCCCTACCTTTGGGAAAAGATGTTGACTATCTACCTTATCTATGCCCCTCATTATTTTATAGACCTCTATAAGATCACCCCTAAGCCTCCTACGCTCCAGGGAAAAAAGTCCCAGTCTATCCAGCCTCTCCTTATAACTCAAACCATCAAGTCCCGGCAACATCCTAGTAAATCTTTTCTGCACTCTTTCTAGTTTAATAATATCCTTTCTATAATAGGGTGACCAGAACTGCACACAGTATTCCAAGTGTGGCCGTACCAATGTCTTGTACAACTTCAACAGGACGTCCCAACTCCTATATTCAATGTTCTGACCAATGAAACCAAGCATGCCGAATGCCTTCTTCACCACCCTGTCCACCTGCGACTCCACCTTCAAGGAGCTATGAACCTGTACTCCTAGATCTCTTTGTTCTATAACTCTCCCCAACGCCATACCATTAACTGAGTAGGTCCTGGCCTGATTCGATCTGCCAAAATGCATCACCTCACATTTATCTAAATTAAACTCCATCTGCCATTCGTCGGCCCACTGGCCTAATTGATCAAGATCCCGTTGCAATCCTAGATAACCTTCTTCACTATCCACTATGCCACCAATCTTGGTGTCATCTGCAAACTTACTGACCATGCCTCCTAAATTCTCATCCAAATCATTAATATAAATCACAAATAACAGTGGACCCAGCACCGATCCCTGAGGCACACCACTGGTCACAGGCCTCCAGTTTGAAAAACAACCCTCTACAACCACCCTCTGCCTTCTGTCGTCCAGCCAATTTTGAATCCAATTGGCAACCTCACCCTGGATCCCGTGAGCTTTAACTTTCTGCAACAACCTACCATGCGGTACCTTGTCAAAGGCTTTGCTAAAGTCCATGTAGACAACGTCTACTGCACTACCCTCATCTACCTTCTTGGTCACTCCCTCAAAAAACTCAATCAAATTTGTGAGACATGATTTTCCACGCACAAAGCCATGCTGACTGCCCCGAATCAGTCCTTGCCTCTCTAAATGCTTGTAGATCCTGTCTCTCAGAATACCTTCTAGCAACTTACCTACTACAGACGTTAGGCTCACCGGTCTGTAGTTCCCAGGCTTTTCCCTGCTGCCCTTCTTAAACAAGGGCACAACATTCGCCACTCTCCAATCTTCAGGCACCTCACCTGTGGCTGCCGATGATTCAAATATCTCGGTTAGGGGACCCGCAATTTCCTCCCTAGCCTCCCACAACATCCTGGGATACATTTCATCAGGTCCCGGGGATTTATCTACCTTGATGCGCTTTAAGACTTCCAGCACCACCTCCTCTGTAATATGCACACTTCTCAAGACATCACTATTTATTTCCCTTAGTTTCCTAACATCCATGCCTTTCTCCACCGTGAATACCGATGAGAAATATTCATTCAGGATCTCACCCAACTCTTGTGGCTCTGCACATAAATGCCCTTGTTGATCCTTAAGAGGCCCTACTCTGTCCCTAGTTACTCTTTTCCCCTTTATGTATCTGTAGAATCTCTTTGGATTCTCCCTTGCATTATTTGCCAAAGCAATTTCATGTCCCCTTTTTGCCCTCCTGATTTCCCTCTTAACTCTATTTCGACAATCTCTATACTCTTCAAGGGATCCACTTGATCCCAGTTGCTTATGTACGTCATATGCCTCCTTCTTCTTTTTGACCAGAGTCTCAATATCTCGAGTCATCCAGGGTTCCCTACTTCTACCAGCCTTGCCCTTCACTCTAAAGGGAATGTGCTTACCCTGCACCCTGGTTAACACATTTTTAAAAGCCTCCCATTTACCAGCCGTCCCTTTGCCTGCCAATAGTCTCCCCCAATCTACCTCTGCAAGTTCCTGTCTGATACCATCAAAATTGGCCTTGCCCCAATTAAGAATTTTAACTCTTGGGCCAGACCTATCATTCTCCATAGCTATCTTAAAACTAATGGAATTATGGTCACTTGTCCCAAAGTGATCCCTCACTAGCACTTCTATCACTTGCCCTTCCTTATTTCCCAAGACGAGGTCAAGTTTTGCCCCCTCTCTAGTCGGTCCATCCACATACTGAATGAGAAATTTCTCCTGAATACACTCAACAAATTTCCCTCCATCCAAGCCTCTAATGCTATGACTGTCCCAGTCAATGTTGGGAAAGTTAAAGTCCCCTACTACTACCACCCTATTATTCTTGCAGCTATCTGTAATCTCCTTACATATTTGCTCCTCAATTTCCCGCTGACTATTTGGGGGCCTGTAGTACAGTCCTACCAAGGTGATCTCTCCCTTCTTATTTTTCAGTTCCACCCATATAGACTCAGTGGGCGAACCCTCGGATATATCCCCTCTAAGTACTGCCGTGATGTTCTCCCTAATCAAAAACGCCACTCCCCCTCCTCTCTTACCTCCTGTTCTATCCTTTCTATAGCATCTGTAGCCCGGAACATTGAGCTGCCAGTCCTGCCCCTCCCTTAGCCATGTTTCAGTTATAGCTATAATATCCCAGTCCCATGTGCCCGTCCATGCCCTGAGTTCATCCGCTTTGCCCGTCAGGCCCCTTGCATTGAAATAAATGCAGTTTAATGTAGACCTTCCTTGCTCTCTGCCCTGCTTTCTCTGGTCATGCTTTACACACTCTCCCTTCCTGCCTTTTGTTTCTGTCCCCACTGACTTCCTACATCGGTTCCCATCCCCCTGGCACATTAGTTTAAACCCTCCCCAACTGCACTAGCAAACACCCCCCCGAGAACATTGGTTCCGGTCCCACCCAGAAGGTGAAGGACCAGATGAGACTTCTCACAACTTGGATTGGACAAATTGTTCACTCAGAATTTAATGGTAGGGCTAGAGGCATGGCAATATTCATCCACAAAATAATGCAATTTACTCCCTCCTGGATTATGGGTGACCTCAATGGTCGCTACGTTATTGTCTGTGGTTCACTGGGAAATACTCTGGTTATTTTGGTGAATATTTATGCTCCCACTTGGGACGACCCGAGCGTCATAAACTCCCTGGTCCTCCCCGAATTACACTCATCAGATGATTCTGGGCAGAGATTTAAATTGTGTCTTGGACACTCCATATCCAAATCCCGGCCCCAAACTGGGATGTCCAAGACATTGACCCCTCTCTTGGCTAGAATAGGAGGGGTTGACCGGTGGCGTTTTTGCATGCTCACTGCGTCTGCTCCTGAATTGATCTTTTTTTTGTTGTTGCCTGCAATGGCCATTGACCCTCTAGCGATATCGTTGTGGTCAGAGGGATGGAGGGGAACACACAGAGGGGGAGGAGCACTGGATCACACTGTACACCGAAAACATCATCAACATACTCATGAGATGTGACACATTTTCAGGCTATAAATTAAACCTCAGTAAAAGTGCGTGTTTCCCAGTGAACTGAATGGCCAGAGGGGCTCAGCTTGGCTTTTCTGCCTCGCCCTCTAATTTTCAATATCTGGGGATCCGCCGGGTGGCCCATAACTGGGACTTACTCCACAAACTGAACTTTTCAAGCCTCAACAGTAAGACCAAAATGGACTTGAGGTAGAATACTCGCTCCCTGACTCGAGTGGGCAGGATCTAGACTGTTCAGGTGTATGGGCTACCAAGGTTTTGTTCTTATTTCAAAGTATGCCCATTTTTTACCCAAAGTATTTTTTATTACAGTTAGCAAATCAATGTCTATGTTTGTCTGGGTAGGTCCGAGTCCCAGAGTCCGCAGCGCTCTGCTTCAGAGAGAGGATCGGGAGGCTGGTCCTCCTCAATCTCCTGTTGTATTACTGTGCTGCCAACATGCAGAGAATCCTACAATGGCTGAGTATCTGAAATCAAATAGGAGTAGGTTAGAGACACGGTCTTGTGCCGTTGTGTCACAGCCTCCTCTGTACACACCATAGTTACCGCCCCATTCTCCCTGGGCGGCTTTCCTCCAACCCTGTGGTGACTTCACTCCTCAGGATTTGGAAACAGTTTTGGCAGCACTTCAATCTCCTCTCGCTGTCCTCACTTGCCCCGAGATGTGACAACCACCTCTTCCTGCCTTCCAACTTGGATCCATCGTTCAGGTGCTGAAGAACGGGAGGCCTGGCGCACTTTGGGGATTTATTCCGAGATGGAAGCTTTGCCTTAAACTCTCTGACAGATACAATCTGACTGGACTCGGCCGTTTCCGGGTTTTTTTCAAATCGGGATTTGTCAACTAAGCTTGTTTTGTCTAGCTCCTCCCCCGCCTCTCCCGGCTGGAAAAGGTCCCAACCTTGGCACACCAGGGGAGGGGTTCAGTTTCAAATCTGTACAGCCTCATTCTGTCTTCTGGAAAGTGTGAAAATAGATAAGTCCCCTGGGCCGGATGGGATTTATCCTAGGATTCTCTGGGAAGCTAGGGAGGAGATTGCTGAGCTTTTGGCCTTGATCTTTAAGTCATCTTTGTCTACAGGAATAGTGCCATAAGACTGGAGGATAGCAAATGTTGTCCCCTTGTTCAAGAAGGGGAGTAGAGACAACCCCGGTAACTATAGACCAGTGAGCCTTACTTCTGTTGTGGGCAAAGTCTTGGAAAGGTTTATAAGAGATAGGATGTATAATCATCTGGAAAGGAATAATTTGATTAGAGATAGTCAACACGGTTTTGTGAAGGGTAGGTCATGCCTCACAAACCTTATAGAGTTCTTTGAGAAGGTGACCAAACAGGTGGATGAAGGTAAAGCAGTTGATGTGGTGTATATGGATTTCAGTAAAGCGTTTGATAAGGTTCCCAACGGTAGGCTACTGCAGAAAATACGGAGGCATGGGATTCAGGGTAATTTTGCAATTTGGATCAGAAATTGGCTAGCTGGAAGAAGACAAAGGGTGGTGGTTGATGGGAAATGTTCAGACTGGAGTCCAGTTACTAGTGGTGTACCACAAGGATCTGTTTTGGGGCCACTGCTGTTTGTCATTTTTATAAATGACCTGGAGGAGGGCGTAGAAGGATGGGTGAGTAAATTTGCAGATGACACTAAAGTCGGTGGAGTTGTTGACAGTGCGGAAGGATGTGACAAGTTACAGAGGGACATAGATAAGCTGCAGCGCTGGGCTGAGAGGTGGCAAATGGAGTTTAATGCAGAAAAGTGTGAGGTGATTCATTTTGGAAGGAATAACAGGAAGACAGAGTACTGGGCTAATGGTAAGATTCTTGGGAGTGTGGATGAGCAGAGAGATCTGTGTCCATGTACATAGATCCCTGAAAGTTGCCACCTAGGTTGAGAGTGTTGTTAAGGTGTATGGTGTGTTAGCTTTTATTGGTAGAGAGATTGAGTTTCGGAGCCATGGGGTCATGTTGCAGCTGTACAAAACTCTGGTGCGGCTGCATTTGGAGTATTGCGTGCAATTCTGGTCGCCGCATTATAGGAAGGATGTGGAAGCATTGGAAAGGGTGCAGAGGAGATTTACCAGAATGTTGCCTGGTTTGGAGGGAAGCTCTTATGAGGAAAGGCTGAGGGACTTGAGGCTGTTTTCGTTAGAGAGAAGGTTAAGAGGTGACTTATTTGAGGCATACAAGATGATCAGAGGATTGGATAGGGTGGACGGTGAGAGCCTTTTTCCTCGGATGGTGATGTCTAGCACAAGGGGACATAGCTTTAAATTGAGGGGAGATAGATATAAGACAGATGTCAGAGGCAGGTTCTTTACTCAGAGAGTAGTAAGGGTGTGGAATGCCCTGCCTGCAACAGTAGTGGACTCGCCAACACTAAGGACATTCAAATGGTCATTGGATAGACATATGGACGATAAGGGACTAGTGTAGATGGGCTTTAGTGGTTTCACAGGTCGGCGCAACATCGAGGGCCGAAGGGCCTGTACTGCGCTGTAATGTTCTATGTTCTAGAAGCCCTCTACAGGGTGAACTCCACTTCGTCCTGTGCTAGACTGAGTTTGGTTCAGTTCAAAGTGCTACATAGAAAAGCATTGGACAAATGCGAGGAGGAGTGGATCCTTTCGAGACGTGGAGAACAGTGTGACCGCTGTTCACTTACACCGGCTAACCACACGCATACGTTTTGATTTTGTCCTCAGCTTGCTGGATTCTGCGCCTCCCTTTTTTGACACAATATCCAAGATTTTGCAGATAACCTTCGAACCCTGCCAGCTGTTTGCAATATTTGGGGTTTCGGACATTCTGTCTTTCTACTCTGGAGTGAGGGTGGATGTTTTTATCTTCGCCTCCATGTAGCCAGGAGGCGAATATTACTCAGCTGGAGATCCCCCTCTACAAGCAAGGCTTCAGCCTGGATTGAAGACTTGTTAATGCTCTTGCATCTGGAGAAAGTCAAGTGAACCATCAGAGGCTCCGTGGGGCGGTTCGACCAGCGGTGGGGGCCATTTATTTCCTCCTTTAAGTCCTGGACATGTTAGAGGGTTGGGGCAGGGGGGGTAGAGGGTGTAGGTTAGTATTTGGCTATTTATGATAGTTAGACTGTATATTTTAGGTTATATGTATATTACAATCCAGTGCTGTTGTCAGGGTCAGCACCTAAAGCCACGACCCCGAGGAATTTCTCTCAGCTGCTGGTGAAGCCAGCAACCTTGTTAGAATCTCCGGCTCTGCAATAACATTAATTAGTTGTATCCGCTCAGCTTGCTGCTATGGTAACTGAACAGCACAGTCTCTCTCGACGCCTGTTTATAGCAGCGATGGTATGATCTGTCCCTTTCTCTCTGCTTCAGGGATGTGAGTGACGCACCAGGGTTTATATTTACAGCAGCTGCCAGCTCTCGGCCAGCACACTGGCACTGATCAGGCTGTGACTGCCGCTCAGTATCACAACCCGGTGACAATCGAAAGGCAGGGAATTGTTCACCTTCACACCCTGGCTCTGTACATTTCCCTTTCCTGTTTATTCCCTGGGATAACAAGTTATTTGTTTAGCACCTTTAACGTAATCAACCGTCCCGAAGCGCTTGAGGGTAGAATGTGGGAGAGCAGCCTCGAGTACGCTAGAATAGTTGAGTCCGTTTCAGCGGCAGATTTGCTGCGACGGGTGATGTGGAAATAGGCAGTCTTAATTATGAATAAAAGGTCAGAAGCTCCTCCCCGGGTTAAGTATGAAACAAAGATCACAAACAGACTGGCTGAATCTCAGACCGTTCCCAGCGAGAGGGGTCGGAGTGGAGATCAAAAGCGGTGGCTTCAGCTTTCCCAATGTTTAATTGGTGGAAACCTCTGATCCAGTGCTGGATGTGGGATAAGCAGTTTGGCAATTTAGCAAGAGTGGGGGAGGTGAGAGAAGTGGTGAGGTAGAGCTGGGTGTTGTCAGTGTCCATATGAACACTAACCCTGTTTTCGGATGATGTCGCTGAGAGGCAGCGTGTAGATGTGAAATAGGTGGGGGGGGGGGGGGGGGGGGGGGAGTGGAAGCCATTCATTGCAAATAATACTTTAGCTGCAATTAAATACACAAGAATTAAACCAGGTGAGAGCTGCCGCACCCAACTGAATGGATGACGGTGGAGAGGTGTTGAAGGAGGATGGTGTGGTTACCGTATCAATGCCTGAAAATAGGTTGAGAAGGACAGGGAGGGACCATTTATCTCTGTCACACTGACTAGGATCTCATTTATAACATGAAGAGCCATTTCGGTAATGCAACAGGGTCAGAAATCTGATTGGAGAGATTCAAGCTCAGGGAAAGATGGGGACAAATTTGGGAAGTGACATCTCCGAGGAAACTGTGGTTGGGGAAATGAAAACGAAATGGGTTGGTCGTCTGCAATGACACTGGGGTCATAAGTTATTTTGGGGAGAGCGGTGATGACGACAGATTTAAAGGCGAGAAGGACAACATCTGAAGAGCGAGAACCCTTAACAATATCGGCTAATATTGGGGCAGCATGGTCGCATTGTGGATAGCACAATTGCTTCACAGCTCCAGGGTCCCAGGTTCGATTCCGGCTTGGGTCACTGTCTGTGCGGAGTCTGCACATCCTCCCCATGTGTGCGTGGGTTTCCTCCGGGTGCTCCGGTTTCCTCCCACAGTCCAAAGATGTGCAGGTTAGTTAGAGGGTGATGGTGGAGAAGGGTGGGTTAGAGGGTGATGGTGGAGACGGGTGGGTTAGAGGGTGATGGTGGAGACGGGTGGGTTAGAGGGTGATGGTGGAGACGGGTGGGTTAGAGGGTGATGGTGGAGACGGGTGGGTTGGAGGGTGATGGTGGAGACGGGTGGGTTGGAGGGTGATGGTGGAGACGGGTGGGTTGGAGGGTGATGGTTAGCGGGTGATGGTTAGCGGGCGATGGTGGAGAAGGGTGGGTTAGAGGGTCATCATGGAGAATGACCGAGGTAGCGAGGGAAACGCGGCGGTTGCAGGTGAGACTGAAGCAACGCGGTTTCAAGACCCCTCTCCAGCATACTCCTGGCAAACGTCCAAGCGATCGAACACAAGCTGGACGAGCTTAACACTGGACTTACCTCTCAGAGGGAAGAAAGAGACTGCTGTGTGCTCTGTTTCACAAAGACATGGCTCACCCCCGCCTCACCAGACTGTGCCATACAACCTGAAGGCTTCTCAATTCACTGGGCAGACCGCAAAGGGTGGAGGGGTTTGCCTCCTCATCAACTCCTCCTGGTGCTTGGATCTGGTGACCCTGACGACCTACTGCTCCCTGGACCTGGAATACCTGACCGTGAAGTGCCGCCCATACTATCTTCCACGCGAGTTCACTTCAGCCATTATCACAGAGGTCTACATCCTACCCCAGGCAGAAGTGAGGAAGATGCTGGACAAACAGTTATAAACAACTACGAAACAGAACACCCGGAGGCCTTGTTCATCGTGGCCGGAGACTTCAACAAGGCCAACCTCGAGTGTCCTGCCAAAATTCCACCAGAACATCTCCTGTCCCACCAGGGGCAGCATCACTCTTGACCACTGCTACTCAAAAATCAAGGGAGTCTACCGTTCCATCCCCCGACCGCACTTTGGGAAATCAGACCATAAGACGGTGCTCCTCCTCCCGGCATACAAGCAGAAACTCAAGCGGGAGAATCCAGCTAAGAAGGTCATGCAGTGCTGGACCGAGGAAACAGAAGAGCTCTTACATGACTGCTTGGAGACAGTGGACTGGTCCATATTTAAGAACTCAGCGACCAACTTAAAAGAATATGCCACCACCGTCACAGACTTCATCAGCAAGTGTGTGGACGGCTATAGGAAGGATTTGGAAGCATTGGAAAGGGTGCAACGGTGATTTACCAGGATGCTGCCTGGTTTGGAGGATGGGTCTTATGAGGAAAGGTTGAGGGAACGCGAGGGCTTTTCTCTTTGAAGCGGAGGAGGATGAGAGGCGACTTAATAGAGGTTTATAAGATAATGAGGGGGATAGATAGAGTGGACGTTCAGAGACTATTTCTTCGGGTGGATGTAGCTGTTGCAAGGGGACGTAACTATAAGATGCAGGGTGGGAGATATAGGAGGGATGTCCGAGGTAGGTTCTTTACCCAGAGAGTGGTTAGGGTGTGGAATGGACTGCCTGCTGTGATAGTGGAGTCGGACACTTTAGGAACTTTCAAGCGGTTATTGGATAGGCACACGGAGCACACCAGAATGACGGAGTGGGATAGCTTGATCTTGGTTTCGGACAAGGCTCGGCTCAACATCGAGGGCCGAAGGGCCTGTTCTGTGATGTACTGTTCTGACTGCAATGGTGGGTTAGAGGGTGATGGTTAGCGGGTGACTGTGGAGACGGGTTGGTTAGAGGGTGATGGTTAGCGGGTGACGGTGGAGAAGGGTGGGTTAGAGGGTGACGGTGGAGAAGGGTGGGTTAGAGGGCGACGGTGGAGAAAGGTGGGTTAGAGGGTGATGGTTAGCGGGTGACGGTGGAGAAGGGTGGGTCAGAGGGTGATGGTGGAGAAGGGTGGGTTAGAGGGTGACGGTGGAGAAGGGTGGGTTAGAGGGTGATGGTGGAGAAGGGTGGGTTAGCGGGTGACGGTGGAGACTGGTGGGTTAGAGGGTGATGGTGGAGACGGGTGGGTTAGCGGGTGACGGTGGCGAAGGGTGGGTTAGAGGGTGATGGTGGAGACGGGTGGGTTAGAGGGTGATAGTGGAGACGGGTGGGTTAGAGGGTGATGGTGGAGAAGGGTGGGTTAGAGGGTGATGGTGGAGACGGGTGGGTTAGAGGGTGATGGTGGAGACGGGTGGGTTAGAGGGTGATGGTGGAGAATGGTGGGTTAGAGGGTGATGGTGGAGAAGGGTGGGTTAGAGGGTGACGGTGGCGAAGGGTGGGTTAGAGGGTGATGGTGGAGACGGGTGGGTTAGCGGGTGAAGGTGGAGACGGGTGGGTTAGAGGGTGATGGTGGAGACGGGTGGGTTAGAGGGTGATGGTGGAGACGGGTGGGTTAGAGGGTGATGGTGGAGACGGGTGGGTTAGAGGGTGATGGTGGAGACGGGTGGGTTAGAGGGTGATGGTGGAGACGGGTGGGTTAGAGGGTGACGGTGGCGAAGGGTGGGTTAGAGGGTGATGGTGGAGACGGGTGGGTTAGAGGGTGATGGTGGAGACGGGTGGGTTAGAGGGCGATGGTGGAGACGGGTGGGTTAGAGGGTGACGGTGGAGAAGGGTGGGTTAGAGGGTGACGGTGGAGACTGGTGGGTTAGCGGGTGATGGTGGCGAAGGGTGGGTCAGAGGGTGATGGTGGAGACGGGTGGGTTAGAGGGTGATGGTGGAGAAGGGTGGGTTAGCGGGTGACGGTGGCGAAGGGTGGGTTAGAGGGTGATGGTGGAGAAGGGTGGGTTAGAGGGTGACGGTGGCAAAGGGTGGGTTAGAGGGTGATGGTGGAGAAGGGTGGGTTAGAGGGTGACGGTGGCGAAGGGTGGGTTAGAGGGTGATGGTGGAGAAGGGTGGGTTAGAGGGTGACGGTGGCGAAGGGTGGGTTAGAGGGTGATGGTGGAGACGGGTGGGTTAGAGGGTGACGGTGGCGAAGGGTGGGTTAGAGGGTGATGGTGGAGAAGGGTGGGTTAGAGGGTGATGGTGGAGACGGGTGGGTTAGAGGGTGAAGGTGGAGACGGGTGGGTTAGAGGGTGATGGTGGAGACGGGTGGGTTAGAGGGTGAAGGTGGAGACGGGTGGGTTAGAGGGTGATGGTGGAGACGGGTGGGTTAGAGGGTGAAGGTGGAGACGGGTGGATTAGAGGGTGATGGTGGCGAAGGGTGCGTTAAGAGGGTGATGGTGGAGACGGGTGGGTTAGAGGGTGACAGTGGCGAAGGGTGCGTTAAGAGGGTGATGGTGGAGACGGGTGGGTTAGAGGGTGATGGTGGAGAAGGGTGGGTTAGAGGGTGACGGTGGCGAAGGGTAGATTAGAGGGTGATGGTGGCGAAGGGTGCGTTAAGAGGGTGATGGTGGAGACGGGTGGGTTAGAGGGTGATGGTGGAGACGGGTGGGTTAGAGGGTGATGGTGGAGAAGGGTGCGTTAAGAGGGTGATGGTGGAGACGGGTGGGTTGGAGGGCGATGGTGGAGACGGGTGGGTTAGAGGGTGACAGTGGCGAAGGGTGCGTTAAGAGGGTGATGGTGGAGACGGGTGGGTTAGAGGGTGATGGTGGAGACGGGTGGGTTAGAGGGTGATGGTGGAGAAGGGTGCGTTAAGAGGGTGATGGTGGAGACGGGTGGGTTAGAGGGTGATGGTGGAGAAGGGTGCGTTAAGAGGGTGACGGTGGCGAAGGGTGGGTTTTAAGAAAGTGCTTTGCAGTCACGAAAGGAAGCTGGGGGTCATCACTGCATTCCATGATCTTGGAATAGTGAGCGCACAATGGCACAGAATTCAGCCCATGTCTGCACCAGCTCTCCGGATGACGGATTCACTTAGTGCGACACCCCCTGTCTTCTCTCTACGCACGTTTCACCTATTCAGAAAACAGTCAAATGTCCTTTTGAAAGCCTCGATTGAACCGGCCTTCACCACACCCTCTAGGCAGAACATTCCAGATCTTAACCACTCGCTGTGTGAATCTGTCTCTCTCTCAGACAGAACATTCCGGATCTTAACCACTCGCTGTGTGAATCTGTCTCTCTCACTCTCAGGCAGAACATTCCGGATCCTAACCACTCGCTGTGTGAATCTGTCTCTCACTCTCAGACAGAACATTCCGGATCCTAACCACTCGCTGTGTGAATCTGTCTCACTCTCAGACAGAACATTCCGGATCCTAACCACTCGCTGTGTGAATCTGTCTCTCTCACTCTCAGACAGAACATTCCGGATCCTAACCACTCGCTGTGTGAATCTGTCTCACTCCCAGACAGAACATTCCGGATCCTAACCACTCGCTGTGTGAATCTGTCTCTCTCTCAGACAGAACATTCCGGAGCCTAACCACTCGCTGTGTGAATCTGTCTCTCTCACTCTCAGACAGAACATTCCGGATCCTAACCACTCGCTGTGTGAATCTGTCTCTCTCTCAGACAGAACATTCCGGATCCTAACCACTCGCTGTGTGAATCTGTCTCACTCTCACTCTCAGACAGAACATTCCGGATCCTAACCACTCGCTGTGTGAATCTCTCTCACTCCCAGACAGAACATTCCGGATCCTAACCACTCGCTGTGTGAATCTGTCTCTCTCTCAGACAGAACATTCCGGAGACTAACCACTCGCTGTGTGAATCTCTCTCACTCTCAGACAGAACATTCCGGATCCTAACCACTCGCTGTGTGAATCTGTCTCACTCACTCTCAGACAGAACATTCCGGATCCTAACCACTCGCTGTGTGAATCTGTCTCTCTCACTCTCAGACAGAACATTCCAGATCCTAACCACTCGCTGTGTGAATCTGTCTCACTCTCAGACAGAACATTCCGGATCCTAACCACTCGCTGTGTGAATCTGTCTCTCGCTCTCAGACAGAACATTCCGGATCCTAACCATTCGCTGTGTGAATCGGTCTCTCTCACTCTCAGACAGAACATTCCGGATCCTAACCACTCGCTGTGTGAATCTGTCTCTCTCACTCTCAGACAGAACATTCCGGATCCTAACCACTCGCTGTGTGAAACTGTCTCTCTCACTCTCAGACAGAACATTCCGGATCCTAACCACTCGCTGTGTGAATCTGTCTCTCTCACTCTCAGACAGAACATTCCGGATCCTAACCACTCGCTGTGTGAATCTGTCTCTCTCACTCTCAGACAGAACATTCCGGATCCTAACCACTCGCTGTGTGAATCTGTCTCTCTCACTCTCAGACAGAACATTCCAGATCTTAACCACTCGCTGTGTGAATCTGTCTCTCTCACTCTCAGACAGAACATTCCAGATCTTAACCACTCGCTGTGTGAATCTGTCTCTCTCACTCTCAGACAGAACATTCCGGATCCTAACCACTCGCTGTGTGAATCTCTCTCACTCTCAGACAGAACATTCCGGATCCTAACCACTCGCTGTGTGAATCTCTCTCACTCTCAGACAGAACATTCCGGATCCTAACCACTCGCTGTGTGAATCTGTCTCTCTCACTCTCAGACAGAACATTCCGGATCCTAACCACTCGCTGTGTGAATCTGTCTCTCTCACTCTCAGACAGAACATTCCAGATCTTAACCACTCGCTGTGTGAATCTGTCTCTCTCTCAGACAGAACATTCCGGATCCTAACCACTCGCTGTGTGAATCTGTCTCTCTCACTCTCAGACAGAACATTCCGGATCCTAACCACTCGCTGTGTGAATCTGTCTCTCTCTCAGACAGAACATTCCGGATCCTAACCACTCGCTGTGTGAATCTGTCTCTCTCACTGTCAGACAGAACATTCCGGATCCTAACCATTCGCTGTGTGAATCTGTCTCTCTCACTCTCAGACAGAACATTCCGGATCCTAACCACTCGCTGTGTGAATCTGTCTCTCTCACTCTCAGACAGAACATTCCGGATCCTAACCACTCGCTGTGTGAATCTGTCTCTCTCACTCTCAGACAGAACATTCCGGATCCTAACCACTCGCTGTGTGAATCTGTCTCTCTCTCAGACAGAACATTCCGGATCCTAACCACTCGCTGTGTGAATCTGTCTCTCTCACTCTCAGACAGAACATTCCGGATCCTAACCGTTCGCTGTGTGAATCTGTCTCTCTCACTCTCAGACAGAACATTCCGGATCCTAACCACTCGCTGTGTGAATCTGTCTCTCTCACTCTCAGACAGAACATTCCGGATCCTAACCACTCGCTGTGTGAATCTGTTTCTCTCACTCTCAGACAGAACATTCCGGATCCTAACCACTCGCTGTATGAATCTGTCTCTCTCACTCTCAGGCAGAACATTCCGGATCCTAACCACTCGCTGTGTGAATCTGTGTCTCTCACTCTCAGACAGAACATTCCGGATCCTAACCACTCGCTGTGTGAATCTGTTTCTCTCACTCTCAGGCAGAACATTCCGGATCCTAACCACTCGCTGTGTGAATCTGTCTCTCTCACTCTCAGACAGAACATTCCGGATCCTAACCACTCGCTGTGTGAATCTGTCTCTCTCACTCTCAGACAGAACATTCCGGATCCTAACCACTCGCTGTGTGAATCTGTCTCTCTCACTCTCAGACAGAACATTCCAGATCTTAACCACTCGCTGTGTGAATCTGTCTCTCTCACTCTCAGACAGAACATTCCAGATCTTAACCACTCGCTGTGTGAATCTGTCTCTCTCACTCTCAGACAGAACATTCCGGATCCTAACCACTCGCTGTGTGAATCTGTCTCTCTCACTCTCAGACAGAACATTCCGGATCCTAACCACTCGCTGTGTGAATCGGCCTCTCTCACTCTCAGACAGAACATTCCGGATCCTAACCACTCGCTGTGTGAATCTGTCTCACTCTCAGACAGAACATTCCGGATCCTAACCACTCGCTGTGTGAATCTGTCTCTCTCACTCTCAGACAGAACATTCCGGATCCTAACCACTCGCTGTGTGAATCTGTCTCTCTCACTCTCAGACAGAACATTCCAGATCTTAACCACTCGCTGTGTGAATCTGTCTCTCTCACTCTCAGACAGAACATTCCAGATCTTAACCACTCGCTGTGTGAATCTGTCTCTCTCACTCTCAGACAGAACATTCCGGATCCTAACCACTCGCTGTGTGAATCTGTCTCTCTCGCTCTCAGACAGAACATTCCGGATCCTAACCACTCGCTGTGTGAATCTGTCTCTCTCACTCTCAGACAGAACATTCCGGATCCTAACCACTCGCTGTGTGAATCTGTCTCTCTCACTCTCAGACAGAACATTCCGGATCCTAACCACTCGCTGTGTGAATCTGTCTCTCTCACTCTCAGACAGAACATTCCAGATCTTAACCACTCGCTGTGTGAATCTGTCTCTCTCACTCTCAGACAGAACATTCCGGATCCTAACCACTCGCTGTGTGAATCTGTCTCTCTCACTCTCAGACAGAACATTCCGGATCCTAACCACTCGCTGTGTGAATCTGTCTCTCTCACTCTCAGACAGAACATTCCAGATCTTAACCACTCGCTGTGTGAATCTGTCTCTCTCACTCTCAGACAGAACATTCCAGATCTTAACCACTCGCTGTGTGAATCTGTCTCTCTCACTCTCAGACAGAACATTCTGGATCCTAACCACTCGCTGTATGAATCTGTCTCTCTCACTCTCAGATAGAACATTCCGGATCCTAACCACTCGCTGTGTGAATCTGTCTCTCTCACTCTCAGACAGAACATTCCAGATCTTAACCACTCGCTGTGTGAATCTGTCTCTCTCACTCTCAGACAGAACATTCCAGATCTTAACCACTCGCTGTGTGAATCTGTCTCTCTCACTCTCAGACAGAACATTCCAGATCTTAACCACTCGCTGTGTGAATCTGTCTCTCTCACTCTCAGACAGAACATTCCGGATCCTAACCACTCGCTGTGTGAATCTGTCTCACTCTCAGACAGAACATTCCGGATCTTAACCACTCGCTGTGTGAATCTGTCTCTCTCACTCTCAGACAGAACATTCCGGATCCTAACCACTCGCTGTGTGAATCTCTTTCACTCTCAGACAGAACATTCCGGATCCTAACCACTCGCTGTGTGAATCTGTCTCTCTCTCTCTCTCAGACAGAACATTCCGGATCCTAACCACTCGCTGTGTGAATCTGTCTCTCTCACTCTCAGGCAGAACATTCCGGACCCTAACCACTCGCTGTGTGAATCTCCTATTTCGACCCCGTCGGACCCCAACAGTGGCTGGGATATTTGACCGGAATTCTGATATTTTTAATTTTGTAAGACTGTGAGGGAGATACTTTGCTCCAAAAGTGATTGCACAAAGCAATGGGGGATATGTGTTCTCAAACAAAAGTTTATTACGAACACTATTAAAATCTTTAACATCACACCCCAGAATATAGCTTACAATTGCCCTTAAAACAATACTACGCAATACAGTGAATACAATATCCTCAATGGCTGTCTTTATTCCCACTAAACAACAAGAAATGATACCATCTCCATTTTCAATCCACCCTGGACACCAATGGCACAGAGGAACACCTGCTTTACAGAGTTATTTGAGAAAGAGATCTCTTGATACTGTTTTACGGAACAGGTCTGACTCCGGTCTGAACCCCTGCAGCAACTCTGCCTGGCTCTCTTCAACCAATTTTGTATCCATGGTGTAAGGATCCTTCCTGTTTGTTCTCTTGTGCCCCCTTTCTTTTATTCTTGCCATTAGCTATTTGATCCGTGGATGATTATTGGACATGTCTTTTAAGGCAAGAAGCCTGTGTCTTTGATTGTAGCAGGAAGAACCCGGAAGGCAGTGTTGATTTAAATAGAAGTTGCAAACTGTCCAGCATCTGTGACCGAGCGATGGGTAAGGACTCGGGTTGGTTGATTGGCTGGTAGCCAATGGATAGGCCTGTGCTCTGCCCGGTAACCGGTGCTAATTGGATCTGATCCCACTGGAATGCTTCACAGAATCCAAGGTTTGAGTTTGGTTTCAGTTTTGATTTTGGCAGCCGGGGGTGAAGAATGATCCAGCTAACTCTCCCCAGAGAGATCCAGCTAACTCCAGAGAGATCCAGCTAACTCTCCCCAGAGAGATCCAGCTAACTCTCCCTAGAGAGATCCAGCTAACTCTCCCCAGAGAGATCCAGCTAACTCCAGAGAGATCCAGCTAACTCCAGAGAGATCCAGCTAACTCCAGAGAGATCCAGCTAACTCCAGAGAGATCCAGCTAACTCCAGAGAGATCCAGCTAACTCCAGAGAGATCCAGCTAACTCCAGAGAGATCGAGCTAACTCTCCCCAGAGAGATCGAGCTAACTCTCCCCAGAGAGATCGAGCTAACTCTCCCCAGAGAGATCGAGCTAACTCTCCCCAGAGAGATCGAGCTAACTCTCCCCAGAGAGATCGAGCTAACTCTCCCCAGAGAGATCGAGCTAACTCTCCCCAGAGAGATCCAGCTAACTCTCCCCAGAGAGATCCAGCTAACTCTCCCCAGAGAGATCCAGCTAACTCTCCCCAGAGAGATCCAGCTAACTCTCCCCAGAGAGATCCAGCTAACTCTCCCCAGAGAGATCCAGCTAACTCTCCCCAGAGAGATCCAGCTAACTCTCCCCAGAGAGATCCAGCTAACTCTCCCCAGAGAGATCCAGCTAACTCTCCCCAGAGAGATCCAGCTAACTCTCCCCGGAGAGATCCAGCTAACTCTCCCCGGAGAGATCCAGCTAACTCTCCCCGGAGAGATCCAGCTAACTCTCCCCGGAGAGTTCCAGCTAACTCTCCCCGGAGAGATCCAGCTAACTCTCCCCGGAGAGATCCAGCTAACTCTCCCCAGAGAGATCCAGCTAACTCTCCCCAGAGAGATCCAGCTAACTCTCCCCAGAGAGATCCAGCTAACTCTCCCCAGAGAGATCCAGCTCCCTCCGGAGAGATCCAGCTGACGCGCTCTCCAGAAGGCCTCTTGTTTTCCTAGAACTAGAGAGGCCTGAAGACAAACCGTGAACTGGACTTCCGGTTGCGGCTATGCCTAGGTAGGTCGCACGTTCGGCAGCTCCCGCCGGGAACGGACTTTTGGGCTCTCTAGAGGGGCCCCAACGGCAATTGTTCGACGGCTTCCAGTGTGGGAAGGTGACAACAAGGTCCCCCCGACATTATATGGATTGGACCAGGAGTGGAGCAGTTAAAAAAGTGATCCTGGTGCAGCGAAAAGTGCGAGGGAGGAAAAGCAAGTTGGCGGCGGGTGGAGACCAAGCAGCGTGGGCGCAGTGGTCGCAGTAGCAGCAGGGGTTTCTTAAACGCTGCTTTGAGGAGCTGAAAACCAAAATGCTGGTGCCAATGAAGGCGGCGATTGAGAAGCTAGTGGAGACCCAGAAGGCCCAAGGGGCGGCGATCCAGGAGGTGCGGAAGATACCTCTGAGAACGAGGATGAGATCTTGGGCCTGGCGGTGACGGTGGAGGAGCACAAGTGAAAAGGTGGGCGGAAAGATTTGAGGACCTGGAGAATAGGTCGAGGAGGAGGAATCTTCGGATTCTGGGTCTCCCTGAAGGAGTGGAGAGGCCCGATACCGGGGCATATGTGAGCACGATGCTCAATTCGCTGATGGGCGCGGGAGCTTTCCCGAGGCCCCTGGAGCTGGATGGGGCTCATCGGGTCCTAGCGAGGAGACCCAAAGGCCAACGAGCCGCCAGGGGCTGTAGTGGTGAGGTTCCACCGCTTTATGGACAGAGTGTGTGTCCTGAGATGGGCCAAAAAAGAGCGGAGCAGCAAGTGGGAGAACACGGAGATCCGAATTTACCAGGACTGGAGTGCGGAGGTGGCTAAGAGGAGAGCTGGCTTCAATCGTACTAAGGCGGTGCTCCATCGGAAGGGGGTGAAGTTCGGTATGCTGCAGCCAGCGGGATTGTGGGTCACGTTCCAGGATCGGCACCGCTATTTTGAAACGCCTGATGTGGCATGGAGCTTTATACAGACTGAAAAGTTGGATTCAAATTGAGGGTTTGTTGTGGGGGGATGTTTACTGTGTATATGGTGTTTATTAAGTTTAGAGAATGTTCCTTTGGTTTGAGTGCTGGATGGGGATGGGTGAATGGATTTGATGGGGAGATTGTGGGAGAGTGTGGGCGTCGGTGTTGGAGGGGCAGACCCCCATGAAGGAAGAGGGAGTGGAGGCCCGCGTAAGGCTGCAAAAGGAGCTGCGCCAGAGCGGGCGGGGCCGGCTCCAGAAAGCGTGGGCTTTTTCCCGCGTTAGGGAAGGATGGGGGGGGCAGGCGGTGCTGGAGAGGAACGCACACTGACTGCCGGGGGGAGGAGAGGGGGGATTCTCACACTGGGGGGGGTCGATGGAATGGCGGGAGAGGCCTGGGTCAGCAGGAGTCAGCTGACTTACGGGAGTGTTATGGGGGAGCAAAATGGCTAGATGCGGATCTAGGGGGGGGGAGGAGGGGGGGGAATAGGGTTGCTGCTGCATTGGCCAAAGGGGAGCCGGAAGTAGGAGAGGTGGTCGAGGCGGGGGTCCGCCGTCTGGGGGATTGGAGGTTGCGGGAGGCGCAGGCACGTGGCTGGCCTAGAAAAGGAGATGGCTAGTCGGCGAGGGGGGGGGGGGAGCAGCCCCCCAATCCGGCTGATAACTTGTAATGTGAGGGGCCTGAACGGGCCGGTCAAGAGGGCCCGGGTGTTCGCGCACTTAAAGGGACTGAAGGCAGACGTGGTTATGCTCCAGGAGACACATCTGAAGGTGGCAGATCAGGTTAGGCTGAGAAAGGGATGGGTAGGGCAGGTCTTTCATTCAGGGCTGGATGCGAAGAACAGAGGGGTCGCAATACTGGTGGGGAAGCGGGTGTCGTTCGAGGTAATGAATAATGGAGGTCGATATGTGATGGTGAGCGGTAGGTTGCAGGGGGTGCGGGTGGTAAGAGGCTGGCTGCGGCCAAGGTGCTCGGGGTTTATGGACCAAATTGGGGGAGTGGATCCATGGAGGTTTGTCAGGCTGTTGGCCAGGGAATTTTCCTCCTTTTCCCACGTCCATGGAGCCTACTCCCGGATAGATGTTTCTATTTTGAGTAGAGCGCTAATCCCGAAAGTGGGGGGAACAAAGCATTCGGCCATAGCCATTTCAGACCACGCCCCCCCATTGGGTGGAGCTGGAGTTGGGGGAGGAGAGGGACCAGCGCCTGCTGTGGCGTCTTGATGTGGGATTATTGGCGGATGAGGTGTGCGGGCGGGAGCGGGGGTGCATTGAAAGGTATTTGGAGGCCAACGACGAATGGGGAGGTGCAGGTGGGGGTGGTCTGGGAGGCGCTGAAGGCAGTGGTCGGGGGAGAGTTCATCTCCATCAGGGTCCACAGGGAGAAGAGAGAGGGGAGGGAGAGGTTGGTGGGGGAGATCCTAAGGGTGGACAGGAGATATGCAGAGGCCCCCGAGAAGGGACTACTCAGGGAGCGACGGAACCTCCAGGCGGAGTTCGACCTGTTGACCACAGGGAAAGCAGAGGCACAGTGGAGGAAAGCGCAGGGGGCGACGTACGAGTACGGGGAGAAGGCGAGTCGGATGGTGGCACACCAGCTTCGTAAGAAGGAGGCAGCGAGGGAGATAGGTGGAGTTAAGGATAGCGGGGGGAATACGGTGCGGAGTGCGGTGAGAATAAACAAGGTATTTAGGGACTTCTATGGGGATCTGTACAGGTCTGAGCCCCCAGAGGGGGAAGAGGGGATGCAACGTTTTTTAGATCAGCTGAGGTTCCCGAGGGTGGAGGAGCAGGAGAAGGCTGGTTTGGGGGCGCCAATGGGGCTGGAGGAGCTGATTAAAGGACTGGGGAGCATGCAGGCGGGGAAGGCCCCGGGGCCAGATGGGTTCCCAGTTGAGTTTTACAGGAAGTATGCGGACCTGTTAGCCCCGTTGCTGGTGAGGACTTTCAATGAGGCAACGGAGGGGGGGACCCTGCATCCGACAATGTCCGGGGCGCTGATATCTCTGATCCTGAAGCGGGACAAGGACCCACTGCAATGTGGGTCGTATGGACCGATCTCGCTCCTCAATGTGGATACTAAGTTGCTGGCAAAAGTGGTGGCTACGAGAATTGAGGACTGTGTCCCAGGGGTGATTCATGAGGACCAGACGGGATTTGTAAAGGGCAGGCAGCTAAACACTAATGTGCGGAGGCTCCTCAATGTGATCATGGTGCCCTCGGTGGATTGAGAAGCGGAGGTAGTGGCAGCTATGGACGCGGAGAAGGCCTTTGATCGGGGGGAGTGGGAGTATCTCTGGGAAGTGCTGCGGAGGTTTTGGTTTGGGGAGGGGTTCATCAGCTGGGTCAGGCTGCTATATAGAGCCCCGGTGGCGAGTGTGGCTACGAATCGGCAGAGGTCAGAGTACTTCCGGCTGTACCGAGGGATGAGGCAGGGGTGCCCCCTGTCCCCCTTGTTGTTTGCATTGGCAATTGAGCCGATGGCCATGGCACTAAGGGAGTCCAGGAAATGGAGGGGGGTGGTCCGAGGGGGAGAGGAACACTGGGTGTCGCTGTATGCGGACAACCTGTTGCTGTATGTGGCAGATCCAGTGGAGGGGATGGTGGAGGTCGTGTGGATCCGAAGGGAGTTTGGGGACTTTTCGGGGTATAAGTCCAATGTAGGGAAAAGTGAGCTCTTTGTGGTGCATTCAGGGGACCAGGGAAAAGGGATAGATGACCTACCGTTGAAGTGGGCGGAAAGGAGCTTTCGGTACTTGGGGATCCAAGTGGCTGGGAGTTGGGGGGCCCTGCACTAGCTCAATCTGACGCGGTTGGTGGAGCAGATGGAGGAGGATTTCAAAAAATGGGATGTGCTGCCACTCTCGCTAGCGGGCAGGGTGCAGTTGGTTAAAATGACGGTCCTCCCGAGGTTTCTCTTTGAGTTCCTGTGCCTTCCCATTATGATTCCCAAGGCCTTTTTCAAATGGGTAGGTAAGAGCATCATGGGTTTTGTGTAGGCAAATAAGACCCCGAGGGTAAAGAGGGTGTTTCTGGAGCGTAGTAGGGACAGGGGAGGGCTGGCGCTGCCGAATTTGTGCGGCTATTATTGGGCAGCCAATGTGGCGATGATCTGCAAGTGGGTAATGGAGGGAGAAGGGGCGGCGTGGAAGAGGTTAGAGATGGCGTCCAGTGTGGGCACGAGCCTGAGGGCGCTGGCGACGGCACCGCTGCCGCTCTCGCCGACAAGGTATACCACGAGTCCGGTGGTGGCGGCGACGTTGAAGATCTGGGGGCAGTGGAGACGACACAGGGGCGAGGTGGGAGCCTCGGTTTGGTCCCCGATTCGGGAGAACCATCGGTTCGTCCCGGGAAGGATGGATGGGGGGTTTCGGAGCTGGCATCGGGCAGGGATTAGTAGAATGGGGGACCTGTTTATAGATGGGACGTTTGCGAGCCTAGGGGCGCTGGAGAAGTTTGGGTTACCCCCGGGAAATGCTTTCAGGTACATGCAAGTGAGGGCGTTTGTGAGGCGGCATGTGAGGGAATTCCCGCTGCTCCCGGCACAGGGGATCCAGGACAGGGTGATTTCGGGTGTATGGGTTGGAGAAGGCAAAGTTGTGGCGCTATATCAGGAGCTGAAAGAAGAGGAAGAGGCCTCGGTGGAGGAGTTAAAGGGCAAGTGGGAGGAGGAACTGGGGGAGGAGATAGATGAGGGTCTGTGGGCTGATGCCCTGAGTAGGGTTAATTCTTCCTCCTCTTGCGCCAGGCTCAGCCTAATACAGTTCAAAGTTACTCACAGAGCGCATGTGACAGGGGCGATGTTGAGTAGGTTCTTTGGGGCGGAGGACAGATGTGGGAGGTGCTCGGGAAGCCCGGCGAATCACGTCCATATGTTCTGGTCGTGCGCGGCACTGGATGGGTTTTGGAGGGGTTTCGCGAGGACTATGTCCAAGGTGGTGAAAGTCCAGGTCAAGCCCAGTTGGGGGTTGGCATTATTCTGGGTAACTGACGGGCCGGGAGTGCAGGAGGCGAAAGAGGCCGGTATTCTGGCCTTTGAGTCCCTGGTAGCCCGGCGGAGGATCTTGCTATTATGGAAAGACGCGAAGCCCCCCTGTGTGGAAGCCTGGATAAATGACATGGCTGGGTTCATCAAGCTGGAGAGGATAAAGTTTGCCTTGTGAGGGTCTGTGCAGGGGTTCCTCAGGCGGTGGCAACCGTTCCTAGATTATCTCACGGAGCGTTAGGAGGAGGTCAGCAGCAGCAGCCCAGGGGAGGGGTCTTGTTCGGGAGGGGAATTCGGGTGGGTGGGTGGGGGGGGGCTTCCCTATGGGTACTTTTGAATGTCATATGGAGGGTTACTGTATATGGGGGAAACCCAATGTATAAGTTTTGTATAATTTTTGATTGTTGGGTTCATGTTTCTTTTTGTTGCTGGGGGGGGGGGGTTTGTTAAAAATACGGTTGAAAAAAAATTTGAATAAACATTTTTTTTTTTTTAAAAAGACAAACCGTGAACTGAAAGCAAAATTTAATGTGAAGTAAGGCACCTCTCCAGGAAAAGCTGAGAGTAATGCATCTCTAAACCAGAGCACCTGCCTGAATGCATCTACAAAGATGATCATTACAGACTGCAAACCAAAGACTTTAATCTGCAAGCTTGCTGTGAAGAAAAGTGTGCTAAATCATCTGAAACAAAGACTCTTTTGTCACTCCACTTATGATTTTTACCCCTTTGTACACCTTTGTGTTTGTCTGTCTTGTGTGGATGTGTGTAGATGGTGGGGGGCACGTTTAAATGAGTTTCAGTATTAGTTTGTTGTTAACCAATTGTGTTTACTGCATATTTCATAGTTCTTGTTATAAATAAACAGTAATTGTATTTACATTTACTGTGATTATTGGACAGCCAAAGGATTTGGGTATTTGTTATAAGAATTATTGGTTAATTCTCTTTTGTTGTGACTCCGGGGCGTGTGGGGCTGGAATTGACCGTGCGTTAGCCCAGGCTATCGTAACAATGTTGCTACTCTCTCGTATTCCACAAGCTATAGTTTTGCTCATGTCTGCTGCATGGCACTGTATCAAATGCCTTGTAGGAGCCCATGTACACTGCATCAACAGCATTACCCTCATCAGCCCTCTTATGTCAGACCTCTGTTTGATCGAGCTGTTACAATCCGCTTTCCGCTAATGCAGAGACATTCTGTTCCGTTCCCCTGATGCACACCCTGCATTTGTGATTTGGTTTTCAGTATTTGATGATGTAATGTTCTTTTTGACCAATGCTATGAGCCTGGGGGAAGTGTGATGGGGGCCACCAACACCCCAATTGGACTCGTATCCCAGCTCTGTTTCTCTTTTATTTCCCCACATCACTTAAAAGCTGATTCCGCTCAGTGTGCAGCCTCCCCCCACCCCAGCATCACGCCTGTCCCCACACGTCTACAAGCCTGGGCAGTTGGTTTTGGTGGGATATTAAAACCAGGAGCGATGCAATAGCTGAGCCCATCCTCTCTTCATGAATCCCAAAAGAGTGGCAGGATTGTCTGACTATTCTCTCCTCTGTCAGCCTTACCCATTGGCTATAGGAGGAGTGAACCCCAGCAAATTGCCAGTGTGTGAGCGCCTGATCGTTGTGTGGTATTTACAGTGGTGTTTCCATGCTGACGTTGATGTCGGGGGGGTAATACTTGTCATGTTTACCATGTTTTTTACTGTCTGCCCAGGGAGGCCATCCAATTCATCTTTCTTTTTCACCCTAAATAGCCCAAGTTTTCCCAGGCTGGAGGATGCCAGTAATTTAACACTTGAGCCATCGCAGCTCTTGGGCAAGACACATGTAGCAGTTGGTCAGCGAGACGCACCCTGACTTCAGTATCTGTTCTCTTTGTTACAGGCTGGCACAGTGAATCGTGGGAGCGAGGTGATTGCTGGAGGGATGGTGGTGAATGATTGGTGTGCCTTCTGTGGCCTTGATACTACCAGCACAGAGCTGTCGGTTATAGAGAGTGTTTTTAGATTAAATGAAGCTCAGCCCAGTGCAATCGCAACCAGTATGAGAGATTCACTCATTGAAAGGTAAGTGGTTCTCTGAGAAAACATCCATATGCACGGCAAAATGTGGACTGAAAACAAAGAATTTGAAATCAGTGTTTGAAAGAGAGGTTCATGGTGTAGCTGGGTCACCATGCTAAGGAACTGCCTGATGTTATTTTGTGAATGTTTTTAAGGGGAGACGATGGGGTGATGGGTGCAGTAATCCAGACACCAGGGGAATGCTCTGGGAGCCCCGGTTCAAATCCTGTCTTGGCAGATATGACATTGAATTCAATCAAAATCTGGAATTAAAAATCATCAATTGTAAAAACCCATCTGGTTCACTAACGTGCTTTGAGGAAAGAAATCTGCCATCCTTACCCGGTCTGGCCTACCTGTGACTCCAGAGCCACAGCAATGCGGTTGACTCTCTAAAAAATGCCATTGTAATAACAAAGAACAAAGAAATGTACAGCACAGGAACAGGCCCTTTGGCCCTCCAAGCCCGTGCCGACCATGCTGCCCGACTAAACTACAATCTTCTACACTTCCTGGGTCCGTATCCCTCTATTCCCATCCTATTCATGTATTTGTCAAGGTGCCCCTCAAATGTCACTATCGTCCCTGCTTCCACCACCTCCTCCGGTAGCGAGTTCCAGGCACCCACTACTCTGCGTAAAAAAACTTGTCTCGTACATCTACTCTAAACCTTGCCCCTCGCACCTTAAACCTATGCCCCCTAGTAATTGACCCCTCTACCCTGGGGAAAAGCCTCTGACTATCCACTCTGTCTATGCCCCTCATAATTTTGTAGACCTCTATCAGGTCGCCCCTCAACCTCCTTCGTTCCAGTGAGAACAAACCGAGTTTATTCAACCGCTCCTCACAGCTAATGCCCTCCATACCAGGCAACATTCTGGTAAATCTCTTCTGCACCCTCTCTAAAGCCTCCACATCCTTCTGGTAGTGTGGTGACCAGAATTGAACACTATACTCCAAGTGTGGCCTAACTAAGGTTCTATACAGCTGCAACATGACTTGCCAATTCTTATACTCAATGCCCCGGCCAATGAAGGCAAGCATGCCGTATGCCTTCTTGACTACCTTCTCCACCTGTGTTGCCCCTTTCAGTGACCTGTGGACCTGTACTCCTAGATCTCTTTGACTTTCAATACACTTGAGGGTTCTACCATTCACTGTATATTCCCTACCTGCATTAGACCTTCCAAAATGCATTATCTCACATTTGTCCGGATTAAACTCCATCTGCCATCTCTCCGCCCAAGTCTCCAAACAATCTAAATCCTGCTGTATCCTCTGACAGTCCTCATCGCTATCCGCAATTCTACCAACCTTTGTGTCGTCTGCAAACTTACTAATCAGACCAGTTACATTTTCCTCCAAATCATTTATATATACTACAAACAGCAAAGGTCCCAGCACTGATCCCTGTGGAACACCACTAGTCACAGCCCTCCAATTAGAAAAGCATCCTTCCATTGCTACTCTCTGCCTTCTATGACCTAGCCAGTTCTGTATCCACCTTGCCAGTTCACCCCTGATCCCGTGTGACTTCACCTTTTGAGGGACCTTGTCAAAGGCCTTACTGAAGTCCATATAGACAACATCCACTGCCCTACCTGCATCAATCATCTTTGTGACCTCCTCGAAAAACTCTATCAAGTTAGTGAGACACGACCTCCCCTTCACAAAACCATGCTGCCTCTCACTAATACGTCCATTTGCTTCCAAATGGGAGTTGATCCTGTCTCGAAGAATTCTCTCCAGTAATTTCCCTACCACTGAAGTAAGGCTCGCCGGCCTGTAGTTCCCGGGATTATCCTTGCTACCCTTCTTAAACAGAGGAACAACATTGGCTATTCTCCAGTCCTCCGGGACATCCCCTGAACCGGACCATCATCCCGACTATATCATGCCTGTTTACATCCATTTCTGTGATCATTTCATCTGCTTTATTGTGAATGCTCCACGCGTTAAGGCACAAAGCCTTAAAGCTTGTCTTTTTAACATTACTTGTCCTGTTCCCAATATTTTTCACTGTGGCCCTGTTTGAATCTGGCTCTTGATTTTTCTGCCTATCACATTTCTTATTCCCTTTCTGCCTCTGTTTTTGTCCTTGTTCCTCCTCCTCTGACTCCTTGCACAGGTTCCCAACTCCCTGCCATTTTAGTTGAAATCCTCCCCAGCCACTCAAACAAATCTCCCTGCAGGACATCAGTCCCGGTCCTGCCCAGGTGCAACCTGTCCAGTTTGTACTGGTCCCACCTTAAAGGAACCGCTCCCAATGCCCCAGAAATCTGAAACCCTCCCCCTCACACCATCTGTTCAGCCACATATTAACTGATATATCCTGATATTTCTATTCTGACTAGAATATGGCATTGGTAGTAATACCTTTCAGAGGTCCGACTTCTCAACTTTCTTCCTATATTCTGCTTCTAGGATCTCATCCCTTTTTTTAACCTATGTCATCTGTACCAATGTGTACCACGACCACTTGTTCTGAATGTCCTGAGGCCGCTCGGAGACATCCTTGACCCTAGCACCAGGGAGTCTCGTTTGTGGCCACAGAAACGCCTGTCTATTCCCCTTACAATTGAATCCCGTGTAACTATTGCATTCCCACACTTTTTAACTCCTCCCCTTTGCAGTGGAACCAACTGTGGTGCAAAAAATTTGGCTGTTGCTGCTTTCCCTTGAGGTCGTTCCCCTCACCGAATCCAAAGCAGGATATCTGTTTTCTCAGGGTAGTGGCCTCAGGAGATTCCTGCATTCCTCAGGGGGCCCCAGGTTCCAATCCCACCACTGCACATGGTGAAATCTGAATTCAATAAAAAGCTGGAATTAAAAGTCAAATGATGACCTTGAAACCGTTGTCGATTGTTGTGAAAATCCTTCTGGTTCAGAGTTCCTTCCCTAAAGGACTTGAGATGTCCTTGCCTGGTCTGGCCAACTTGTGACTTCAGACCCTCTGATCCTTTAAAGGCCCCTGAAATGGCCGGGCAAACGTCTCAGTTCAAGGTCAGTTCGGGATGGACAATAACGGTGTTTTGTGGAGATTTTGCATTAATTCCTTGCCTTTATACTCTGTCCCTCTTTATAAATATAAGAATCCCATATGCCTTTTTTAACAACCTTCTCAACTTGACTTCCCACCTTTGATGCACCCACCGATCTCTCTCTCTTTCTACACTCCCTTTAAAATGGTAACATTTAAATTATATAGTCTCCTCTTCCTGGCAAAATGAATCACTTCACACTTCACTGTTAAATTCCATCTGCTACGTATCTGCCCATTTACTGGTCTGGCTGCCTCCTGAACTCGGTTACTATCCTCCTCGCTATTTACTAAATTTTGGGGCTTCATATCATCTTCAAACTTTGAAATGATATCCTGCTTTCCCAATTCTATGTCACTGATCTATATTAGAAACAGCAGCGGTGCTAACACCAGCTCCTGAGGGTCACCCACTCTCTAACTCCCTCAGTCTGAGAATCCATGATTCACCATTTCTCTCTGCTTCCTGCCACTCAGCCAGTTTAATATCCACACTGCCACTGTCCCTTTTGCTAACACGTCTATGATGTGACACTTTGATCAAACACCTTTTGAAAGTCCATAAACACAACATGAACCTCAGTCCGCCCCCATCAAGCTTCTCTGTGACTTCATCAAAGAATTTGATCAGGTTGTGAGTTCAGTTTCCTTTCCCACCGTGGCCAGTTCTGAAATTGAAGAAATCTTCCACCTGGAGAAAGGAGGAAGCTTTGTAAAAACCCAGCAGCTTCACTGATGTCCATTCTGATGGAAGGTCACTAAAAACAATAGCCCCGTTTCCTCTCCACATGCTGCCAGACTTGATGAGAATTTCCAACATTTTCTCCTCTTGTATCTAATTTCTAGCATCCATGTTATTTTGTTTCTGTCCTATTTGATGCAGTTTCCTTGATAACTTATCAATAATAGCAAATTACTGCAGATACTGGAATCTAAAACCAAAAGAGAAAATGCTGGAAAATCTCAGCAGGTCTGGCAGCATCTGTAGGGAGAGAAAAGAGCTAACGTTTCGAGTCCAATGACTCTTTGTCACAGCTAAAAGACTGAGAAAGTGGGAAATATTTATCCTGTAGGGTGAGAGAATTATCATCTTGGTGAATTGGCTTGGCTCCTGCTTCACAACCAATATATCTTTCCTGAGGAGCAGGGCGCTGAACTAAACAGCTGTCCAGATGTCATCTAACCAGAGTTCTTGCAGATGAAGTCGAACTTCCTCACTTAATTCCATTCAGCTTTTTGGAAGTGTTGAGGGGAGCACAGTGGTCCTGTCACCATCCAATCTCACACTGAAAATGGCCATCAGCTGAGGTGCCAGCAGGCAGTAGATTCCCATGGAATTTAATCCAATCAAGGGAGGGGAGAAAATATCTGGCTCTGGCAACACCGAGGAAATGAGCGTCGCCAATTTCCACACTGCATCAAATTAGGCTGACATGCCATTTGTCTTCCTAATTGCTTGCTGCACTTGCATACATACTAGCTCTGTGTTCTTCGTGCGAGTACACCAAAGACCCAATGAATACCAACATTTTAAAAATTCACACCTTTTACATTGATTACATAGAACATACAGTGCAGAAGGAGGCCATTCGGCCCATCGAGTCTGCACCGACCCACATTAATCCCTCACTTCCACCTTATCCCCGCAACCCAATAACCCCTCCCAACCTTTATGGACACTACGGGTAATTTAGCATGGCCAATCCACCTAACCTGCACGTCTTTGGACTGTGGGAGGAAACCGGAGCACCCGGAGGAAACCCACGCGGACACGGGGAGAACGTGCAAACTCCGCACAGACAGTGACCCAGCGGGGAATCGAACCTGGGACCCTGGCGCTGTGAAGCCACAGTGATAATCACTTGTGCTACCGTGCTGCCCTAAAGTTTATTTAAAAAAATTTAAATTCTGCTTTTCTATTCTTGCTCTGTGAATAACCTCACACTTCCCAACATTATACTCCATCTGTTGCCTACTTAACCCGTCTATATCTCTTTGCAGCCTCTTTGTGGCCTGCTCACAGCTTACAATCCCACCTAATTTTACATCATCAGCAAACCAATACTCTGTCTAATTCATTAATGTAGTTTGTAGATAGCTGAGGGCCCAGCAGTGATCCTGGCAGCTCTCCAACGGTCACAGCCTGCCAACTTGAAAGTGTCCAGCTTATACCGACTCATTACTTTATATCTGTTAACCAATCCACTATCCATGATAATATATTACTCCAAGTGAGCCCTGCCTTGCCTATTAACTTTTTGTGCAGCATTTTTATTGAATGCTTTTTGGAAATGTATACCACATCTACTCGTTCCCCTTGTTCTGCCCAACTAGTCACTTCCTCAAATTTTGTCGCGTTTGCCAAATGCAATTCCCCTTTTGGAAAACCGTGTTGATTTTGTCTGATCATACTTTGATTTTCCAGCTGCTTTGTTAAGACTTAACAGGCTCCCACATCTTCCTGATGAGAGAGCAGGCTAAATGATCTATAGTTCTCCGTTTATTCTTGCCCTCCTTCCTTGAATAGCAGTTTTGCATTTGCTAATTTCCAGTCTGCTGCAGCCGTTCTAGAATCATGGGAATGTTTTGGGAAATCCGAACCAGAGTATCCACTATTTCTGCAGCTGCTTCTTATAGAACCTCCGGGTGCAGCATAGAAGAGGCTCTTCGGCCCATCGAGTCTGCACCGACGCATGAAAAACACCTGACCTGCCCACCTAATCCCATTTGCCAGCACTTGTCCCATAGCCTGGAATGTTAAGACGTATCAAGTACTCATCCAGGTACTTTTTAAAGACTGCGAGGCAACCCGCCTCTACGACCCTCCCTGGCAGTGTGTTCCACACCGTCACCACTCTCTGGGTAAAATCATTTTTCCTCAAATCCCCCCGCCCCAAAGCATCCTGCACCGGACCTTGAACTTGTGTCCCCTTGTAACTGACCCTTTAACAAAGGGGAACAGCTGCTCCCTATCCACTCTGTCCACTCCCCTCATAATCTTGTACACCTCAGTCATGTCACCCCTCAGTCTTCTCTGCTCCAAGCCTATCCAACCTTTTTTTAACTTAAATGTTCCATCCTCGACAATATCCTGATGAATCGCCTCTGCACCCCCCGCCCCCTCCAGTGCAGTTGCACCCTTCCTATAATACGGCGTCCAGAATTGCGCACACTACTCCAGATGAGCGCTGAGGCTGTGGGTGGAGAGTTTCTGGACAGTTCCAGGGTGGTTTTCCAGGGAAGTATGTTGATGAATCGACTGGAGAACAATCTGTTTTACATCAAGTATTATTTAATGATAAAGGGCTAATTAACCACCTTGTAAAAGGACTATTAGGGATGAGTGATCATAAAGTGATGGAATTTTACATTGTGAGCGAGTTCAATCTGAATAGTTCAAGTTGAATAAAGGGATGACGAAGATATGAGGAACAAATTGGCTGAGGTGGATTGGGGGAAATGCATTAAAATGTGTGACTGTGCACAGGTGATGGGTAGTCTTCAAAGAACTACTGCATAGCGTACAGCACTTGTACATTCCTTCAAGCTGCAAAAAGCCAGTTAACCATGGCTGGCAAAGGAAGTTAAGGATTGTATAAGCTTAAAACAAAAAGGCTGATAACGTTTCCAGAAATAGTAGTAAACCCGAGGATTGGGAGGATTTGGGAGTACAGCAAAGGAAGGCAAAGAAACTGATAACGAAAGGGAGAAGATAATAGGAATGTAAATGAGCAAAAGACATAAAAATGGACTTTAAAGCTTCTGTCGGGATGTAAAACGGAACGTTTGTCTCAGCCGATGTGATGCCATTACAGGCAGAGTGAGGAGAATTCAGAATGAGGAATAGAGAAAGGCAGAGAGGTTAAATGATTATTGATTTGAGTTTATTGTCACGTGTACCAAGGTACAATGAAAAGAATTGTTCGGTGTACAGTCCAGACAGATTATTTGTCAACATCTTCACTGAGGAAGATACAGGAAATCTGCCAGATGTAGCGATCCAAGTGACATGGGAGAGATGAATTGAAGGAAATCTATTTAAACAAGGTTGTATTGGAGGAATTAATATGACTGAAGATTGATCCCCAGAATATTGGAGATTGCTATGAAGATAGTGGATGCATTGGTGATCATTTTCCAAGTTTCTATAGATTATGGAATGGTTCCTGCAGATTGGGAAGGTCAAGTAACCACTGCAAAACCAGACTGTATAAAGCTCCCATTGCCTTACACCTGTGGCACGCGTACAACATTGGAATGGAACACTGGGATCGGAGCTACTGTCTCTCTCCCTGTTTACACCAATGAGGGACATTGCTGAGGGAAAGTGCTTTATTCCCAGCAGCACATGATGGAAATGGGGAATAATCAGGATCCCTGGCAAGGGGAGAAATGAGGATAATTGTGGGGCGGGTGTTCCGAATGCGAATGATGTGGGGAGAAACAAGCAGTCGGGACCGGTGGAGACGGAGTTTAATGGTGACAGTGAGACATTGAATCAGGACCATGGTAGTAATAGGAAAATAATAATTTGTTAACTGAAACTGCAAATAAACAAGTGACGCAGAGATAATGTGTTCTGTCCAATCACTGTTACCGAAAACTCACTAATTCAAAGTTATAAAATCCACCTGAAAATGGAGATGAAGGACAAAATCCCAATATGTGCTGGTCACCAGAAATCTCACACTCACTGTAAGAACCATGAACAAATCTCTGTCAGGGACAGGGAATGCAGTGCCCCCTGCCCCTGCACCTCACAGGGATGGGGAATGCAGTGCCCCCTGCCCCTGCACCTCACAGGGACAGGGAATGCAGTGCCCCCCTGCACCTCACAGGGACAGGGAACGCAGTGCCCCCTGCCCCTGACAGGGACTGGGAATGCAGTGCCCCCTGCCCCTGACAGGGACTGGGAATGCAGTGCCCCCTGCCCCTGCACCTCACAGGGACAGGGAATGCAGTGCCCCCCTGCACCTCACAGGGACAGGGAACGCAGTGCCCCCTGCCCCTGACAGGGACTGGGAATGCAGTGCCCCCTGCACCTCACAGGGACAGGGAACGCAGTGCCCCCTGCCCCTGACAGGGACTGGGAATGCAGTGCCCCCAGCCCCTGCCCCTCACAGGGACAGGGAATGCAGTGCCCCCTGCCCCTGCACCTCACAGGGACAGGGAATGCAGTGCCCCCTGCCCCTGCCCCTCACAGGGACAGGGAATGCAGTGCCCCCTGCTCCTGCCCCTCAGGGACAGGGAATGCAGTGCCCCCTGCACCTCACAGGGACAGGGAATGCAGTGCCCCCTGCCCCTGCCCCTCACAGGGACAGGGAATGCAGTGCCCCCTGCCCCTGCACCTCACAGGGATGGGGAATGCAGTGCCCCCTGCCCCTGCACCTCACAGGGACAGGGAATGCAGTGCCCCCCTGCACCTCACAGGGACAGGGAACGCAGTGCCCCCTGCCCCTGACAGGGACTGGGAATGCAGTGCCCCCTGCCCCTGACAGGGACTGGGAATGCAGTGCCCCCTGCTCCTGCCCCTCAGGGACAGGGAATGCAGTGCCCCCTGCACCTCACAGGGACAGGGAATGCAGTGCCCCCTGCCCCTCACAGGGACAGGGAATGCAGTGCCCCCTGCCCCTGCACCTCACAGGGACAGGGAATGCAGTGCCCCCTGCCCCTGCCCCTCACAGGGACAGGGAATGCAGTGCCCCCTGCCCCTGACAGGGACTGGGAATGCAGTGCCCCCTGCTCCTGCCCCTCAGGGACAGGGAATGCAGTGCCCCCTGCCCCTGCCCCTGACAGGGACAGGGAATGCAGTGCCCCCTGCTCCTGCCCCTCAGGGACAGGGAATGCAGTGCCCCCTGCCCCTGCACCTCACAGGGACAGGGAATGCAGTGCCCCCTGCTCCTGCCCCTCAGGGACAGGGAATGCAGTGCCCCCTGCCCCTGCACCTCACAGGGACAGGGAATGCAGTGGCCCCCTGCACCTCACAGGGACAGGGAATGCAGTGGCCCACTACCCCTGCACCTCACAGGGACAGGGAATGCAGTGGCCCACTACCCCTGCACCTCACAGGGACAGGGAATGCAGTGCCCCCTGCCCCTCACAGGGACAGGGAATGCAGTAGCCCCCTGCCCCTCACAGGGACAGGGAATGCAGTGGCCCACTACCCCTGCCCCTGACAGGGACAGGGAATGCAGTGCCCCCTGCCCCTGCACCTCATGCCGCCGTGCCCCCTGTAATGTTGGGGAGTTCCAGGATTTTGACCCAGCGACAGTGAAGGAACGGCGATATATTTGCAAGTCAGGGTGGTGAGCGGCCGTGAGGGGAACGTGTAGCTTCCTTGCGTCCTCAGTTTTCTTTAGCCAGCCAATCTTCTATCCAGGTCAATATGTTACCCTCTACACCTTGAACCTGTTTTCTCCAATAGCCTTTGACGTGGCGCCTTATCAAAGGAAGACTTGCATTTGTGTAGCACGGGGCAGCACGGTAGCACATGTGGCTAGCACTGGCTTCACAGCGCCAGGGTCACTGTCTGTGCAGAGTCTGCACGTTCTCCCCGTGTCTGCGTGGGTTTCCTCCGGGTGCTCCGGTTTCCTCCCGCAGTCCAAAGACGTGCAGGTTACGTGGATTGGCCGTGATAAATTGCCCTTCGTGTCCAAAAAGGTTCGGAGGGGTTATTGGGTTACGGGGATAGGGTGCAAGTCGGGGCTTGGGTGGGTTGGTGCAGACTCGATGGGCTGAATGGCCTCCTTCTGCGCACTGTATGTTCTATCACAGCTTCCAGATGGTCCAAAGTGTTGTAAAGTCAGTGAAGGGTTTGTGAAGGGCAGTCGCTGTGGAATGTAGGACGTGGAGCTGAGCAAACTCCCCCGAATAGCAATGAAATGACCGACCGACAGGCAAATGCACATTTGTGATGTTGGTTAGGAGACTGGAGGCTATTAAGATTTATTGTTAGGCAGGAAAGCCAGTTCGACAGTGTATTCTGCAGTCAATTAACAGCTGTCGAGTAGGTGGTGAGATGACATAAATATTTCATTCAAGCAGAAAATGGGATTTGAGGGAAAAGGCCATCGCTGGGCTGACTAATGTGCAGCAATCTATAACTCCGAGTGAATGTGATCAGCAGTGTGCAACATTGAATTAGTGCGATGGAAAATGTGTTTCCATTTGTGTAAATTACTTATTAACCGAGATTCCAGCTCCAACAAGCTTCCAACAACTGGCTTCCCGAACAGCACCTCAGCGTTAAACAAAAAACCGTTCCGACTCAAACCAAGGAGGGGTGCCAGGATTAACAGCTCTGCAGATGAGCCTTTTTAACCTTTCAAAGATGTCCCAAATCTGAACAATTGCTGTTTCAAAGTCATCCGTGGAACTCTGACCTGATAGCTCCGAAACAGATCTGAGCTTCCAGCAACCAGTTTCTGACGTGCGATTTGTTCACACGGCCTTCAACTGCACACTTAGTCCCTGTCGACACCCCAGCACAGTGCCGCACTGTCACAGGGTCAGTACTGAGGGAGTGCCGCACTGTCAGAGGGTCAGTACTGAGGGAGTGCTGCACTGTCAGAGGGTCAGTACTGAGGGAGTGCTGCACTGTCAGAGGGTCAGTACTGAGGGAGTGCCGCACTGTCACAGGGTCAGTACTGAGGGAGTGCCGCACTGTCACAGGGTCAGTACTGAGGGAGTGCCGCACTGTCAGAGGGTCAGTACTGAGGGAGTGCCGCACTGTCACAGGGTCAGTACTGAGGGAGTGCCGCACTGTCAGAGGGTCAGTACTGAGGGAGTGCCGCACTGTCACAGGGTCAGTACTGAGGGAGTGCCGCACTGTCACAGGGTCAATACTGAGGGAGTGCCGCACTGTCAGAGGGTCAGTACTGAGGGAGTGCTGCACTGTCAGAGGGTCAGTACTGAGGGAGTGCCGCACTGTCAGAGGGTCAGTACTGAGGGAGTGCCGCACTGCCAGAGGGTCAGTACTGAGGGAGTGCTGCACTGTCAGAGGGTCAGTACTGAGGGAGTGCCGCACTGTCAGAGGGTCAGTACTGCGGGAGTGCTGCACTGTCAGAGGGTCAGTACTGAGGGAGTGCTGCACTGTCAGAGGGTCAGTACTGAGGGAGTGCCGCACTGTCAGAGGGTCAGTACAGAGGGAGTGCTGCACTGTCAGAGGGTCAGTACTGAGGGTGTGCCGCACTGTCAGAGGGTCAGTACTGAGGGAGTGCTGCACTGTCAGAGGGTCAGGACTGAGGGAGTGCCGCACTGTCAGAGGGTCAGTACTGAGGGAGTGCCGCACTGTCAGAGGGTCAGTACTGAGGGAGTGCTGCACTGTCAGAGGGACAGTACTGAGGGAGTGCTGCACTGTCAGAGGATCAGTACTGAGGGAGTGCCGCACTGTCAGAGGGTCAGTACTGAGGGAGTGATGCACTGTCAGAGGGTCAGTACTGAGGGAGTGCTGCACTGTCAGAGGGTCAGTACTGAGGGAGTGCTGCACTGTCAGAGAGTCAGTACTGAGGGAGTGCTGCACTGTCAGAGGGTCAGTACTGAGGGAGTGCCGCACTGTCAGAGGGTCAGTACTGAGGGAGTGCCGCACTGTCAGAGGGTCAGTACTGAGGGAGTGCTGCACTGTCAGAGGGTCAGTACTGAGGGAGTGCCGCACTGTCAGAGGGTCAGTACTGAGGGAGTGCTGCACTGTCAGAGGGTCAGTACTGAGGGAGTGCCGCACTGTCAGAGGGTCAGTACTGAGGGAGTGCCGCACTGTCAGAGGGTCAGTACTGAGGGAGTGCCGCACTGTCAGAGGGTCAGTACTGAGGGAGCGCTGCACTGTCAGAGGGTCAGTACTGAGGGAGTGCCGCACTGTCAGAGGGTCAGTACTGAGGGAGTGCCGCACTGTCAGAGGGTCAGTACTGAGGGAGTGCTGCACTGTCCAGAGTGTCAGTACTGAGGGAGTGCCGCACTGTCAGAGGGTCAGTACTGAGGGAGTGCCGCACTGTCAGAGGGTCAGTACTGAGGGAGTGCCGCACTGTCAGAGGGTCAGTACTGAGGGAGTGCTGCACTGTCAGAGTGTCAGTACTGAGGGAGTGCCGCACTGTCAGAGGGTCAGTACTGAGGGAGTGCCGCACTGTCAGAGGGTCAGTACTGAGGGAGTGCTGCACTGTCAGAGGGTCAGTACTGAGGGAGTGCCGCACTGTCAGAGGGTCAGTACTGAGGGAGTGCTGCACTGTCAGAGGGTCAGTACTGAGGGAGTGCCGCACTGTCAGAGGGTCAGTACTGAGGGAGTGCTGCGCTGTCAGAGGGACAGTACTGAGGGAGTGCCGCACTGTCAGAGGGGCAGTACTGAGGGAGTGCTGCGCTGTCAGAGGGTCAGTGCTGAGGGAGTGCCGCACTGTCAGAGGGTCAGTACTGAGGGAGTGCCGCACTGTCAGAGGGTCAGTACTGAGGGAGTGCCGCACTGTCAGAGGGACAGTACTGAGTGAGTGCCGCACTGTCAGAGGGGCAGTACTGAGGGAGTGCCGCACTGTCAGAGGGTCAGTACTGAGGGAGTGCCGCACTGTCAGAGGGTCAGTACTGAGGGAGTGCCGCACTGTCAGAGGGTCAGTACTGAGGGAGTGCCGCACTGTCAGAGGGTCAGTACTGAGGGAGTGCTGCACTGTCAGAGGGTCAGTACTGAGGGAGTGCTGCACTGTCAGAGGGTCAGTACTGAGGGAGTGCTGCACTGTCAGAGGGTCAGTACTGAGGGAGTGCCGCACTGTCAGAGGGTCAGTACTGAGGGAGTGCCGCACTGTCAGAGGGTCAGTACTGAGGGAGTGCTGCACTGTCAGAGGGTCAGTACTGAGGGAGTGCCGCACTGTCAGAGGGTCAGTACTGAGGGAGTGCCGCACTGTCAGAGGGTCAGTACTGAGGGAGCGCCGCACTGTCAGAGGGTCAGTACTGAGGGAGTGCCGCACTGTCAGAGGGTCAGTACTGAGGGAGCGCCGCACTGTCAGAGGATCAGTACTGAGGGAGTGCCGCACTGTCAGAGAGTCAGTACTGAGGGAGTGCTGCACTGTCAGAGGGTCAGTACTGAGGGAGTACTGCACTGGCAGAGGGTCAGTACTGAGGGAGTGCTGCACTGTCAGAGGGTCAGTACTGAGGGAGTGCTGCACTGTCAGAGGGTCAGTACTGAGGGAGTGCTGCACTGTCAGAGGGTCAGTACTGAGGGAGCGCCGCACTGTCAGAGGGTCAGTACTGAGGGAGCGCCGCACTGTCAGAGGGTCAGTACTGAGAGAGTGCCGCACTGTTGGGCTACCATCTTTCTGATGAGATGTCAATCCCGAATCCTGCTCTGCCATTTTAACTGGATGTCAATCCCATTTCACGGTAGCATTGTGGATAGCACAATTGCTTCACAACTCCAGGGTCCCAGGTTTGATTCCGGCTTGGGTCACTGTCTGTGCAGAGTCTGCACATCCTCCCCGTGTGTGCATGGGTTTACTCCGGGTGCTCCGGTTTCCTCCCACAGTCCAAAGATGTGCAGGTTAGGTGGATTGGCCATGATAAATTGCCCTTAGTGTCCAAAATTGCCCTTAGTGTTGGGTGGAGTTACTGGGTTATGAGGTGTTGACCTTGGGTAGGGTGCTCTTTCCAAGAGCCGGTGCAGACTCGATGGGCCGAATGGCCTCCTTCTGCACTGTAAATTCTATGATCTATGATTGCCTCACGGCGCTGAGGTGCAGGGTTCGAATCCCGGCTCTGGATCACTGTCCGTGTGGAGTTTGCACATTCTCCCCGTGTCTGCGTGGGCTTCGCCCCCACAACCCAAAGATGTGCAGGGTGGGTGGATTGGCCACGCTAAATTGCCCCTTGGGAAAAATGAATTGGGTACTCTTATTTAAAAAAAAAAAAAATTTTTTTAAAATAAACCCATTTCACAATTTCAGGCTCTCGCTCATGTTTTGACCAATATTGATTCTTCATGACTAAAAAAGGTTATCTCATAATTGTTATCAGATCATTCTGGGATCGTTCTGTGCAATGTATCTGCATAACGCCGACTGCATGTAAAGCCCTGATTGGCTGTAAAGCCACCATCAGCGAGAACTTGCAGCAATATTTTCTCTCGTCCCCACACCCTGACCTTCGCTCTCGCTGTTCCTTTTCTGTCTGACCCTCTCACTGACCTGTATTCCAGGTGATGTTTGTACAACCTTTCTAACTGAACCCATTCTAATTGGTGAGGTTGTGGGTTTGGAAGGAGCTGCCTTGGTGAGTTGCTGCGGTGGATCTCGGCGATGGTACACCCGGCTGGCACTGCGTTGGTGGAGGGCATGAAGAGTGGGTTATGGGGAGGGGGACAAATGGACTGAAGTTGAGCTGTGTCTGCAGGGTTACTCGCCTCCGCTCAGTTTGGGTAATTCTTTGGGCAGGGGCCTTTCCCACGGGCTGGAGAGCCCCTGTTCTCGGAAACGCAGCAAAGTGCCAATCAGGCTCTTTAACTGGGCAGCGGTGGACCATTCCCAGAATCAAGGGGGCTGAGATCCGCCCCCCCCCCCCCAACTTCCTAAAGCTGAGCCCAGTGAGATGTGGGCAGTGTGTTTTGCTGGGCTGTGCCTCTGGGGAGGTGGTAGCTGCTGCCAGTAATGTACACACTCGAGGCCCAAGATTGCCAAAGGACCCACTCCACAGCTGAGGTGGGGGGGGTTGGGGTGGGGGGTTTGGGGGGGGGGGTCACTGGATGGAGGTCACGGGGGAGCGGGTTTGGCAGAAAGGGCAGCTCCCTTTTCCCTGCTCCAGCATCTCGACTGCAGCAATGAGCAGGAA